>NW_028262291.1:18056000-18362500 GCF_047370975.1 Nipponia nippon | reverse complement strand
TTTCCCTGCCTTCCCCCCCCCCCCCCCCTTCATTTTTCACAGCTGGCTTTGATTGGTTTCAGTCCTGCAGATGCTACTTCGGACTGAGAAGAAGGGGCAAAGGTTCCCTTCCTTTTCAGCGCGAGGCAGACGGCCTTGCCGGAGGGGTGGGGGAGGCCGTCGTGCTCCCGGACTAGCCGACTCTTCACTGTTGCCCCAGCTGGCCTCTTGTGCGTCTGGTGAGGTTTGCCAAATTGCGAGATAATTTCTCTGCTGAAGGCCTGGAGAAGATCACAAGTTGTTGATGGCGTGCATGCCCCTTCACCTGCGCCGTTCAAAAGCAACTCTTCTTGCGAGGGAGAAGGGCAGAATCCCCAAACACCTTCTGCTCGCAGGCTGTGGGTACAAAGGGCTGGAGAGAGCTGCAAAGAGTGTGCTAAGACTGACTCAGATTTCTGTGTCTGTGTGCTGTCAGGCTTATGGCAACCACAGCCCCACGTTTCTGACTGTGCAAGGTACGTGGTCCTCCATACAGGGCACGATTAACCTGTGCAACCAAAGGGAACTGGCAAATGCGCAAGTGGAAAGCACCCTGAGCGCGTGAATTGGCATGGGAAAAAAATAATTATCGGATGGACAGGCAAACCTTCCTGATTTTTAGGGCATGAGTCAAACATGAATTGCATGGCAGAAAGAAGAAACTTCCCTCAGAGGCAACCTAATCCACAGTTGCCCAATGTGGGGTTTCTAGCAACTTCCTTCAAAGCAGCTTGTGCTGGTCACTGGCGGAGACAGACGGTTGAGTCGACAGTCGCTCAGCCGATGTGTTATGGCTATTCCTGCATTCCAGGCACCATCCAAGAGAATGAGACATAGCATTGCACAAGACCAAAAGAAAGTAAATGTTTACAGGCACAACGCACATTTCAGCTTGTTACATGTTCCTGAGCAGTGAAAGAAATGAAACAATGATTAAAACAGGTCCCAAGTCTCAGTGTGTATCTTGGCTCGCAGCGCAGCCCTCTTGGAGCGCTGCCTCTGCCTCTCTCTGATCCCAGCCTGAGCAGTACCACTGGGCCGTTGCATCCAGGTCAAGGTCTTTCCAGTTACTCCAAGTACATCGTCTTTTCGAGAACTGCAAAAGCCTTTTGGTGAGGGGGCTTTATGGCTTGCGATGGATTTGGGGGCTTGATGTTTTCCCCACGCACAGCGCTGGCCATGCAGGGATCTCCCCAGCTGACCAGATGTTTGCCTTGGGTATGCAAAGTGTCAGTGTGGGGGAAATTATAGATGGATTTATTCCCATGGGAGGGGAGAGGTGGAGAAAGTAGAAGAGCAGAAGAGAAGTGGACATTTAAATTGTTTCTTCCCTGAATTATCCCTTTTTCATGGTCTAGCTTGGCTCTGTGTGCATTCAGTGAAGCAATCAGGGTGCGGCAAAGCAGATGTAGTGAAGGGCTGTGTTGGCACACCTGACAGCTGCGCCAGGAAGCAAGCGTGAGTAGCTACCTCTGCTCTCCTGCTCTGAGCACAAGGGTGGTCACAGCACAGCTTGGAGGTCGGGATGTCTCCCTGCGGTGAGCCAGGTGGGTGGAGGAGAGAAGAGGGCCTCTGCTCTGGCTGCTCTGCCTCCTCTTTTTCCAAGGAGAAAAGTGGAGGGCCATGGTGGGGGTAGTTGTTTTGCATGAAAGGATGAAGCAATGGAGTCTTTCTCCTTAGGACAAGGAAATAGGGAGAGAGCAGAGAGGTGACTGAAACACCCTCTTCCCAGAGATGCTCTGTGGGTGATGGTCCTTGTGTATCCCTACCTCCTCCCAAGCTGTGAAGCCCTTGTAGCATTGTCTTGGCCTTCACACCAAGAGGTGAAGGTTACCCTGAAGGTTAGTCCTTGGCAAGAGAAAGGCCTTTTTAGTCATGATCATCCCACTATGCACATGGCACAGGAAGACAGACCTCCACACGTGTTACACTGGTCTCAGATGTAAACTTAATATCCACTTATGAGCCCTAGCTGCTGACTCACTCCCATCACTTTTTTTGGTTCTCTCAGTTGAGCTGGCCAGATATTATTCATTTTACTTGAAATAATAACTGAGATGTCTACTGAAGGTATAAATGTCTAGGCTTCCTGTAAGGAACAGAGTGAAATCCAAAAAAGCATATAGTAACTTGTGCAACAGACTGTCTCTGAGAGCACACCTACAGCACTGGCCAATGCCAATGTATCAGACAGGACAAATGTCCACAGCCATTGCTGAGTCTGCAAATAGGTTAGATTTGTTATTTAGTTTGTAATATAAAGGGTACTTTTAAGAGGTGGCAGCTACATGGCCTCTTGTCTTATGTGACTGAGTCATTTAAAGTTCTTGTTGTTATGGAGAAATGCTGACTTTTCTATAAGGCAAGTTGCAACCTGCTTCTATGCAATGTTCTGTTACGGCTTTTCTTTATCCTTGGGAAAACCAGTTTTGATTTGAGACTTGCTAGACTATTCTGAAAGCAAATGATAATGTTTGAATAAAGTCAGGGGAGGAAAATTTGGCCAGTGTGCTTGTCAGTCACTAAGTTATGAAAAAATATTTTGACTTAAGAATTTGATATTTGTGTTCCTTCTGCTCAGAAACAACTTATCACCAGCTCTTCAAAGTTTTTGTACAGTTAAATCTCCTTAATAACTTGCATAGCGGCTATTGTTGAGGAAAATAAAAAAAAAAAAGAGCACTATTTTAAACACTTATTGTTGTAGAGCGTGTAGGGAGTCTAGCCTGGGAGTTCAGGTCCCAAACCTAGTTCTGTCACCACCGATGATGGGAAGTTGTTTTGTCCTCTCTTTTCCATTGAAGTTTCCGTGGATATAGTACAGAGCAAAACACGTGGGCATGATGACATTTCTGTAACTGAGAGCTATCAAAAATCTTCCTGTTAAGATTATCTGCTTTGGTCTTATTGGGGTAGTAAAGGCTTGTGTTTGTAAAGCGGAAGAGCCAGCTTTTCAGAAGTCTGTTTTTTTACGGAATGCTTGACACAAAAGCCATAATTCTGGGATTTTGGTTCCCTTGTTAAGTCCTCATGCTTTCAAATTCTTGGAGCTAATTTTCATTGACAATAGGAACATTCCTTGAAAAATGCTGATGTAATGAAGTACGTGCTACTTGAGATTAAAAGATTTATTCAGTGACTCCTTTCTGAAACTTTTGCGAAGTGTCTTAACATTTTTATGTTTCTCCAACTGCCAACAAAATCACATTGCACCACACAGTTTGCAACATTAGTCAGATTTTGACACTGGCTCACGCAAGAGGCAGTTTTCACAGTCAGGAATCATAAAACGTTAAAGAAATTGCCATTATTTGAAAACTAGACACAGTTCAGTGAAGCAGATGGACTTGCTAACAGTGACTTAGGAGGTCTGTAGCACAGCTGTGTTGACATGGATTATAGACAATCAAAATTGTATATAAAGTGCATGCCATAGTTTTAGTTTTAAGCATATTGCTAACATTTAATGAAGTATGTAACCTTATATGGTTTATGTATTTTTGTATTGTAGCTGCAAGTTATGCTAAGGCCTTGACTAAACCTTCCCAGAAATCGCTATTGCTATGCAGGCACACAGACCGAGAGTGCCAATAAGCCTTTGATTAAATCTTGATTAATGTAAATACGTTAAGCCTGTAGGTGCCATTCCAGCCTAGGGAGCTTCTTACAGCTTTTAACCATGTCCACATCAGAGTTAGAGCCCCTTTGCTTCAGATAATTTCCAAAGACCAACTGGAGAATATTTGGACTCGCTTGTGAAGGATCAGGGATAGAGACATTTCCTGAAGCCCCTGGCTGGCTTGTTTGCAACACCATCCCAATAAAAATTAAGCCCTCGGACACAAACTTAGGAAAGGAAAGAAGAAAACAGAATTCTGATATGTTTCTCAACTGTACTCTCTGATCCCAAGAGAGAGGTTGGGTAAGAAATGCTGTGATCTTTCTTACATGTCTGTCTGTCTGCAAAGTTTTCAGTTAGTTCTCTTTTACTACTCAGGTCTCTTGGGTTAGGTGAGCAAGTTGCCTAACTGTTTCAGTGCATTGCTTTAACAAATTGGTTCCTCATCTAAGCAAACAGAGAGGGGATGTAGGAGCGCAGCGTGTAACCAAGAGGAAAACGGGATGTGTGTGTGGGGGAGGAAGGCATCATGAAGCATGGTATGTTGCAATGGGATCTAGATGTGTGAGATGGATCAAAGCATGGAGTTCTCCTCCTGACTTTGGTACATGATAGCATCTGGTGCCTTAGTACCTGTTTTGGTGGCAAAACTTGCAGACTTTAGTTTGCCAAGGAAATGTGCCGAACATGCGTAACTTCTTCTGTGTGTGGAATGGGACAAGGCAACTCCAGCATAGGGACTAGCTTCTTTCAAAGTAAATCTTTGTGGGTATAATCCTCCCAATCTACATTGCTGCCAGCGCTTGGTAGGAATTCTGCCATTGAGCAAACACGAACTGCCAAGGCATGTGATGAGAAAGGAGGAATGACAAAATATCCAATGGCTTTTGTCCCTCCTGCTATGGTAGTACTCTGCAGTGTCTTCTCCTTTTAGATGGCTCCTTCACAGTAAAGATAGTGGACATAATTCTGCAGGTTTGACCTATATGCAAAATAAATTACTTGTATCCCCTCCCACACCTTTCTGTCTAGACTCTGTATGTTACAGATAACCATAGGCTAGTGCTACTACTGCCACCAGGAGTCTGCCCTTACTTGCCATGAAGGGAAGGATTTTTATCTGTCATTTCCTGATTTTACCTGTGGACAATTCCACCTCTTAATGTAGAGGTGTTAATAGCAGTAATAGCAAAGAGCTTCTTTCCAACCCACTCAAGCTTGCCCTTTCCCCAATATAGTTCATATCTTTCTTTGGTGAGCATCATCAGAGCTTTTCATCTCCTCCTTTTGCCTGTTGGCTGCTCTGTCTGAATACCACCATGGTTCTTGGTACCTTGGCTTGGGTATCTTTGCACAGCAACAACAGAGAACAGGGGCTGATATCCTGGCTCGTGTTTCAGGCTGGCAGGCATTTGGCTCCTGCTGCAGCTCAGCTTTCGGTGGACCTCTTGTTCTCCTTGTCCAAACTCTACATATGCAGGCACTTTTCAAAGCCGCATGTTGTTCTGCAGATGTCTGATCTTTCCCACCTCCTGCCTGCTCCAGGTGTTGTTTCGGTGGCCTCCGGCTTAGTGTTCCCTGTGCCTTTCTGCCTCCGTGCCTTTCTCTATGACATATTTTGGATTTTCTATCATGTCAGCAGTGACTGAGCATTGTCCATCTGCCACAAAGTTTGTGCTGGGCTGGCCGACTGCTAACCACTTTACCAGGGTGCTTTTCTCTGACTGTTCCAGGTGCCAGTCACAGTCCAGACCCTTCTCAGAGGCTTAAGCCTCACTATTGCAAGCTGGGTGGTTTAAGGCCCTGACTTCCTCTTTATTTGCACGAATGGGCAGATCCTCAGGAAAGCCTTGTCTAAACCTCTGTTTTTCCAGAAGCCTTTTTTTTTTTTTTTTTTTTTTTAATGATTTGCTCCAGTCTTCCCTTCCGTATATCTTAGTTTTGTTTCACCCCTCCTGTTGCATGTTGTTCAGTGTCGCTTGGAGCCCAGGAGCCAGGGAGAGCCTACTTTGCCACTTGACTTCTCAAGAACTCCAGAATAGGCCTATGCAACGTGAACCTCTCTATTTTTAATGGGGCCTGTCCAAGGTATGGTTTCCTATCGTCATCTGGCCTAACTGGGTCACTGTTACACCTACTGGTATAACACTGCTGCGAACACTTGTAGACTGATGCCATTACTGCGTGATGACATTTCTCTGGCTGTCCAAATATTTCCTCTGACTTGTATTTTCTGTAACATCATTTTTCTCCTGTTTTCTATGGCTTACTGTACATTTCTCTGGTTTCTTTTTCTTTTTTTCCTATTCTCCAGCTATTCTTGCAACACATGCAAAAAAGTGCACAACTGTCAAATATTATTGTAGGACTCGCTGTGACTACCTATCCATTTTGCTGCAAACACAATAGTTCTCTTCACTTGCCTTTGCAAAATAAAACTATTTAATCAAAGAAGAAATCTTATTAGAAAAAGTAATCCTGTCAGCCTTTAAAACACGCAGTGCCTTGATTTGTGGTTCCCATAAAATCGCGTGTCTTCAGCCAGAGTTAAGAGATGAATTATTGCCTTAAGTGGCAGAAGAAATGAAAAATGGTGGAACCTTGTCTCCCTCTAACGCACGTGTTCTGGGGGTCACCAGTGATCTCATACCTGTGGCTGTGTCCCTGTGGTCCCAGCTCTTTATTTTTAGGCAGAGATATTATTTCCTAATCTCAGTAAAACAATCCAGACAGTGCCTTGTGGTATAATTACTGTATCTTTCCCTGGGCTGCAGTTGCCGTAGTTCTGGCTCTGCGCATTGGAGGACCACCTCGATTGTTTTACGCTCACTTGGTTACGCTCTGCTGGTTGATCTGCTGCGTTATCACAGAGAGCCAGCTTGTCGTGATGCCTATGGAGGATGATGTATGCATATTTGTGTACTTGTGCTAATGCAGGTGTGTCATTTTTGTTTTGGTGAGAGAAAAAAAAGGCACATATACCAACAGCCTTACACTATAACAAAGCTGATGCTGCTGCAGCTGGAAAGGTATCTGATCATGCTTGGTTTAATAGCCTAGCAGAGTTTGCTCAACATGCCCCAGCTGCTCCCAGAGATTTAGTCCATGGCATAGTGTAGGCCAGGCACCAGTGCTTTTGAAGCCCTCCTGTGCAGTAGCATTGCAGCCTGTACTAGGAATCCTTAAAAACTAGTCAACTCTAAATCAGGTAAATTAGGATGGTAACACACAAATTAGCAGAGTGCTGATCAACAGAATTGTCCTGCATGTGATCTGTTTTTCGCCTTTTCTGCCCCATTCGGTGTAACTTGAGAATTTGATCTGATCTCCTCTGTGGCCTATAAAATCATAATAAGAGCTTTAGTGACGTCTCTCTAATTGAAGTTGAATTGAATTTTGCACTTCAAGCATGACTTAAACATTTATTACTTGTGAAAAATTATACCATATCCTTCCCAACTTATGCCAAGAATTCTTTGAATACCAAATGATATTTCTGAGAGATATTTTGTTGTTGTTGCTTTTCCAAGTAGGAATTAAAAAGGGATCTGCTACACAACCCATACATGCAGGGACAAATTTTAAAAGCAGTTTGCCTTAAGCCACTAAGAAAATGCATCTCGAAACCTCCTCTCACTGTGGTATCTGTCCACTTCCTGGATTTAATTTAAAGCTTATGGATCATGATGGGAAGACTCCCAGTTACTTTGCTAACTTTTGGTTAGGAATTCTTTTGCAGTGTCCTTCTATTATTCGGCTTTCCTTTGCTGAAAGTAATGAAAAATACTGATGTGGAAGGAACTGCTCTCATTTCCTAGATGAAGTTCAACTTTTGTCTTCAGTTTAGATTGAAATTGCTGTGTGAGCCGTTATACTCATTAGAAGTACCCAATGGGAGGCTGGAGAACCAGGCTGTTTGATTCAGAGATGGACAGTGATAGGGCTGGCAGTGGACACAAGTTCCAAAAATGGCAATTCCTATTAGATATTAGGAAAAAAAACCCTCAGCCATCACTTTGAGGATTGTGGAACACATGAATAGGGGCCCACAGGTGTTGCGGGATCAGTATCTTTGGGGATATTCAGAACTGGAATGGACAAGGTCCAGAGCAACCTGCTCTGAGTTGGCTCTGCTTTGAGCAGGAGGTGGACTAGATGATTTCCAGAGGACCTCTGCAACTTGAAATAGTCTGTGATACTAAGGTGTACCAATTTTTGAGGTGCAGGGGTAGAATGTGATGAGACTGAAAATGGTAGTTAATTGCTAAGTTATACAAGGTTCAGAGACAGTTGACAAGCACGATGAATAGGATTAAATTGCTTGAGTGCTGGAAGGACATGAGGGAGAGGAACTAGATAACCGTTTTTTGATGTATGTTTGAAAAACCTACAGTCTAAGGGTGAAAGGTTGATAAGAAAAGTAAAGGTATTGTCTGCAGGTTTCCATTTACTGTGCAGAAGGTGTGTCCTATTGGAAGAACCTTTAGCAGTTCAAAAAAGGCTGAAACATACAGTAGGACTGTCAGGCTGGGAAACGCTGAGCATGGTGGCCCAAATGTCCCTGGTAAAGTGATGCGAGGAGTGGCTATTTTATACACAGAAGAGAGAAGGTCCTTTTTTTTTCCATGAACATATCTCTCCCTGGTGAGTCTCTGGTTTGACTATAGGAACAGGCAATGGAGATGAAAGTGTAGAAGGTATGATCTTGGATGGAAACATAAAACTCATGAAAACTGCTCAGGGCTGTTTATCTTATAGGTGAGGCTCTTCCGTGTTTCTTATTATTTATCTTATTGGTGAGACTCATCCATGTTCCTGTTCAGGTTTCACCTTATCAGTGGGGAAGGATGAAAGGAACTTCCCTGGCAGGGCCAAGCGGACCTGGATGCAGAAAAGAACCAGGTTATTAAAATATACATGAATTGAACATGGCTGAGAAAATGCAGGGTTAATCTGCAAGCCTTAAGGATGAATTTCTTCCCATTATTTCTGTTATTTCACTTTATTCTCATTGTGTGCCTTTCTTGCATTTGGTCTCTCCTTTTTAAAAAAAGGAATTTTTTCTAGTGATCTGGAAGGTTCTCTTTTTTTTTTCTTTTTAAAGAAAATAGTCTGCAGAATAATCTCCTCTCCCTGGCAAACAAATGTCTTCTTCAGAATAAAGCATGCATACACAAGAAAATTCCACTGAAGGAAGGGAAAAAAGCATACTTGGCTTGGACCCCTCTCGGCATTATCTGATGTACAGTATTATGTTATCCTTAGATGGTCTGTTATTGTCTTCCTCCTCCTGAGCAACATGCCAGCAACCATATGTGTGCAAGCCGCTTGCTTAGACTGTATATTGAACTCTCTACTGGCAGACTGACAGTGTGGTCAAGTGGACAGCAGGCTCGAGTTGGGCGCAATACCTGGCTCTGTGGCTGACCAGCTGTGTAACCTCAGGCAAGTGACTCCATGTCTCTCTTCCCTTTCCTGTCCTCTGTCTGTTTAGACTGTGATCCCTCTGAGCGCCTCTACCCTGCGTGATGCAGCGCCCTGTGGAGATGCCCAAGGTAGCTCCAGCGCTTGGAGGAATGTGGTCATGTCAGTGTGATACCGCAGCCGAGCCAAGCAGCTTGGGAGGCTGGCTGGGCTTGGCCACAGGCCGTGCTGATGTGGTTCTCCTGCTCTTCAGAATAATCTAGTCTCTCTGTACAGGCCTCCATCACGCTGGCTGGATGTTCCAACTTGTTTGGAGTCAGCTTGGGGAATCTCTGTGAGGAATTGGTGCTCCTGTGAGTTGAGCATGTGAATCCCTGGTGGCCAGAAGACGGTAGGTGATTCTCCTGGGCTGTCCGTTTCTTGGCTCAGTCTTCCAGACACATGTATGTGCTAGGCTTTATGCCCCTGGGCTCATCTTCGCCACATCTGCATAGCAGAGAGCGACGTCAGAAGGGAGTGTCAATTCCCTTTACCCTCATGATAACCATAAAGCATACCTGAAATTTTTCTATATGCCTACTTTGAAAGCTTTGGTCAAATCTAGGGCAGCTACTTGCATAGGATACAGACAGCTACACAAAAACATTGGCTTGTGTTGATGATTAGTGGAGGTCAGCACCAAAGATGGTGGAACAACACCAATTAGTCCTTGCCAGGCATTTGGTAAAATGCACGTGTTAAGTTGTGATCGGAAGAAGCATAGCTACTGTCACCTAAAATCTCCTAAAAATGATCTTGCCTCTATTTCCATGATACCCATGCAAGATGATTAACAGGCACGCAGGAGTGTTTAGTGTTTTGTGTTGAGCCTGCGTCTTTATTCCTCAGAAGCCATTCTTTTTACTGGTACCAAATCGTAACAGTGGGACTTTGCAAACACTGTGTATGCATATAAACTGCTCAACCGGGGAATGATCTCTTTGAAGTAGATCCTTGGCTGTGCAGTATACAGCAGAGCTTCCTCACCTTCCGCTAACCAAGGGCTTGCGTGGAGTTACATTTATGAGTGCACTTGCTTCTTCATCGACTCCCATAGCCTGCCAGCGAGATACAGCCAAGCTTCTCATGCTGGTGAGGTCTTTCCTTGATGGCTGCAGCTCTGAACCTGCAAAGCCCTCGTTTGTCTTTCCCAGACACTTCTGATAGTTTCCTGCTTCAGAGCAGGCCTAAGGCACAGGCCTAGTAAGATCTCTGCTAATTAGTCAGCAATTAAAATGTACCAGATTTTATGCTAGTAAATTAACTGGAAAGACAATTTGGCATTTTTAACAAATTGCAAAAATGCCTTGGGTACTGGATCACTTTTATCAGCCTGGCTTCAATGCAGCATTTTCCAGAAAACAAATTAAATCATCCAGTGCCACCATTGCATGGTTGTCTTGGTTCAGAAGTAACTGCTGGCCCCTGCTTTCAGGGAAAGGTCTGAGGGTTTGTGCAAAAAAAGTTATACCACTCTATTTGGGCTGCTGCTTTTAAATGAGTATGATTTCTCATCATGATGAAGCAACACTTGTATCTCACTGAGAGTATGGACATGGTCTGTGCATGCTCACGAGGCCATCTTTATACTAGAAACACATCTACACCAGGGTATGCACCATACAGAGATCTTTCCAGTCCAGACCAAGCACTGGTTAGGATTGACCTATACACAAACTTGCATTTGTTAAATGGAAGTTATTGTTAAAGAACTCGGTTATATCCCTGTGTAGTACTCTGCAGGTGAATCAGGAAGCGGCGCAGGCCAAACTGACCCTGTTCAGATAGGTCTTTGCCCTGATGTAACTGAATCAAGGTAAAATTCTGCATTAAGTGATATTTAAATTGATGGCTAGACCAGAATATGTGTGACCAGGTTTGAACCTGCCTGGAAAAACAAGGAAGATAACAAAGTACTATGTGAAATTTCAAAGGTTTTTGATCCATTCAGTTTTGTACCTGTGTTGTGTTTTCATTGTGCCAGGACTCCAGTGCAGTTGGCTTTGCTTTGGAGCAAGGGAGGTGGTTAAAAGTTTGTCTGCAATGTGTGTGTTGGGGCTGTGAGGTTTAGCGTTCCCTGTGGATGAGGGCTGCCAGACGGAGCTGAGAGCAGAGTTACCCAGTTCAGTGAGGACAGAGACGATCTGGGCAGCGGAGGTGACCGTTCTTGGTATGCTGGGAATGCGAGGGAAGAGCCCTCTGTGGCACAACTCCATCTGCTTTTGCTTATTCCTCCCTTTCATATTCCACGGGGTTTTGGTTGCAGTTTGTTGTTCTCATTGTCTGGACCTTCCTCTAGGCTTTGTAAGCACTGGAGACGCCCCTCCCTCCGTGTTTGGAGACACTTCTCTCCCTCCAGCTGGGAGCGTGGCATGCTCCATCTGCTGCGACTGGGGATGGGAACCCGCAGCTCCGCCGGGGACCAGCATTTCATCCTTTCCCCAGGAGAGCAGCCACATTGCCTCTGTTCTTTGGGGTGTCTGGGGAGGGGAGATCACTCCCAAACCCACAGAGCAATGCAGCTTGGTCTTGCTGTGCCTTCTGCGTGATTCCAGTCCAGTGTAACGCTCTTCCACTTGTATTTCAGGATTTTCCCCCTACTCCCAAATCCGATGAGTCACTTGTGGAAGACGTGGGTTCATCACATTTTGCTATTGTCACTTTGTTTGGGGTCCTCTTCAGGTCCCACTGAAACCAGTGGAGTGCTTTCCATCAATGGAAGCCTTTTGACAGCGATAGGATTTGAGTCAGGCATTCGAGTAGCAGTGCCAGAGCCAGTCAAGGGATAGCTGGTGGGTGCTTCTGAAAAATAAGATTGTCCACACGCTTTGGTGAAGTGAGGAGAGACCAATGAGGGGGTGGAAACATTTTTGTAATGAATACTAAAGGTCTTCCCCAGACACCAGTTCCCTCATCTGGGATGAGGAGACCATCTAGGAATGAGGAAGTTCTCACACATAGCCAGAAGCAGAGCTGAAATGTGAAGAGCAGCCTGTTTCCAATCAAGGTCTCACACGCACTCCGGCCCGGCTGCTCTCGCAGGATGCAGAAACTGCCTTCCATTGCAACGTATTTTGGGTGGGCTGTTGGAGGCAAAGGGTATCGGTAGCTTCTGCTTTTTGCAAGCAGTGGCCAAAAGTTCCTGCTTACACCATGGTCTCCACTGGACCACGCTCAATCACACAGTATACTTTCCTAGAGCGCATATTGATTACCTGCTGCCTGTTTCTGAGGGGGAGGTTGTCCGGTGCCTGGGCTTAGAAAGGCAGGGGAGACTTTCATGATTCTGAAGGCTCTCGTTGTGTCCTGTCTCCTGATGAGTTTCTCTTTTATGATGGACAACCCCAGTTTGTTCAAAGCTCTCCTTGCAGGTAAGGTTTTCTTAAACCTTTGATTGCTGCTGTTGTTTTCCTCCAGACTGTTTCCAGTTGGTGCACATCTTTTCTGAAGTTCACTGTCCCAAGACTAGATGGGACGCTCTGGCTAAGGCCTTGCCATGCTGACCAGAGCAGAAGGGTTACTCCACAGGTTTACAGGCTGGACTCATGTTTGTACAACCCAGGACAACGTTTGTCCTTTGTAGCAGTGAGACGTAGATGACTCATGTTCAGCTTGCAGTCCACCTCAACTCCCTCCATAATTTTCTGAGGAATTGTGGGCAGTTTTTCCCCATCCTTATCTCTACTGAACGGGATCCAATTTTTTTTCAGATGTTTTCCCCACTTTGCCAAGATCAGAATTCAAACCTGTCTTCAGGCAGTCCTTCCCAGCTACACAGCAGCTGCGTATTTTACAAGCGTGCGATCCATCTCGTGGCCCAGGTTCTTGGAGAAAACTTTGAAGAAAGCTGGACTCACAACAAACACAGTACAACTCTGCTGGGTCAATCCCTCTGTTTTGACAGTGACCCATTGATAGTTTGCGTCCAAGTATCATATTTCCAGTCAGTTTTGCATCTGCTACGTGAAATTTTGAACCCATTTATTTGATGTCTTATGAGGATGTTATGCATCTGAAGCTTTACAAGTCAAGGCATGTAACGTCAGCGGCCTCTCTGCTATCCACGCGGCCTGTCACAGAGGAAAATTAGCTTGGTTGGATGCAATTTGTTTCTGATTAAATCCATATTAGCCTAAGACTTTGTTATCTTCTGTGCTTACGAATAGTTTGTGGTATTTATTCATTATTTATTTATGTTTCAGACTTTTTTCTGGGAATTATAGCTAATGTGACTTTTCCTCCTTCTGCAATCCACAAGCTTACTTAATTTAGGGCATTAAGTTTGCTTTGTTCTCTCTATTGTGCACCTCAGCCATGCTCGACAAGAGAGGCATTGGTAATTGCTGATTGTTTCAGCCAGTTCTCTAAATCCTGTGAGTTAAAGTTCATCAGGTCCTGCTCCTTCCCCATTTGAGGTTGAGGTACTACACCTCTGCTGTTGGTTTTAGCTGTGCTTCTTGTATCTGTTTAGCATTAACTGCTAAACAGATCCACGCGTGTTTCAGCATCTCATGGATGCAGTATGGGGAGAAAGTGGCATGAAAAGTAGCATAGAGGTGGTACAGTGCAGCTCCTTGTCACAGTGTGGAAGTCAGGCGACAGTAGCAGACTCACAAACCTCTCTGGGAGGAAAGTGTACGTAAACAACGAGTAGCAGCCTCTTCTTCCAGGCTGGAATGCAGTAAGTAAACAAGGGAAATGCAGGTTGAAGGGAGAACCTGTAGCAGCCTTTTAGCTGAAGGCACTTACACATGGTAGTGACCCAGGAGGATGTCTAGGGCTCTTATTCCAGTCCAGAGAGGGAAGTTGAGGCCTGAGAGTCCAGACTGGGGGATGGACAAACAGAGGTGACCTCTGTGTCTATTGAAGTAAAGCTGTCCTGGCTTTTCTGAAACTTGCCCCAGGGGAAAGATTGTCCCTAGTTTTGGTCTGCTTGGGCACTTTTCTCATTGCTGCTGTGATCGGCAGTCCTATCCAGCCTGGAGGTCTTGATCGGACCCCTTGGACAGAAGGGGTTGTTAACCACTGGGGCAGCAAAGAGCACCTCCTTTGACTTGTCTTGCTGTCTGAATTGGTCTGCGGTTCCCCACCTCCTTTGTTGTCCGGGTCTTGATAGATGGAGCCAGATCTTTTGTTCAACAGGGGATATTTGCAGGGTCAAAAACTGGATCTAAAAGAGACGAAGAGACATCTACAGAGCTCCAGCTCAAAAGGTTGCCTACATTGCACCACACCCACTCTTTTAGGAGCTGAAATAATAGATACCCTGGCAGGCTGTAAATCAAAGTCCTGCACAGAGAGAATCCTACCGTTTGCTGCCTGTTTCTTTTTGTAGATGCAAGGACTTTTGGCTTCCTTCTTGCACTTCCTTACTCTTCTGTAGAGTTGGTGATTTCTGGCTCTGCTCTTTCCCTCCACTGCCACATCCCAAAGCCATCACTACCTGTGCTGTGGCCAAGCAGAAAATGGCTCCAGTGGTAAGGCGTAGAGTGGCCTTTCTGGCCCCTCTTGTGAGTTTGAGATCCATCCCCAATCTCAATTCCAGTTTTTGGCCTGGCTCCAAAGCCCATGGGGAGGGGCCAGAAATGCAGTTGTTGCAAAGCTCTAGGCCAGATAAGCCAAACAAAGAGATAACCATTTAGGAAAAAAATAAATAGAAAACAACTCAGTCCCCTGATTAATTTTGCTCTGGGAATCCCCACAGTCTTAGGTTTCTAGGCCTGGCCTTGTTTCCACTTCATCCTCCCTCTCTGAAGAGCCTTTTTGTCCTTAATTGCAACTATAAATAAATCATTGTAGCCAGAAGTAGTATTTTTCCAAGTCTACAACTCTAGTGTCCAAACCCTTCAGTTTCCAGGAATTTGCTTCATCTTACCCAGAACTTGGGACAAAGAAGTGAAAACCACATTCAGCCTTTATAGCGGTAGCTCCAGGATTGCGAAGTTTTCCTCCAGGTATTTCTGTCCTAGATCCAGACCTGACCTGCAGAATAGCACCCATCTGTCTCACTGGACCAACTACTCCCAAACCTCTCCCAAGCAGCCCTGCAAATACGTTTAATTCTCTCTGCACCTTTTCCCCGTGGCCATATCCTCAGGAAGCAAACATTGACCATGGAGGGACAGACACAACAAATCAACTGAGCTGAGGAAGGACCCTGCCTTTATGCCACTTGCACATGAGCGCGTGGGCTTCTGGTAAATTTAGTTTCTCACCTGCTGTTAATTAAGCTGCACAGGCTCAGGTGAGTTAAAATTTGTAAGTGACCTCTTCACTTGGCAGTGCAGGGTGCTCTGTGCTGTTACAGAAGTCAGCCAACCTCAAGGAGCTTGTCCCAGAGGGGACAAACTGCCCTCCCTTGGGACTGAGTCAAAAAAGGGTTTTTTGTTGGAGCTCATAGCGCAGTCTTCAGTTCGTGAAGGTCAGTTAGGAGATCTGAGACCTGCCCTTGCAATGCTGCCAAAGCTCTGCCCTTAGGTTAGCCTTGCCCAGCCCAGAGGAGAGTGATGGGTATGTACTGTGGGCCAGACACGGCCCAGCTGTGCTGGGAGCCAGGAGGGGACTGAAACCCTTTTGTGTGTGGAAGGTGGGTGTTTAGATATCTCCAGGACGTGGAATAAGCTGGACTGATACCAGTCATAAGTTTATAACATGCTTTCTTTTCTGCTGGTGAAATACTTCATTAATACGTGAAATTTGCTGGCTCGTGCAAATAAGTCTTTAAGTAAAGGGGGGAGCAAACTGGGAGTGAAAACTGCCTTGTAAGGATAGCATATTAGCCTTTGTTTCAGCCTAATTCCCTCATTGTCACAGGAACATGTGTGATGGTGGTAGTCATCCTTGTGGATTGTCCTCTTGTTCTTCAAAGATCATTAAACACAATTACAGGAAAAGAGATCTTTGTTTCTGAGCAACACTCAGCTTTTATATAAGTGTTCCACATTTTCTTCAAAATGCTTTACTGATCGTAGCTAATTTTAACCATTTGGTTGGCATGAATATAAGCCAGTCCTTTTCTGCCTACTGATTCCCATTTGTTTTCATGGGAATTGAGCGTCTGGATCCTTAAGTCACCTTTAAATATGCTAGCCTCAGATCACATTTGCTTCATATGGCTTTCTTGCTGCTTAGTGTCTCGGGGTAAAAAACTTCCTATTTTGGATAGTGATGGTAAATTCCTAGGGGCCTCTGTGAGGGCTGAATTTCACATGTCTAAATGGAGAGAGGCTCTGTACTAATGAAACCCATCTTCTTTCCCTGGCTCTGCTGTGGGTCTCCTGGTTGATTGTGGACAAGTAGCTGCTCCTTCATGGACCTCGGCTGGCCCATGTGTGAAGGGGAGTGGGACTGCCTTCCTTTACCAAGGGGCTTTCAGAGCCAAGGGGGAGATGTGTTTTGGGAAGGACTGGGCTTGGTGGCACAATAAAGGGAGGAAAATAAGGAGCTTCAGAGCCAGCGGCAGAGGGAGGCATGGTCCGGGCAGGGACTGGATGAGCAGAGTCAGCAGCAGCTGAGGTCTAACTCAGATTTGGCCCTGCAGCTTGCATATATCAAGGAATGGACCTGTTGCCTGTATTCATCTGTAAAGTACCGTTCCGATCAATGGGGTTTTAGTGACGGTAGCGTTGTCCAACAAAGGTCTCTGTTTAGAAGATGCGGGCTTTCTAAGCTAGTAGAGGCTATGAAAAAATAATAATGAAAAGGTATTAAAAAACTGGCAAGGCAAAGAGGGGCAGGGCAGAACCGGTTGGAAAGTGGAAAGTATTTCCCATGATGAATTATGAATGAAAAGAAATGTGTTCCTGTGCTTTGAAATTTCTGCAGCATTTTTTTCCCCATCAGAAATGCTAAAACCTAGAAGAAATTAAGTTAAAAAGAAATAAATAAGATCTTAGGCAGCTCCTCCCTCCAGGAAATGAGCTCCTCCATCTCCCTTTTCTATGAAAATGTGTGTTTAGAAAATAAACTGTTTTTCTGTTTGAAAATAAAACAAACTATCAAGTATAAAAGGTTGACCAACTCTAGGAAAGTCTGGTCTTGTTCTTAAGGCACTGATTTTGGACCGAGAGACCTGGGCTTAATTTCCACTTCTGCTGCAAACTTTTCCTGTGTGACCTTGGCCTAATCCTTTAATCTCACTTTGCCTCTGTTCCTCATCTGTCAGATGAGGCTATGACTTCCCCACCTCACAGGAGTGTTATGAGAGTAAACACATCCTCCGTGCCCTGTGCCTCACCTTCCACCCCGCTTCTCTCCTGGGGCAGGGGTAAGGGAGGGGTATGGTCTGTGCTTTGGGAGCCTCTAAGTTCGCTCCCACCATGGCCATCGGATAGACTGATGAAGGCAAAGCTGAGTAGGACCCCCAGCAGGTCCTAAGTGTCCTTGGGGAGCGAGGAATGAGAGAAGAGAAACGCTAAGCACGTGTGAACCACAGGAAGGAGAGATTCGTTGTCTTTCTGTCTTGCTTTGTTTTTATCCTAAGATTTCCCTGTGCTTTTTCCCACCCCTCAACCCAGCGTTCGTGAAGCATCCGTAGCTCTCTAACAGCACAAGAACCGGCCCCGTGTAGGGCTGGCTGCTTCCTGAATTAGTCTCCATTTGCAGCAATTACCTTCTTTCCTTTCTAGCCAAATGTTTCTCTGAGCCTGAGGCCCAGCTAATTTTTTTTGTCAGCTCTGGTTGTGCCGGGCAGCCCTCCCTTCCATACGGGAAATATAGAGATGCCATTCAGGCACCTCTAATCCCACTTTCACTGCTGCACTCGTTAAAACATTCCTTTATTTATTTTAATTTTATTCTCTCCTCCCCACCACCTTTTCTAAACAACCACTTGTATTATGCTTTTAATTGCCTTTAGATTTCCCTTGTGTAACTTCTCCGGCGTCCGCATAGCCGTAGGCAGAGCGCGCAGTGCTGGGAGCCTTGCACATGGTCTGTGGGCTCGCTATTGACTCAGTGGCGTGCTGTGAATGAGTCAAAGATCCGTGGGGATTGCTGGGGGTGGACAAAAGGGCGGGAGGATCGAAAGCAGGGGTGGAGGGGGGACAAGAGGGAAAAGCTAGCGAGACAAACGCACACCGCACTCCCTGCATGTCAGCAGAGCATCTTCCCTTGGTGCAAGGAGAACAATTTGAGCTGGGGACCGGGAAGCTGCGCTGCCCTGCCAGGGTTGGGGGGCAGCGATGTCTGCATCAGGGCTCTGTGAGCACAAGCCGTAATATGGCATTATAGAGGCATGACTTCATCTGTTTCCATAAGATTGCTTTCTCCCTCTCCCTTTCTTTGGCTGGTAATTGAGAAACGCATGAGCTCACCTCCTAGGAGCGGGAAATGAGAACCGCAAGAGGAAACAAGCTGGAAAATATACACGAGGCCGGAAAAAAAATATAGATTAGGTGGGGGGAAGTCAGAGATGGTATGGAGAAGAAAAGGGATTCCTCTTGTGTGGGGTCATTGCCATACAGGGCTCGCAGCACATTCCTCTGCACTGCAGACGAGGGCAGGGCTGGGGCAGCGCCATTGACATCTGTGTGACTGTGCTTCAGCCTTGAAGGCATCCCCTGGGCATGAAGGGCCTGAAGCCAGGGTGAAAGGATGGTGTAACACGGTGGTTCTATCTTATCTGCAGTTTCTTGATGAAAGCACAACCCATGTCTTCCAAGTGGTGTAGCTTATGGGACCTGCTGGTGAGGAGGGGTGTAGCCCAGGTGTAAATGGGAGCAGGGGATAAACCCACCCATGTGGTGGGGCTTTACAGGGCTTGGGGGAGAAGCAGGAGGAGTGGTGGTTTAGGTGGAGTTAATTCCCCTAAGTGAGGTCTCTCCTTGGCTGCCAGATCTCATGGTGAAGGCTGCAGGTTGCTAGTGGTGGGAGAGTTGCTCGGTAAGGCCATGCTCTCTGCCCTTCGATCTTGCTCACAGGCATGTAAGCAGCATCTATTGCCAGCCCCTCCACCTCTTTGTTTCTTGTCTCTGTTTTTACCTAAAGCAACCTTTAGGATGAGGAGAAAGAAAATGCCTCTGGAGGTAGGCTATTCTCAGTTGGGCTTCAACCTGGTTTCTTGTGGCTTTCTTGGCTTTTGAAATGGAGACGTGTGACAGAGGAGGTGGTTTTACGTGATCAGATTGGTGAGGAGAGCCTTATTCCTGCAGTGCCTTAAGTTTCTTCCCTGGTGCCCACTCTTCTGTCTTTCACCATGTGTCCTTTGTTTTTACACCTTGCCTTAAAGATGTATCATCTCTTTCCCTGCTGCTGCTTTTGAGATGCAGTTTGGGAAGAGACCGTCTGTCCCCTCAGATAGAGTTGGCTTTTGAACCTGAAGGCCTTGTTCTTTAGCTGGTGGGCACTGATATGATATTACCAAAATGAATTATTTACCCTGTCTGAGTAAGGGGCCCCCAATTTGTTAGTTGTCACCCAAACACAAATTATTGCAACCAAGACATAACAGAAGAAAATGAGGGATGTGAAATGAGCAATGCTAATTATCTCCAGCAAGCTGGGCTGTTGGGAGTCCTACACACAGCCAAGTGCCGCTGAGGTATGGATAAAGCTAATGAACCAACTGCAGGATCCATGGAGAGTTTGCAGCACGTCCTGTTGACACAGAGGGCTGCTGCGATTCACCCAAGGCAGACTGAGGGGCTTGGAGCTTTGCAAATTAACTCTCTATTCTTTATCTACACGACCTTGATTTCAAAGTGTAAATGAGACAGGTCAGGGTTTAGGACCAGCTGTCCTTGGCATGTGCATTCATCTCTTTTGACCTGTTCCACCTCTGTATGGTGATTCAGGATTTTTTTTTTTTAAAGTATTTTAAAGGGAACTTCTAGCTGAAGGGAAGTCTGTGCAATGTGTTAGGGCTTAGAAGGTCTGTGCTGGCACAAGTGGGTGCCCCATATACGTTATACGTTATTTATGTTTCCATTGGATTTTTTTCCCCTTCTCTTCACTTCTTTTTTTTTTTTTTCTCACAGTTTTTCCTAAGTGAAACACTAATGCAGTAATGTTCAAACCCACAATGTTTGAATGGCCTCTAAATTAGGCAAAACAAGCTTGCCCAACCCTAGTTGAACAGACTGGACTCATTTTCTAATTCATACACACTCTGTTCATTTTGCCTTAATAAATACATTTCTGTCCTAGACTAGGAGCACTGGGGGACCTTGGAAAGTTTGACGTTAGCAGAAGAGGGGCAGGTGATCAGGGGAGAAAAGGAGAGACTGGATCAGTATCCGTGATGCATCTAGATGGCTAATAGGAAAGGCCATAAATCCCAAACAGGTGTTGCATTTGAAGAAGCCCAGGTTGGAGATTCAGTAAGAACCAAGTTCTTTGGATGCCACTCTTGTTTTTCAAGGGCTTGTCTTTCACTAGAGAAACCCAGGAGGTACTGAAACTACAGCTAATGAGCAGCAGAGCAGTCTGGTGGGGTTTCTGAGAACTCATTGAAAATAGCCTGGGTTTTGACCCAATTTTAGGTTTCAGAGCACAGGTATAGTTTGCATTGGACCTGGTTGCTTTTATTCTTAATGCAGAGTATCTAAACACCAGCAACATGTTGCCTGCAGTGCATGTCACTCTTCCTGTAACGACTGAATGGTTTTTGTTAAGTGGAGTTTCTTGGGACTCTGAAAAGGATGGAAGTATATGGACTGCTGTTACTTCTCCTCTTAAATATGGGCAGAGTTGTAATAAGGCTTGTAGCTGTGGCTTGCAGCCATGGCTGATCTTAGAAGAGGCTCATGTCCCTGACAAAGCTTGGCATCCCTGTCCCTGTGTGTGTACCTAAACTGACCTATGGATGCCACTAGAGCTTCTTGCATTTGCTGTTCTGCTTCGTGCAGGTTGCTTGGAGTTTGGGAAGGTCTGTGGCCCAGACCTTGCAGTCCTCTTTCCAGCTGTTAACTTGGGAGTGGGCCATGAAAAAGACAAATGATTCTGGCAGTAGGAGATCCTTCCTGACTGACATCTACCCCAGGGAAATAGCAGACTACGCATCTGGTGAGTTACAGAAGTGTCATGAGTTCACGTATGCACCAAGTGACCTGACTGCGTATGATATTCAGTCCCATTACAGAGCCATGGAGGGGCTGTGGTACATGCCAGTTTTCTGCCATGGGGAGAAATTATATGCTTCACCTAACCCAAAGCATTCAGCCCTGATCACAAGTGGTTTTTAGGGCTCAGATGCATTAATTCTAGATATCTAGTCCTCCAAGAAGGAAACTGAAGGGCTCTGTCTCCTTTGACCTGGAAAAGTAACACCGGTCCATTGTTGCTGTGCAGCTTTTTATCCAGTGGTGGCTTGTTTGTGGGACTCTTGCTGGAGACAGTAGGTTGGCGTGTCCTCAATACCGGTCAGCAAAAGTAGTTTCACTGTGGAGCCGTTTTCTCTGGTGGCCTCCTGAGGAAGCAAACACAGCTTTAGAGTAGGGTATGGGTCTGTGGTGTAGTCACTACTCAGTGTTACCAGGTCTAGACTGATGATGAACCTATTTGCCTCTGTCTGGGCTCATAGTGAACACCCAACCTTTTCCGTGAAGCAAACCAAATGATAGCGTGGCCTAAAACATTTATTTCTGCCTTCCATGCCTGTTCACCCTGCCTTTCTACCTTCAGGCCGTAGGGTATGAATCAGAACCTGTTTGCTTGGCATTTTAAGTCTTTGCTTTTCTGACCAATGTCTCAATACCTTTGCTTTTGCCCTGCTTTCCTCCTCTTCCCTGCCCGGCACGTCTCCTTTTTTTTGTCAGGCCCTTTGCCTGGAAAAAGCAGGCTGTGCCTTCTCCCTTACACACCTGCCCTCATCTGCGTTGGCCACTCTGGTATTTTAATTTCTTTTCCATTGGCCCATTGCACGCGTGTTGATCGGCTTTGCAGCTGAGGTCAAGGAATTTCCATGTCGTACTTGGAGAGAGGGTTTCCCCTTCACAGCCTCTGCCTCAACCAGGCACTGGTTCATGTAGAAATAGCTTGGCCACTCTTGGAAATAGGTCTGTGTGAAATAATATTGTCTTTTTGAGGTCAGGAAAAAAAAAAGTCCTTTTATACAGTCATGCATACACTCTTAAAAAGAATTCCACAAAGCTTGGTCTGTTCCCCCCTCTCACGCTCTCCTCCCGCCCTACCTTTTTCCTAAAACACTAGAGAATTCAGCCTTGGAGTCTGACGGCACCGAGCATACAGCGTGTACTGTGCCTTTTGAAATGCTGGCTGCGCATAAAAGTCTTGCTTAACACTGGTCTCTGTTGCTTTATTATGTTGTGCGCACAGTGTGTTGGTGGTGGGGTTCCCCACTGGCAGACCCGTGGTGGGGAAGAAGGGCAGGTGGGATGAGGAGTAGGAGGTGTGGAGAAGAGCGGCTTGGGCAATGGGCGATACGTGCTGTGGGTCATTGCGCTGGGGCTCCTGCTTCCCAGGCTGGGAGGGGAAGCCAGGAGTGGGCAGCTTGATGCCAAAGGTTGTGCGAGTAGCTGTGGGGTTGTTTGGGGGTTTTGCATCGTTGTTGCTGTTTTTTCTTCTGGTTATGATGCTCTGCCCTTCTTGGGAGAAGGGTAGGTGGAGGTGAACACATGGGAGGGGAAGAAGGAAAGAAGGTCCCACTGTCCCAGGACCATAGTGCAAGTTCTTACCCGTCTGCTGTTCCCAAGCAGAAAGATTGACAAGAACCACCCCTTTGGGGGTGGACGGTCTCATTCAAGGACCAAGAGTGCTGCTTGATGTGCATGTGCTTGTAAATCCACTGCCATACATCTGTATGATGGCTTGCCTGGTGACATGTTTCCTGTTCAGGCCTGTGGTGGTGTTCTTGGGTGGGCATTCACACCACTAGGCATGCACAGTGGAGCGAAAAAGCCTGCTCCCAGGCCTGCGTAAGTGGAGGAAAGCCCTGCCATAGACATCCCACAGGCACATTGACAGACAGAGGAGCAGACAGCCTTGTGCTCCATAATACATGTGGTTGGGGCTAAGTGCTGCATAGTGTCATGCTTTAATGCTTCCCATGTGTTCACAGTATCACCCTGACCGCTCTTGTTACTGCAGCTGGGGAGAACTTGGGGGAAATCCCTGAACACGAAGCAAAAATTGCTCTATTTCAGTGTCTATAAGGGTGTTTCTGCCATCCTTGCCCATACACTCGTTCTCGAAAAAGGGGTCAGAGCCATGTGCAGCTCGGGCTGACGCTTAGAGCAAACACAGAGCCTCTGAACAGGTTCGTTGGCCTCTGTAGTTAGGTAACTGCTAGGATTGCGCACAGTGATGTGCAAGCGTTGCCCTAATAGAGGTATCTGCTGAGTTGCAGGCACCTGCTGCTGCTCTGTGCTGTCATGGGTCTGTGTGTGGTGGAGGGAAACCCTGCTCTGTACTAATCAGATGCACTCAAAGACTGTGAGGCTCTTGGATGGTGGATCTGGAGGCTCTGTGGGTAACCTAGAAAAAATGGTTTCTCCCACGTGCTACTCAAAATGCATACTGCTGCTGCTGGCTAGTCCTTCTTGCTGGCCAAGTACTGAAGCTGGTCTCTCTATGTCAGGCTAAATCACACCATAGGCTGAAAATACGCAACGCCACCTGAAATTTCCCCATCTGCAGCATGTTCAAATGTTGCCTGTTTATTTTGGAGGTTTGAAGGATGAACTGGGATGTGAAGGGGATGCGGTGCCAGGGGATGGACTGGGATGCTGATGTTTGGAGCATGGCACGACAGTGTTGAATGGGGCAGCTCTGTCATGGTTTGGCTGGTCTGTCCGCAGGCCAGCCGGCTGCGGTGGTAAACATCCACCTGTGGGCAGCATTTGCTGTCTCTCCTTTTATGCAGAGGACTAGGGTACATGTCCTGACGCAGCCTAGCAGAATCTTAATTTCCCCTTTCTCATGTGGAGAGTGAAGGAGTAAACCCCACAAAACACCTCCCTTACCTTTTTCCAGATTGTTACAAGTATTTTAGTTCCTATTTACCTCTTCCAGACACCTTTTTCTCCTTCAACCTCTCTCTGGAGTCGGGTTCCTCCCTCTCTTTCTTCATTGCCTTTGGTTACTCTGTCTCTTCCTAGCCCCAGGAGTTCAGTGCCTGCCCAGGCACTTGAGCCAGCAGGCATGTATGTATCCTATACATTTCATTCATTCTTGTGTGATGGCAGTGTGGTGAGAGATGGCAGATCCCTCTCTGGATACTGGCTTAACCCTCAGCCTGGCACCTTGCGGCAGCAAGTTCCACGTGTTAACTGGGCAATCTGCAAAACATTGGTGAGCTTTCTTTTTCCTGTTGTAATAATATTTTTGGAGTGGTTTAGGTGGCCACTATTTCTTTAGCATAAGAAAGGGCAAACTGGAAAGCCTTCACTCTCTCACTCATCATTTTATACACTTCTAGCGCAAGCTATTTTGAAACATTTGGACCTTAATCTCTCCTCCTGACGACCTTGGAAACCTTTCTGTGCCTCTAACGATTTTTTGGCATCATTCTCTGGCCTCTGTTCCTGCTGTTCCCTCTCTGAAACAAGGCAAGCAGACTTCAGCTCACTTCTCAAAGTGTGAATGTGTCATTGATTTATGTGGTGGCATTTATAACATTTTTGGTATTGTTCTTTATCCTATTCAACCTAACGTTTTTTGGTTCTTTTTTTTTTTTTTTTTGATGGACTCTGTGCATGGAGCAGATGTTTTCATTGAGCTGTCCACAGTGACGCCTAGATCTTTTTCCTGAGTGGTTACAGTTAATTTAAAACCCATCAGTGTATTACCTCAGCAATCCCTTGATGTCACTGGTTAGAAGATCCCAGCTGGCTGCTGCTCTTAATTCTATTGCCTGTCTGTTTCCTATTATTTTTTATTATGCTTACATTTACTCGCATGCTGCACCAGTTTTTAAAGCGAGGTGGGCACAGTCATTTACAAGTGGCTAACACAGGCTCTCAAATTCTGTTCATGTACATAAATGTGATGTTTGTGCTTAGGTGTTTTCACAGAATATAAGTGCTTTTCTCGTAGCACATACTACTGAGTAATGCTGGTACAAGAAAACAAACAAATGTGGCATATGTTTGCACATGCCCATCTTTGAAAGCTAACCTCACTTGCTGCAGAGAAATGTGGATCCCTGCATGAAAGAGCAGCTTGTATAGCTTGCCCTTCTGGATTGTGCCAACGGGCAACCCGTGCTGGGCAGCCCTGAATATTTGGCGCTACGCTCTTGCGTGTAAAATTGTGTGGCTTCAATGAACTAACAGGGAAGGGGAGGAATCCTGGATGCACGGCAGGTTGAAAACTGTTGGCACAGGCTTAGGCAACATAACGGTGCCCTTTGAGATCTCCGCGTATGTGTGGTTTCATTGTTTATCTGATGCACGGTTTTCAAGACCTTTGAAATATTGCATGATACTTTCCAACATGTGAAATAATCTAAATAATGCATGGAGTCCTACGGTGCTAAAAGCAGCACATCGAGGGGGTGCTGTCGTCTGCCGTGGTCTCTGGTGAAGTCACGTAGCCCAGAATAGGGCATGCAGGGACATTGCACAGGGTTTGCATTAGAAAGCTTCATCCTCCATCCTGGAAGTCAGTGGAAATTTCACTCTTCATTCCCAGAAGAGCAGTAGTAAACCAGTGTTAATGAGAGATACTGGGAGACTGCAGAAAGGAGCCAAATGCTGTAACTCTGCTTAATGATTGGAAACTTTGTGAAGTCCCCTCTTCCTTAGAACGGCTTTGCAAACAACCTTTGGCAACAGCCATTTTATCTCCTGTTTTGGAAGCCATATGCCTGAGCTGCTCTGCCGCTGAGGACAGAGTCACAGGAAGATGGGACGGTTTGAACAGGAAAGCAGAAAGACAGCTGCAGTATGTCCAATTTCCTACTGTGAGGAAGATGAAACCGGTCTAATTTTGCTGAACTATGACTCAGTTCAGTCCAGAGATTCCAATACCATGCAGTAAATGTTATAAACTCCTTTGAGGGAGGAAAAACCCCCCTCCAATTCAAAGGCACAGGGAGGAAGTGCCCAGCAAGAGACAGAGATTAAATTGCCAGTAATGATGGATGAGGAAAGCCCAGTAGGGTACTGCTGAGCAGGACCTGAGAGCAAAAGAGATGAATGGCCCTCGGTGACCAGGCTCTGCTGAAGTCTGTGTGATGTGGGTAAGAACAAAAGTGAGCCACACTTGGCTCCACGTTGCAGGGAGGGGATGATGACGTGCTGTTGCCTCACTCCACAGAGCTCCTGGGTGGGTGACGGATGGTGTTCTCGAAGGACAAAGCCGCAGTTGATTCTTCAGTTCCTGAAAGCAAAACTCAGCTGGTCCCTCCCTGCGAAGGACAGGCGGCTTGTCTGGCTTCATCAGTGCAGCTCATGCCAAAAATGATTGCAAGCAGTGTGCTACGCCCATTAGCCTCGACGGAGAATTGCTCCCATTAATCTTAAGGTAGCACAGGAGTAGTACATCTGATAGGCCAGTGTGTGGAAGAGATGAGCTGACCGAGTGCATACATGTAACCCCAAAGAAATGCCATATCGAAGCTGTGTGTTGCAGCTGAGGTTTTGAATGTGATGCGGCTAAGCAGTCCAGGAATAGAAACAGATGCAAAGGTTTTTTGTAAGCACTTCGGTCCTTGATGTGCTCCAGCACATTGCTGGTGATCATGGCAAGTTTTGCTGATTCATAATAGCAACCCAGAAGAGCGGGAAATGCTTTCCCAATGCACTTAATGCTGGTAAACCTGACAAGCAGGTCTATGGTGGATGCAGTGAGGACATACAGAAGCCTATTGCCTGAGCCAGGTCTTGGATGCCAAAAAGCTGGAAAATGAGGGAATACCTCCTGCTACAAAGGGTATAGGATTACAAGGAGGGGATAAAAAAGTTCAAAGTATTCTGAAGTGTTACTGATGTGGCAAGAATGTCACTGAAGAGCCATGTATTACAGAGGTTGAAATACCCTGGTCTTCTGCAATGAATGAACAAGAGTGACTGTGGCTAGCAGGTAAAAGAGGGAGGAAACCTGGCTCTGGCAGCAAGCAGGTGGACCAAAGAGCACAGGAACGGTCAGAAGAAATCCTCTTGCTCTTCTTTACAATCACATTTCCCACTTTTTCACTGCCCAAGGAAAACTAGGCTGAGGCTGCAGTGGCCTGAGCCAGCCAGGCTGTCCATCAACAGGGATAGGGGAGGAACAGATATACAATAAGGCCAACTGTATATGGGAAGCTAAAAGGGAGTGCAGAAACTTGGAGGCAGTGCTGGCTTGTAACTGCACTGGAGGGAATAAATTGGCTTCCTTGCTGAAAAAAGGCCTATAGCAGACCAAGCAAACCTATGCAAGAGATGTCAAACCAGCCCTGGCAATGATAAGGCTGAACTATGTGGACTCAAAAAGCAGCTGAAACTCTTATGCAGGCCTAGAGTGTGCAGTGGGAAGCACTCTGCTCACTTCCAATCTGAAGCCTCTGTTGTTACTGAAATAAAACAATAGTCCTTTATCAGCTTCCTTTTCCCATAGACATAACTGATTTTGCTGGGGCAGTTCGTTGGTAGATATTACTCTACCGCAGCATGGTTTCCAGTTCCCTCTATTAAAACACAGGCTCATTTCTCTGTGAATCAGCTCTTTGCTAACTTCTTTGCAAACTGCAACAGAGCAGAATATTCCTAGCATAGAGCCAGACTCCTCACACAGTTTTCTGGTTGATGACCAAATTCAGAGGCTATTCCTTTCTGCAGCAACTGATCTCTATGACACTGCGGTACTTATTGTCATTTTCTTGCTGGGGAAGTGCTCGCCGGTCCACTCTGGGATGGCAGCAGACATTTTCAGCCTGCTTCAGAAAGGTACCATAATAAAGGGCTTGCTGCGCTGCTCAGTGATACAATTTGCCTTTTTAGGATTTCTTTATGAGCCCAAATCCGCAGGAACCTCTCTTCCTTCCACACCTTTGTCTGCCTACTTGGTAAGAGCCCTCAACCCCAGAACTTTGTGTGTGTGCTTAGCAAATGAGGACTTACAGATGCAATACCACAGGGAACAATGTGAACCAGGAATGTACTAAAGCCAGAGGCATTGTAACCTAGAGCTGCGCTGAACAATGTGGAAGAAATGCTGTCAAATCTGTGTCTGTGTGAGCTATTATATCCCCAGCTAGCCCCCCTCCAAAAGTTTGCTCAGCATGCTGACTTTCCAGGAGCTTTCTTAGTGCTTGGAACAAGTTACCTATCTCCTGCCAGAATCGAGAGAGGAACACGACTGGCTGACGAATACCATATGTTCCAGGCTGGCCATAGGAAACCTAATTGTATTTTGTTTAGCTTGTCTACTTAACTGGGTTTCTGTAACAGGACTGGGTTGATTGGTGGTTTTTTCCTTTTCTTCTTTTATTTTTTTTTTTTCCTTCAGATAAATGGGGCCA
The DNA here is from genome assembly GCF_047370975.1 of Nipponia nippon. NCBI lineage: Eukaryota > Metazoa > Chordata > Aves > Pelecaniformes > Threskiornithidae > Nipponia > Nipponia nippon. Next base: position 18,333,998 of record NW_028262291.1, on the reverse strand, counting down.
ATTCCTTCTACACAGGAACTGTCCTGGGACAGTTCTGTGTTTTGCCCTGGAAATGCAGGGCACAGCCTTCTGTCACTTCCCTAATGGAAGAGATCGGGGAGAGCTGAGTAAAGGGAAAGGCAGTTGCCAACAGGAGCGATCAGAAATTGCAGGGCTAAAATCTCATTCTAGGCAGGGAACATCCAGTTCTGAGAATGCAATAAGAACGCTTATCCTGACCAAAAGATTTCCCCCCCTCCTTTTTTTACTTATTGTTAGTGCATCAGAACAGGAGAAGCGTGTGCTTGTGACCTGGGAGTGGGAGCACAGAACTGCGGATGTCAAATATCTAAATGTTGATTTGCTTTGTTTAAAATGGCTTAAAATTAGAGCTGCCTTAAACTGCAGAAGCTAAAGGCTGATCTCTGTTCTGAGACCACTGGGGCAGAGTAATGCCCCTAAAGGGCACAGATCGGAGTTTGCAGAAGTTGAGGTTGGACTGATGCTGAGCAAGGTTCAGTTCCTAGACACACCGAGCCCTGGATGGAGCTAGGAGAGGACTTGCTCCCTCTTGTTTCCTCTGTTCCACTGCACTGCATCACTTGCAATTGGTCACTTCTCCCTGATGTGCTTCGTTGCTAATGCTTAGGAGGCAGCACCATCTTACATTGTATGATTGTGCAGCATCTAGTCTAACCTCCACTTGAGGAGGTGGAGGGGAGATCACTAGGCATTGTCATGTTGCATGTAACAGCTTTCGCTCACCTAAGACAGGAGCTAGCTGGAAACCTCACACCCAGTCTTCTCCTTCAGGTTGTTGGAGCATGTAGGCATGTTCTCCCCAGTTTTCTGGACAGCCTTAGCAGTGTTGTTAACAGGAGTGCGCAGCAAGCTTTGCATCGGCTAGGAGAGAGTTGTAAGTAGTAAGTGTATGCTGTCTTGGCAGGCGAGCAGAAAAGGGTGGGGGCCTTCATTTCTAGCTGAGCAGAAGAGGGGAAATGGAGCTGAAAAGCAACTGCCACTTTAAATAGATCTCTTTCCTCCCCATCTCTTATTTATCTCATGCCTTCCTGTTTACAGTGTCATTTCCTGCAGCTCCCATTCTGCTCATTTAGAGGTCAGGTCAACCCAAGGTCTACCCCATTTCTGAGCACCAAATCAGTGCAAGTGTCTCCATCCGATGCCACCCAGGAGATGCGGGCTATTGGCCGCTTCCCCCTCCATTAGCTGTACGCTATCATGCCACAGCAAAGCGATGGGATGTCCCAGGTTTAATGGAAGACAGAAGTTGGCACAGCTCTTAACTTGTCCCTTTGAACAAGTCCCCTGCCTTGCCGTGTCCTTTCACTTCTGACACACTTGTTTATCCACAGGCTCCCTTCACCCTGTTGTTCTGCCATGTGCTTCGCTGCCCACACACGCACACTCAGCTGCATGCTCAGCGACCCACCTATCTAGATATTCATACACACTGAATCACCGTTCGATGCACACTCATAGCCATGCTCACAGACGAACTCTGATCCGCGCCAGCCAGACTGAAGTTCTCTTTCAATCTGCCACCTCTGTGTCCTCAAGACAGGGGATACTCTTGCCTCCTGGAGGAAATATATACTTTTGTAGTGTGTTTGCTCAACCACCCATTTACTCTCAGGGCCTTGGGGAAAAGATGGTGATGCCTCCAGCCAGGTGGAGAGAAGGGGTGAATGCTGACACCTCATTTTTCCAGCCTACCTGTGCTCTGAGATCTGCCCTTGAAGGGTGCCAGCATGCTTAACTCAGCTGCCTCCTTTTGGTGGGGTGAAAGACCATCTCGTTGTCATTTCATGGCTTGAATTCCCAGTGTCCTTCCTTGACCTGCCCCCCAGGCTATCATCCTAATGTTTGTGATGACCACCATGAGAAATTTCGAGCCCAAGCCCTTGCTGGAGGCTGTCTGTCCCACACACACGCCTAGGCCCACGCATGGTCCCACTGATGCTATGATGTACCCATGTTGGATAAGATGCTCCCTGATCAGAAACATCTTCAAAACAAAACAGCCCATTGCGTGAACGTCCCCTGTGACTGCCCTGTTCATTGCGCAGCGCGTTAGCTCCCTTCCCCCTCGCCTCCAATTCCTCTACCCACGTTGGAGCATTTAAGAATTAATGAAGGCCAGATGCATGTTCTGCAAATGTAGGATCACTGCATTTTGGAGTAGACACTGGCTTGATGCCTCCTTGTCCTTCAGATCCTCAGTACGGCTAATAACAACCAGAGGCAGCCCTCCTAAGTCTGAGGTAGAGCCCACCTCAGTGGTGACGTCTCTGTGACCGCAAAGGATTTCTCAGGGACCTGGAGGGGGACCAGCTTTCGGCCGTGGAGCCCCAGGATCTGGTTTCTCCTCTCACCAGCATTGGCAGGATGAACTTGGTGTGACTGAGCTGTCCAACAGGGAGGCGGCGAGCTAGGCCAGCCCTGGATTTCTAAGGGGGAAGGAAGGAATTCGGTGTATTTTGGTGCATGTAAAAATAAGGGATGGATCGTACTAGCGGGAGCTGTCCATGTGTTGAGATAACAGAGCAGATGTGCTGCACAACTATTGCAGCCTCGTACTACGAGGTCTCTCGTGAACTGCTAACCCTCCAGGCAAGGATGGGTCAAGACAAGATGAAGCGTTGTTTTTCAGACTTGGATCTGATCTGCTAAAATGCCATTGCCACAGCAGCTGGGCTTTCTTGCTGCACAAGCAGAGCTTCTCTTTTTGTGAAGTGTTTCTTAGCCATCTCTGCTGGCCAATGGATCCAGGAGGTTGTTGTAGGGCTGTGCTTTGGCCATCTTCATGCAAACACGTGGTGTATGCTGGGGGTCACCTAGCTTGATGTCGATGACTCTGTGCAAGTGTGTGTACGAGGGTATTAGAAAGAGGGGGACTTCTACATGTTGTAAAACCGATTTTCTTGCTCCTTGGAGTGAGAGAGCCTGTAAACCAAGTTTTTATGCCTAAAACTCATTCTGATTTCCTTGTGGAACAACACAAGTTTTTGCACAAGACTGTTTTACCCAGACTGTTGCCCCTTGGCAGGAGGCTGGAGGGCATAGCTTACCTGCAGTGAGATGTGGTGCTGCATGACTTTACTCATCACAGCTCTGCCATCGTCATTCAGAAATGGTTGGGCCACGACCTTATTATATGTTAATGACCCTAGTTTGAGTTTGCAGTGATTTATAGGAAGGCCTTGTGGCTGTTTGTAGCAGTTCATGATGGATATTTCCATCACCCATCAGTATCTGGCATTCTGGGACTTGCACAGTTCCCTAGTAGTGGGTGGGATTTCTGCAGAAAAAACCTTCATCCCCAAACAAGCCCGAACTTCTCAGATATTCAGCACAGAACCTTCTCTCTTTTTCCCTTCTCTCCCCATCCCCTTCAAACATACCTGTGGGTAGAGGTAGTGTTATTGGAGCAGCCTATTTGACCGCTATAATATTTTCCACTCAGATCCATTGACTTCTATTTCATGTTTTTGTTGGATCAACAACTTTTGAGAGCAGTTAAAGCTGCTTGTATTTGAATAGTTGGAGACAGTGTGTCACCCTGCTATCTTTTCTTGGTTTCACCTCTAGAAGGCAGCGATGATATGTCTATATACAGTCACCTAACTGAAATGTGCATCTCTATGTCCCTCTCAGTGGGGGTCCTTTACCTGTGAGCCTCTGTATACTGCCAAATGTGCCCTGAAGTAACACAGCATGATCTCAGAGTGTGTTTAGGGCAAATATATAAGGGAGGTAGGCATCACCATTTTTCTAAGTCCTTTTCTAAGAGAGAAGAACTGTTGCTGCTCTGGTGACAGAAACAAAGGAAGGTCTTTGTTCTAAATGTGGGTTGTTTTGATTTTTCTTTCTCCTTATCTATGATGGTCTGGCATAAAAAAAAAAAAAGCAAAAAGTGAAAAGATCTCCTGTGCAGGGTTGAGATCCCTGACACTTCCTGCTAAATCCACTGTCTTGTTTTCAGCCCCCAAAGATGGTACTGAGCCTGTGGTTCCTCCCTCTCAGGGTCTCTTCATTTCCTAGGAGTCTGCCCTCCAGTCCCCTGTCCCTATATCTGTCATCTGCTGGCTTAGGAGAGAGCAACCTAGGGGCACACAAGAGCTGACTGAGCAGCAGTAAACTGACAGAAGGACTGTTGTAGGACTCTTGATGCAGCTTTTTTCATTAAGGCCATTACTTGGGGTTTTTTCCTCTGTTGAACCACTGGTTTTCATGAAACTTCCAGGAGTAAAAAAATTTTAAAAGCAATTGACAGATAGATAGGATTACACCCTCTGCTGTGTGGTAAGAAATTGTTTCGTTTGCCTAGAAATTGAGTCCGTATAGGAAGAGAAAAATAGCCACAGGAGCTGAGGTGAGAAAAAGAAAATAAAACCAGATCCAGCAAGGTGGGAATTATCATTTCATGCTTCTGAACGTTGCCATCTCTTGTTGAATATCATCGTGAAGCTTGTGATGTTTGTGGATTTTATTTGAGACTTGTGGCCTTTATTTGAGCTCCTGGAATCAAGAGGCTGAATGAGATTCTCAGCTTTCTATTTATTTTTATTTTTTTAAACGAGCATTTCTAGCTCTCTTGATCCTGGAAGAAAACAACTTCTCTTCAAAATATGAAGCCTCGAGGGGCCAAATGAGAAAAATAGTCCAAATACTTTTGGGGTGGTTAAGTCTTATTATTTTGAAGCCTATATCATTCTGTTCTAGGGCCACACACAACATTTTTGAAAGCTGGCAACACTCATGCTTTTTATCCAAAGGATTTTACAAAGTGTGTGAATGTTAGTGGCTATCGTGAATGTGGGTGTGTGGGGGTGATATTGCAAGGAGCGTCTCGCAGACCTGTGGACTCCTTGTGCACGGCGGCATGCAGTCCCTGCCTTCCAGAGTTCATGAACTAGTCATGGTAGGCAAAGGCATCTAAAGCACTGTTTTCCCCTCTCCTGTTTTCAGTTATCTGTCCGTAAGGAGGCAATAAGCGAATCGCCCCTGAAGCTGAGGGGAGAGGTAGGAATGTAAATCCAATTTGCCACAGTTATTTATGTGACCCACCGACAAAGCAGTGCCGTGGTTGTGGAAGAAGCGGGAATGCACTTAACAAGATGATGGTGCCTCGTCATGTCCTGGGACAGGACGTGTGGATGAACGTTGCGCAGGGCCGAGCAAGGGCGAGAACAGCTCCTGCAAACGGAGAAAAACAGCGGCTACGCAGTGCCAATCGCAGACACTCCTCCTCACCACAGTGGTTGCTGTTGTTGTTGTTTCTGCTTTTAAAACAATATGCAAGGAACCATCCAATATCCTAGGGCTTTTGTTTATCTAGATTTTTACGAGGAGAAATAAAAAAAGTTAGAGGAGAGAAAGAAATGAGAGGGGAAACACAAGCATTCCTTCCAATCAGAAAGTCATGAGTTTTGATTCAGTCTAATTGCACAAGTGATATTTTTATAACCTCTGTGAAGTCTCCTTGCTTTCTTGGTGTGTCTCCATTGTTTATATGAGAGTGGCCAGGTAGCCAAGGCAAAGCAACGTTGCGAGAAAAATTCCCTTGGCATTGGAATATGCTGCACTCTCTTTTTGGCTTCATAAACAAGCCTGTTTTCCTGGTTTCAGACCTCTCTTAGGTTCTTTTGTTGCCTCTTCCTCTAAACCAGGGTTACTCATATTCTGCCCAGCCCTGGGCCATGTTGGCAGCTTCATAGCATCCCTTAAATATACACAAAGTAGTACATAATGGGGCCAGATCTCCAGTAAATAAAATCACTGCTGCTCTCCCTGGTCCCCTCTGTTTGCAGTGACAAAACATAGCCCATGTGGGCCCCTCGGCTGGCTGGTAGGGGCAGCCCCTGCCCAGCTGTGGTTTTCCCCAGCGTGTGCACGTGGACTCCTTGTGTGGGTAGGGCCATGCTGTTTGGGAGGCTGCAGGGTGGAGGGGAGGTGTGAGGTGGGTGAAAGCCAAACTCTGTGCTCTGTGGTAGCATATCTTTCTGAGCAGCATGGATGTCATCAAAAGGTGAGAGTCCAGCTTCTGCTCTATCCATCCTGAGCATGCATTGCTTGCTCAGTTGAGCAAGCCTCAGAGATTACTCTTGTACTAGCAAATAGCCCAGCTGTCAGCTGTACACTGTTGCCTCTTTTGGAGATCTGCTTTTGCTTCTTTAAAGATTGAGGTTTCCTAAGACAGTTATCCATGCTCAGAGCCAGTATTTGGAGATCCGGAACTAGTCAGGCGTGAGCAATGACACAGCAGGGGCCTAGAGAAGGCACAGTGAGAAGCAAGGAAGCGAAGAAGCAGCAGCTTGGGCTCATGGATAGACCTGATGGAATAAGGTGGATGGAGCTGTTGAGTTGTCATGTATTCTGAGCAGAGGAAATAAGCTTGTTTTGCTTTGACTGGTCTTGATTGCTAGTGGTTTTTGTGGTGTTTGCTGGTAGCAAGAACAGTGCTGGCAATGGCTGTGAGTTGGTTCTAGCTCTTTGGCATTGGTTTTTACCTTTTCAGGGGTACAGGTGACTTTATGGTGTGGGGGTTCAGCTGGCTGGAGCTGCATTCAGTCACCACAGGGCAGTGTTACTCTGTGGATGTGCTAGGGGGTTCTGGTGTGGGGGATGGTAGGAGCTGGAAGGAAGATGTTCATCCCTGCAGATAGCCAGTATTTATCCCACAGACTGGCTGCTGCTAGCATGACAGTGGAGATGTTTGTCAGTGTTTGGCTGATACTGAATTTCAGACAAGGTGGGAAAAATCTTATCCTTTGTAGAGAAGGTCCCTGTGACCATTCTGAGCTCTTATTTGAGATGAGCATGGTAGCAAGATGAGTCTTTTCTACAGGGGCTGCCATCAGGAGGTGGGGAAAGAGAACATCTGCTTCGGGATTTCTGGGTTGTTATGTGTCTGTGTCCCCTCTGCCCATCTGCTCAGGAATGTGGAAGTTTTTGTGGCAGGACAGGTCTGTGGTGTCCCTCTTCTGTGAAGAGTAGTGTTGCTCTCGAGGAAGGGGATGCCCAGTTCACTGGTCACTTATACGGTATTAGAAAGGAAGATCCCTCTTTAGCTTCAGCTGGCAGTCAAAGTGCTCTGCAGTCTAATGCAACTGATACACCCTGCTCAGTCTTACATAAGCATATGCACTTCTCAGTCTAGTTGCACACTGACCTCCCTGCAGTTATCACAGGTGGTGGCTGGGCTTCACGTATCTCTCCTTGTGCTCCTATTAATCTGGACTACTAATCCTTTTGGACTCATTTTATGCTATATTGACTCAGCCAAAATCCTGAAGCAGTAATTTCCAAAGGTTTGTCAGGCCAGGTCTTGAGGCTCACACTTATTGCTCGAATGCTCTCCTAAACTCGTGCGGTTAGCCCCTTGGGTACGCTGCCTCTCTAGGGTGACAGAGTGCAGCCTGGGTTCTTGGCGTTAGGACCCACCTGCAGTATGATTACGTCCTCTCTCTGCTTCTCCATCTACCTTTGTCTTTGCAGACTGCAAAACTTTTGAGGAAGGCAGGCCTCAAAAACTGGCCTTGATTTTGGTTGTTCAGTTACTAATAATATGCCAGTACTAATTGCAGATGCTTGCTGCCTCATGCTTGTTGCTCTCGAGATATTGCCTGTTGCCTCGTTTTTTAACCTCACTCAGAGATCCATCACTCCTTGTTTAGTCCCTTTCTCAAGTATTTGAGCACCATTGTCACTTTAGCAATGTGCTGCTTGGTCCTCCCTGTTGCTGTAACTGTCATGCTGCTGAGAGATTTGGAGAGTCCAAAAGTAAAATGGACGGTTTCTGTGCATGGGTCTGCATGGTTGCTTTGATAGCACTGCTTGGTTGCTTTTGATAGCACTTCGGTCCACCAACTCCACAGCAAGCCTCTCTGCCCCTTCCATCCCTCATGAGAAATGAAGTTGAGGTCTCAGCTAGTGAGTGATTAGCACTGGTCTCTTGCAAGGAGGCTGTCGGCACCAGTCTAACACTTGTAAGCTCTTCTTACATCTACTGATGTCTCTCCGGTTTTTTATGATGGGCTGTCATCACACATCATTGCATGTTTGGAACAAGCAGTACTAACTCTCCTCTTGGGTCATGGTTTGGATCATGTGGAAATAAGTGGATTTTCTCCAAGTGTAATTTTGTCAGGGGACTGCCTGAGGAATGACCCGAAGCTTTTAGCAAAGGCATGGGGAGCAGCGAAGGGTGGGCTCAAAAGAGAGAAAGACAAAGAAGAGAGGAGAAAATGGATTGGTAAAGCTTCAAAGATGGTACTTGGGTTCCTGGACCTGGACGTGAGATGAGGCTATGTGTGAAGGAAGGCAGAGACTCACTCAGGAACATGGGAGAAGGAGGCTGTTCACCTGGGAGAGGGAGTGCTCACCTTGAGGAGTCCACAAATATGAAGACTCGAGACAGGCCATGGTGGGAAGAAGTGGAAAGATGGTATGAGTCAGGGGTGAGGAGAGCCAAATTCAGCACTGCTTTTAAGCAGAGGAAACTCCGCTGACATCTTATAGCTTCAGGCAAGTACCAGCAAAAACATCTGGGCTGGATCTTGAGCAGTATAAATCTGCTTGGGGGCCATTGACTTCAGCAGTGCCACACCAATTTATGCACGTGAAAGGTTTGGCCCTCTGCTTGCTTTCCTGCCTTCAGTTCTGCCTGCTTTTGGGGTCCCGGGGAGCTCTCCAGCTGAATTTGTGGGGGTCGACGCAGAGGGTTTCCTGGTAAATGAGAAAAACACTGTCCTTCCATCCCGCTTCATCTGCCTGGGATTTCCGACCGAAAGGCATTGACTAATTCCATCTGGCAGGCTGACCACGCTTCAAAGACTGCAAATCCTGAGACTTTTAACTTACAAACAAAACCATGCATTAAAAAAAAAAAAAAGAGGGAAAAAAAAAGAGAGGGGGGAAAAAAAAAAAGAAGACAGCTCTCCCCAGGGACAGTCTCTGCGAAATCCAAAACAAGGTCTCAGTGCCTGCCCTGGTGCTCCGGCTGACGCCAGTGTTTTCTCTGTCCCTTTTAAAACTGAGCTGGAGTGTTCCCGACTCCTCTGTTCAACACCTCCGGCTCCCTTATTCCCCTCGGTGAGTGGGGTGGGGGGGAGGAGGCTGGAAGGGAAAGGCCAGAGCAGAGGAGGAAAGAAATGCCTGGTATTGATCCACCAAGGCTGGCTAGACTGCAAGAAATTCCGGTTCGTGAAAAATGTTGCGGTTTAGAGCATTTGTTTTCGTTCCACGGTGGGATGAAACCAAGACTTTCTGGAAGGAGGAGGGAGAGGGGGGGAGAAGAAGAAGAAAAATGACCCTTTTTTTTGGGGGGGTGGTTGTTGTTGAGGAGGGACAGCCTCCTCGCGGTACAGATGCCCACACCGCAGGGCTGGGGAGGCAGTCCTCTCCCGACAGCCTCTCATGTGCAGCCTGTGCTCCTCTAGTAGGGTGGGGCAGGGACTGGGATGAAGCCCCCATGGGAATGAGGGGAGACCTCCTTCTGCCTCCAGCTCCTCGTACGCTCTTGATGGAACAGAATCAAGGGGTAATCTTCAGGACAGTGACCTGCCCCTGTGACACTCACGATGGAGCTTGGCAGCAAAACTCAGTGGGTGCCTGCCCTTTGTGACAGTTCTGCCCTTGCTGAGTTTTTGTCCACTCAACTGGGCAAGTTTCCCCAACGTGGGTGTGAGGAGCCAGCTGCACAGCTTCTGGGAGGTGAAGAGGGTCCCCCGACCAGCAGTGTGAAGTAGGGAGGCCCTGACCCAGAGCTGATACAAAGGGGAGTTTGGAGCGATTACCAAAAAAAAAAAAAAAAAGACATTGCTCTTCCCTTTTAAAATGAGTGTGTTGGATGTTCCCACAGCCCCCTGGTCTTGGGTAATGGCAATTCCTTGCAGGGAAGTGTAGGAGGAGGTGAAAACCAGAGCAGAGCTGGGACTGGAAGGCTTGAAGATGTCAAATAGTAGGACATAGACATAGCACACAGCTCTTGTGCCGTCCAGGCAACTCCTACAGCGTGGTGAAGGGAGATCTGGGCTTACCTTTAGGTGACCAAACAGTGTCTTTGAGCAAGGTAGTGGTGATCTAGCCCTTTTGCATCTCTCCCAAAGTCAGAGAGCAAATTGGCCAGCAGAGCTGGGAAGGAGATGGGGGCAGTGCTGCCCTGGAGGGTGCCATGAAGGCTGTGATCCAGAGGCACCCTCTTGCTGTGCCTGTGCCATGTTGGTCAGCTCCCAAATCCCACCATGTGTGCTTCCTTGTGCCTCCAGGCACAGCCTGGGAGAGCTCGCCCCACTGTCTGAAGAATCACCGTGGCATCCCGGTGCCTGATTTCCACCCTATCCCCACACCCCCAAAAAACCATCCCAAGCTGTGTCACCGGTTGACAAGATGGAGATGGCAAGTCATCCCGTGTTTGCAGCTGGCAGCCCTTGGGAGCTGCCTTGTCTGTTTTCCAGGAGGTGAAAACCCTTTTCTGGATGTCAGCAAGCAAACTCTGCAGTGAAAAAGAGGGGGAGGGGGGGAAGCGTCTGCCGTGAGTCAGAGGGCTCCTCCAGGGGCCTGTGGGATTGTGGGGGGGAGGGGGGGGGGCGGGGAGGCAGAGGAGCGTGGCTGCTATAGGCAGACCTATGTACAACCAAGCCACAGGCATGAGGTCTTGGAGCTCACAGGCCCAGAAGCACAATGGAACCTTCATCAGCTCTTTCCAAGGCAGAAGGGCTTGCAATAAAACCTGAAGTGTCTGGTATTTTTATTGTCAAAGGCCACATCTTCCAAGGTGAATGGTTTGGAGTGGCCACAGAGGGTAGAGCTGAGGTTGCTAGGTGAAGGCTGGTAACAGAACAGGTCTATTCCTCCAAAAGGGATTTCTTGGCAATGGCTATATCCAAAGCTTTTTCACTAGTTGTGAGCCTATCTTGTCTGTGGGTCCCCTACTTCCTGGCATCTACTGCTTTCACCCAACACAGCTCTCAGGACCTTCAGCCACACACCTGTTCCCCTTGCTCTGTTATTGTGAACCTAAAGTGTCTCAAACCTGCCGTGAACCAGCATCTAGGGATTTCCAAGCCTCTTCAGCTTCCCCTGTAATGGTGTTGGGTGTCCCTTCTTATAGAGGAGGGCTTCCTACTGAACGAGACCAATTACAGTTGACACTGTTGGGGTAAGAATGCTGGGAGCCGAGTCTTGGCTGCCAGAGCAGCTCATAGGCAGCTGTTCTTGAAGATGAGGGCTGTCTTGGCTTGGCGAGGCATATGTAAAGCTTTCTAGTGTTCTCTGGTGGCATCCAGAAGTGCCCAGCACATTGTGGGCTTCCCAGGTTATATATAGCTTATTCTGTTCCATTTCCTATTGGTAACAAGTGATGGATACCCAGTGAAGACATGGATGGGACTCCCCACCATAGATGGGTGTTTTACTGGGGTATCCCTGGTGCCATGTCCATGTGCAGAATGGCACTAAAGTGGGCTCTTTCTCACTTTTTCTTTTTTTTGCATTGACTCTAGTAGTAGGTTTCCCATGGCTTCGCTTGGCTAGTGCCTGTGTTGCCAATGGGCCAAAGTGCTGCAAAGTAATGCTGAGTATCTGGTAAACCCATCACCACCACAGCACATGAGATTGAGGCTGGAACTCCTCTCCCAGTGAAGCTGAAGGCAGGGGTGAGCCCGCAATGCTGCGTTTCATTACGTATTTTACTGACTTAGCTCAGAAGGGAGTAAGGGGAATGTTGTTGCCTTGGTCTTACTATCTTTTACTTTCATTCAAGAAACAAAGCTCACTCTTTTCCCCGTGCTGAAGTATGCAGATGTGCTGTGCACTTCTTCAGGTTGTGTTGGAAGGAGTCAGTTATCTGTTTTAAACACTTGACAGCCCCCTCATTAATTGTTGAAAAGCCTGCCCAGTAACGCAGCAGAGTCTGGAGCCTGCAGAATGTTACTGTGAGTGATATGTATCTGTATATCCTATAGCGCTGGAAGAACTGTTGAATCCTGTGAAGTTCTTGGCTTTGGAAAGTCTCTTTTCAGGCACATTTTTCCTTGTAACCGAATTCCAAGTTTGTTAGCGATTCTCCCTCCCGCTTCTCTTCCTGCCCCCCTGCTCAAAAGGGACAGTCATTTAAAGGAAGATACAACCATCTTCACAACACGTTCTCCTCTCTGAAGAGAAACGGAGGTGACATACTGTGCATTGAAGAACAACTGCAAATCAAGGCAAGGGAGACTTGTCTCCTTGTATCCTACTTGGGGTGTAGATGGGACTAGTACCTCTTGGGAAGTTCAACACTTCCTATCACAAGACCCTGTATTCAGTTGCTTATGACTTTGCCAATCTCTAACTGTCCTCGCTGGCATTTTTGGTGCCACACATGTGACTCAGGCTGGATTTTTCTTGGGATGGTGTCATCTGAAATGGTTTAGCCATTTCCAAGAATGAAATGAGGAGAAAAAACAATTTTTATTTCTTCCATGTTTGAAAAAAGACAAAAAGCAAGATTTTTTTTTTTTTGTGTGTGTGTGTGTCATTTCACTAAGGCACTTTCCTGATTTCCTCCTCCTGAATGAGAGGCTGAGATGTCGCTGAGGAACCACAGGGAGCTGGAGCTCACCTCATTTTTAATGCTGGCTGTTTGTTAGGCATTCATTCCAGGTAATTTGTCTGAGATGAGTTTCCTCCATCCTCTCTGGAGAAAGATGGGGGTGTTCAATCAGCCCATCTGAAAATAGGTACCTAATAGAAGTGAAATGAATTGCACTCTGGAGGTTAATGACAGATGTAGTTTGGAAAAATTGTTTAAAGTAGACTCCTCATTTTTAGACAGATGAGTTCAACCCTTTGAGGCTGAGGAAGAGCTTGCTGTTATTCCTGTGAAAAGCTGATTGTTTTCAGCTGTGTTATATGTTTTGGAGAAAAGAAAAACAAAAAGATACCTCAGTTTGCTCGTGGTGGTGAGAGTCTGGTAAATGCTTTGATGAGTCCACTCGAATAGTGCATCGTTGTGGCGCTTATTGCAAAAGCAAGAGGGTGTATTTTGTCCGTGAACCTTCCTAATGACTCTCATGGTACCGTGATGCTAGGGAGGAGGTGAAAAAGCTGTCTGGCTCTCCTGTGATCTTGATGGCTTCAGTTCTGCCGGTGTCTAGGAGGCAGGGAGGAGGTATGCAACCAGACTTCAAATGCAGAGGGAATGCTGGGAGCTGAACGTGGTGGAGAAGGCAGCAAAGGGAGCAGATAGACACAAGAAGCCTGGCACGGGAAGGCAAAGGGGGAAGCGAGGACTGGCAGGAGGTCTGGGATTTGAAATGCTACTGAAAGCCAGCAGGGAAGAGGAGGCTGATACCAGGAAAGGACCTGGAAGGATGGGAAGACGAAGTGGGAGATGGGGAGAGCACATGTGAGAAGGGAAAGCAACTGAGGCTGTTGATGGGGCAAGGAACATCAGGGTGGTAAGCAGAGGTTCAAAATTGAAGAAAGACGGAGTCCAAAATGACAAGAAACTCAGTTGTGGAGGCAGCAGCACAGAAAGAGGCAGAACAAGGACAGACTGTGGGAGACAGGCAGAAAAATTCAAGCTTGGATGGGGACCAGGGAAGAATGATCTGGGATGTCCTGTGGAAAAAAATTGGCTGTGTCACAACGACCATGTTCAGGGGAACCAGTTACTGCTGCGTGAATAACCTGGATTTTGGCACTTAGAGGACTTCTAGCTCCTGGCATATAACATCCTTTGTGGGTATAATACCATATAGACTGAATGTATTTTTTCATCTGGATTTTTCTCTCTGCTCTATTTCTTGTGCTAACCTTTCCTTGGTGTTTTTCTCTACTGCTTTTTCCAGCCTTTCATGTGCAAACTTTGGGCCCAAAAAGGTTTATGTTGAACTCTCAAGCATATGCTGTTCAAGTGGTTTGAAATACTGAGTGAAGTGTGTTCATCTTTCACTAGCTGGAGTAAAGATACATAAGAAAATGGTTTCCAGGAAAAATACTCTTGCAAGTCTGAGGAAGAGCCTATCATCTGTTTACTAGGATGTAGTCATTCCCTTCTGGCTGCCAGCTCCTGTATTGGGTATCCACATTATGCCTGAATCTTTGTCTCAATGATAATCCAGCAAACAGTTAAAATCAAGGGGGATTCATCAGCAGAAGATCTGGCCCTGATCTTCCAGCTCAATGAGACCAAGAACAGTCTGTTACAAGGTCCGAGGTACAGCTTGACTTTAAACACCTGCTTAGGTGCTTTTGTAGTTTCAGTTGCTGAGAAAAAGTTGCCAGGATTCCTGGGTGGCAATCTGTAACTCATGCCCTCGGAAGGGGTCAGCAGAAATGGGCGTCGTGCTTCTCCTGGCCTTAGAGTCTACAACTTGATCTTGGTCTCTGTCTGGCAGTGCGTTTCAAACCCCGGCTGATATTACGTGTACTTCTTGGACAATCTTGCCTTTTTACGCACTTGCTGTTCCATGACTGTCTGGCAGAGTTGCCTGCCCCCATTATTCATACTGACACGGTTCGTAATGCACAGAGCCAACCTGTGGCATCCAGCCTGCAAATTTCCCTAAGGCTGCAAAAGAAAAAAATAAAAATGCAAGCACAGGCACATGCGCGCAAACACACTCTTCATGTGTTTTCTCGTACTGTATGTGCATGCATATACTTATGCATGCTTGTCTGCACACACATATGTATTTTTTGAATACTTGTTTTGCATCCTACTGAATGAAAACCCAGGAATGGAAAATGTGTCAATAAACATAATGGAGCTTTTCAGAGCATTTTATTTGAAGCTGCAGCTTGCAGCTGCTTTCCAGTGTTTAGGATAGGATAGGGAGAGAAAAAAGGAAGAAGGAAGGGGAGGGAAAACAGAAAGCGAGAGGCAAGGGGGAAGAGAAGGAAAGAGAAGAGGAAAGGGAAAAGGAACAGAGTGGAGAGAAAAGAGCAGGAGAGGAGAGAAAAAAGGGAGGAAAAGAGTGGAAAAGAAAGGAAAAGTGCAGATAGCAATGCTGCCAGAGTTTGTATACCTTAAAATTCGAGAGGTCCAAAAGTTCCTGACCTACATTCCCCGTTTCAGAAGTGTAGTACAATAACACACCGTGGTTTGTTTAAAACATGGCAACTTGACTTGAATCTTATGTTTTGGAGAAAGATTTCGCAATGGTGCTCAGGAGAGAAAGCAAAAAGATTTAGCTGTTCCCCTTTACTATCTCCCTCCCTCTGCCTTTTGGAATCAAACCCACTCGCTTCTGAAATATTGTAACATTGCTGTTTTAATGGAACTAGGCTTGAATTAAAACTTTAAAAAAAAAAATAAATAAATCCTCAAATCCACTGAGACAGGATGCTAGTATTTCTAATAAAGTGGGTTTATAGACTGAATGGTTCGATGTCTCATACAGACTGGTGGAAGTACATGCTGCAGAGTGGTCTGCAAGGGGACAGCCATCACGTGGTGTTCTGACTCATTCAGATGGAGTTTGATTCCTGTTTGATTTTTTTTCATTTCTGTCATTTCATTTTGAAGGGGCAGAGTCAAGTGCTCTGGTGCAGGGTCTGGTGCACTAATGGAATAAACAGTATTGTGGACATGTTGGCAAACTCTCAGTTTGACTTGGCTTCGCTGGTCTCCAGAGAGTTATATTATTGGTTATTTATGAGTATGCGGATGACCTTTGGGCAGTGGGGAAAATGTTTATGAATCTAAAAGGCTTCACAAACTTTAGCACAAAAGCTTGTTTTGTCCAAAAAAATGTGAACTGTAAGTGACTTCTTCATCATTCAGTCTTGCTTGTTCTCTTATTTTAAAGCCTTTGGTCATCCAGTCGAGCTGTAGAATCAAACCATGTAGCGCAGATGAGCAGTCACATGCCCTGAATAGCAAAAAGTGAAAATCCAAGTGGAAAGCACGTGAGTAACTCCAAGAGAGCAGCTGGTTTTGTTCAATGGGATGGTGAAGGCTGAGTTATTCAAAGAAGTCAAAGGGAGTTAGGTAGTGCTGACCCATTACGTTTGTGGACTTCCTCACCCACCGGGGTATACTTTTGAAAGTTGTAGATTCACTTGGGAAAAATTAGGATCAGTTTGTGAACAATTTGTAAGTGGAAGAAAAAACCAAGCCGGCGGCTGAATTTCCAATCAGTTCTACTGATAATGAATAACTTCTGCAGTTCTGCTTTCTGAAACACACTTTGGGTTGTCCATTTCTTCGCATGTCACTTCAGGAAATTGAAAATACATGGGGAAAAAACCCCTCATTCTCTTTTTTTTGAAAGTCGTCAAAGTTATTCTTTTCTATCCATATTTTTTCAGTGTGTTTTACTTTTCTGTTGCTAACGCCCCAGCATGATTTGAGTGCTGTTCCAGGGTTAGTATTTACAGCTAGAAAAAGGACTCGCCAGAAGCAATTGGTGCATCCTACTTGCAAAAAGGCTGATCCTTTTTTATATGCTGTCTTAATGTTAAGTTCTGCTCTCTTTGCCCATTGTAGGCAAAGCCTAAAGTATGGCACACTTGTCATGTTTAGTGTGTTGCTCCCTGCAATGAAAGCCAAGAAATGCTGGCTATTTAGCTTCCTTGCACCTGGCTTCAGCTCTCAGAATAAATCAGAGCAGCCTAAAACTTAATATAAATTACTCCTGGTTGCCAGTGACTCCTGGGGAGTCAAGCAAGGATCAAAGGGGAATACACACAGCACAGCCACAGCTTCTTTCCTTTTCTGCGGCTGATGCTAAGTTTAGGTATTGCTGCAGTGGCTCTGTGCCCTGATGGTTTCTTTTTTTTGGGGGGGAGGATCCTCCACCTATGGAGTAAGACTGCATCGCCAGCTGCTTCATGCTGTCTGGTTCTTGTTACAACGCTCTGCCTCTAAATTTCTGAAGATGGACTGCAAAGTTCAAGCAACGCTTAATCCTGTTTAAGGCACTCTGGCGTCCTGTTTGTGGCCTAGGGAGTTTAGCAGTGTTTCCCAGGGCAGAATGGATTTTATGCTCATTGCACCAGTGTAAGGCTGGACAATTTGTGGAGCTGTCTGGTAGGACAGTACCAGGAGTCAGAGCAGAGTCCAGCCTGATTTCTTCTATTATCAGTGATGCAATTACAATGTTGGGAGGAAATTAGGCACACCCAAGTACTAAGATGGATGTGGTGTATGTAATCTTATCACGCGTGATGTGGCTTGAAATAGCGGAAGGAGAGATACGGTTTTGGGTGAACATGTTGACTTTCTTATTCTGATATACATACATGAGTGTTCCTCTTCAAAACCTTGTCCCAAATGTTTGTCCTTTCCAGGTAGCTGCGGCTGTATGATTAGAGCAACCTGTGACCTACTGTCAGAAAGATGCAAAATAACTTATTGCGAAGGAAGCTAGCAACCAGGGTTGTCAATTCTGGGGCAGTCTTCCTGTATTCGGTGTTTTTTCTTCTCCAAAGACTAAGCTCCTGGAGTCATGGGATTTATATGAGACTTGTAAGTTTGAGCTCGGAAAAAAAAAACCACCAAACCAAATCCCACCCTCATACATGCAGAGTTTGATGGCGTAAATCTTAAAACCTCAGAAAAACAGATGGCAAAGAAAGGAAGGTCTGTCTTTTGGGCTTTTAAATAATAAAGGGCCTGTGATTATTTAAAGCTGGTCTCTCAATGTTTTGAACACGCCTCATGATATTTGGGTATGTGGAGCTGGCGACACCGACCAGGCACCTATAAAATGCCGAGATCACTCCCTAGAACACCCCTTGTTATAGGCAATATAATAAAATCTGGGGTATAACCCTCACCTATGTTTCATAGCTAGATTAAAAAATCTCTCAGAAGAGACCCCTTCCCGTTACGTTCAGTCATACCTTCCACAAGGGAATCTCGCCATGGAGCTATTCAAGCATCGGCGTGGCTTGTTTTCCCTCTCTTTTAACGAACCGTCCACTGACTTCAAGCTCTAAGAACCAGAGCAAGAAAAATCAAACTGGGAGATGAAAGAGAGGAGAGACCCTGTGTTTCTCCTGCTTGCAGAAAAGGGGGAGGGGAAAAATGCCCTTTGCAGCATGCCTCAGTGCTTGTCCCACAGGAGAAGAGGCAGCTTGCCCGACAGAGGGCTTTGATCAGTTCCTGACTGCTGAGATATGCTTGCTGGTGTGGAGAGGGAAGGAGCGGGGGAAGAGAAGCCAGAAAGGATGGGGGGGAAGGGAGAGCTGTACCAGCTTTCTCGGGCTGCCCAGGGTCCCCACAGCCTCTGCAGTTGGGCTGCCCCAACCTTCCTCCCTTAGCCTCCAGCTGGCCATGGCTGGGCTGTGCCCACCATGGGGCGGAGGTTCAGGGCAGGAGGGTGGATCAGAGCAAACCGCCCAATGCGTCTTTATTTTATGCTGGTTTTTGTGGTGCCTAGTGCTGCTGTTCTCTCGCATGCAAGCCACTGCCCCTTCTAGCTGCTGTCCCCACCTCCACATGATGAGCAGCTACTTCTCTGCTGGTGGTAGTCGAGGGACAAGGAGCTGCAGGCTGTCCTGAGCAAGAGGACACGGCTCCTGTGAGTCTGTCCCAGTGCCGTTCAGCCGGTGTTCTCTCCTGGAGCATCTCTCCTGCATCTCTGAAATGGCTGTAGCCCCATTAGCGACTGGAGAGAACATACCACTGTGGGCACTGCCAGCCCAAGCCCAAGTGGCACTTGGGAGAATGCAGGGCTCGTAGCCCTCGCCTTTCCCTCTGCCTGGCTGGGGCGGGAGAACCCACTGTCCTGCCAAGTTTTCCTGCTGCTTGCTGCCACCTGCACCAGAGTTCCTCGCAAGGGAGGTCTCGTGCCACTTGGCTGTCTTGCTACGTGTTCATGTACCATAATGCTACAAATAATTTAGAGGCTGTTCTCTGCCTTGTTGATTCACTGCAATGCATTACAGTGGCACCAGGTCTGGATTCAGCGGGATTCATTCCTCTCTTCTCCTCCATGGCAAATGCTACTGAATGGTTTTCAGAAGTTATGCCCTGGGCTGTAAACCTGTAGCATGGTGGAAACAGCTATTGTCAAGGCTTTTACTCTCTCTCTCTGACTCTGTCAAAGCTTTTCTGCCGGTAGTTACTCAGGAGAGCCCCAGAGGAAACCATCCCTCACTTTCCTTTCAGCCCCTTTGTAATTCTTTGTATAATAAATGTGTTAAATAGCTGGTGTCTGAGAAGCATGACAGTTTAAGGGTTTAACTTAACTAAGCCTGCTTCGAATGATGGCAAGGTCTTGCTGCACCATTTGAGGTGCTGTTCTAATACCGGGGTGACTCTGCCAGGTGTCACATGGATGCCAGTGAGGTTACCTCCACTTGGTGCTGACCTGTGTGGTCGTTCAGGCAAAGACCATTCAAATATTAGAGTCTGAAATTAAAACCAGTGGCATCCGTGGAGAGCTTTCACAGACCAGGAGGTGTCAAGGACTTTGGATTTGCAAAGGCAGGTAGCTCTGCAAGTCTGCCCTTCCAGATCACCTTGCGCACACCGCAAGAGAGAGAGGTTTCTTCCACAGCAGCTTGAAATTCATATACAGCAGCTGAGAAAGCGATCTGTCTTGTTTACAGGCAAGCAAGGGATTTGTGTATGCATGCATCTGACTGCTGGTGAATGCATCTGTTTGAGCGCTTGGCGGGTTCATCTCTGTGCAACATGCTTTTCAGGCATAATTCTGCTTTTTATTAGAGCAAACTGGCAGCAAAGGAAATGGGGATGGTGTGTTATGTGTTACTGGGGCAAGGGAAGGGAACTGGTGGTAATTCCTTCTTTAATCAAAACCAGCTTCAGAATAGACAGAAAAGACCTTGATAAACCTTTCCTTCCTGCAGAGGATTCTGTACAGCCCTCTTCTTGGATCCAACCCCAGGTTTTGTCGCAGTCAAGTTTTGGAGGCTGTTTTCCTCGGTGGGAGCAACACTGAGGAAAATGTTATCTAGCCCAGCCTTTGCTACTTGAACCTCAGAGCTCGGGGTTTGTTATTTTAGTATTTCTAAGGGCGGTTTTCTGCTTGTGAAGTTTCGGAGAATTGCAAGTCAGGTATCTTCAGGCAAATGCTTTGTGAGCTTTCTGCATGGACTCCCATCACTACTACTCTCAGTGCTTAGATCCTTATGGCCAAAAGCAACCATGAAAGTAATTTAGTCTGACGTAGTGCAGCACTGATCACAGAGCGAGGCACATTCGTATCGGGGTCAGGCAGTTTCCCCTCTGTTCCTACATTCATCCTGGGCATTTGCACAGCTGGGTCAGACAGAAGGGTTTTTAAACATCACTGTTTGGGATCCTGGGAGAAGGATGCTGTGCTGTTGTAAGGTAAATGGAGATGGGAGACATGGCTGGGTAGGTTACTGCTGCAGAGGGGTTGCAATAAATCTGGGGATGGCAGGCACCCATCTGCTAAGCATGGAGAGGTCTTTTGGCAATGCTGGCTTCTGCTAGGGCTGCATCTCCCTGCATCTGCAGGCTCATTTCTTAACCCGCTCTCAAAGCCTCTCCCTGTTCCTTTCTCTTCACTTCCCAGGGTTTTTTTCTCCTTCCCTCCCTGGGAGCCCAGTACAGCTTAGGAACTGGTGTAGCAACTGTGTCTCTTCCCTGAGCTCAGGCAGGCAGTAGCCAGAGCGGGCAGGTGAGCTGCGGAAAGGGGGACAGAATTGTTTAGTCTGGGATGCTATTACTGGAGGCGAGCAGCAACCAGAGAGTGTGGTCAGGGGCTGAGGGAGGGGAAACGTCTGTTTTAAGATGAAGCAGCTTGAGGGAATGGGTGGGACCGACTTTTTTTTTTTTCCCCACTAAGGAGAAAAGTAGAAACAAGAGTGGGCCCGTTTGTCTCCTCTCCACCACTCCCTAGGGTTAACCCTGTGTCCGAAGCGTGTCAGAGGGATTAGGAGCTGGGAGGAAGGGAACTAGCTCATTTTCAGGAGGGTAGAGGGAGAAGAAGGGATTTGTTTTTTTCCCCCGCCCCGGGAGGGAGCTGAAGACAAAAGGGTCTCTGAGGGAGGCTGTTAATGGAGAGGGGAAAAGGGGGAGAAAACTGTCTCCTGTAGAGAAGGGGAGGTGAGCTCCCATCCAGCTGCCATGGAGCTATCTGTCTTGCTTTTTCTCATTTACTTCAGTGGGAAATCAGGCACTGTAGGAAGCCTGTTCAGTAAAGACAGCTGGGTGGAGAGAAGCAAAATCGAGCAGGAAAGGGACAGTGTGACCGGAGCTTGGGAGGGAGAAGTCAGGAAAGCTGTGAGCTAATCCCAGCTCCACCACTGGCTGCCTGTGGGATATTGGGTAAGTCACCTGTGTGCATTCCTAGTCTGTTCTCCCTTGCTTGTCTGGAGAGCAAATTCGGCTCTCGGTGTTGTTGAGTGACTGGGTGTAGCAAAAAGTGTTTTGTTTGGTCTTCTCTGCGCAGTGGTCCTTTAGTGCTGGGTCTGCAAATGCTCGCTGGTGCTGGGGCTTTTGGCACCACCACAATACAGGTATCAACAACAGTATCTTCCTGCCCTCCATCGCATGAATGCAAGTTTCTAGAGATGCTTGACCAGAGACCTCTGAGAGGAGAAAGAGGGCACAGTTAGCGCGGATCTCGAAACAAAGTTTGTGCCCAGAGATTCAGGGTCACTTGGGGGCTAATTAGTTATAATTGACAAGAGGTTTGTGTTCATTGTAGTGCGGTTTCACCTGTTTCTGCATCTGAGCTCTGTCTACACAAACAGACTAAATGCAAGTTCTGGTCCCTTTCTTGAACGTGGGCTCGCTTTGTGCTGCAGATGCAGCTGTAAGAGGGAAGCGTACAGGTACGGGGTACCACAAACTTGGCTGGAGCAGTGTACCTCTGGAGGCAGGGGAGCATCCTGGGGTGGAATAAGTCCATGTGTTCTCTTTTCTTACACTCTTTCTTCCATTTCTGTTGTTGGTCACCATGGGAGCTGGATATGGAGGTAGATGGACCTTTGCTCTGAGCCAGTGTGGCTGTCCTTGTGTTGTTACCATGCTGACGCAATTATAAAAGCCCTGAGCATCTTGGACCCTGTATGCCCCAAATGTCTCAAAGTGAGCCCAGATCCATTGAACCACAAAAGGGTTCTGGCAGTCTTACATGGAAGTGTGTGTTTTCATAGTGAAACCTGAACTCAGCTGCGTGTTGCACAGCTCACCTGCTTTCCCGAGCCCCGCTAGCTCTACCAATGGGCTCACACACATGAAGTCCCCCCCAGCTGGGTCACTGAGCTGAACTGGCCGCTCATGTCCAGTCCAAAGAGACTTTGCAGGCCCATCTTCGCCACCCTCCCCAAGCTTGCAGAGTCCATGCTGGCCTTCCCAAAGGTGCTGTGTATGTGTGGGGCTCTCCAGCTGCCCAGGGACAGAGTTTGGAAGAGGATCACTTTGGAAATGCAATCCCATTACTGCAAAGGGTTTGCTGCCCCCCTATGGATTTGACCGGCGCGGCTTGGGCCAGGGCACCGGGGTGGAGGAGGTGGTGGCTGTTGGAGCCAGCTCCACTGTCTTGCCATGTCCTCCTCGTTCAGGCTCTCCCTGTGCTCTTGTGCAGCTGATAGGTTGGAGTTTGAGCTCCCATTCAACCGATTGCATAAATGTAGCAGAATAACAAGGTTTCCCCAAAGCAGCTCCATCTGTGCAGGGCACTTGTTCCTCAGGACTCCCTTGGTCATGCTGTGCTTTCCTGGAGTTTGTGCCAAACCCAATACCCACAGTTTAAAAATAACATTTGGGTGTGACAGCTCCATTATTTATCTAGGAGCCAACATTGTCTAGTAGGCAGAGCCAAACGGCTGGAGGTCTGGGGTGAGCCATTCTCTTCTCACCTACCACTGTGTTGTCTATTACCTCCTGCTGCCTCAGTTTACCTGCTGGTGAATCAGGAGTAATGAAAAACAGCTTACGATAACTTCTGCAAGGCTTAGTTACTTTAAGGATCTCGGTTAGGACTCTCTTCCAGAATCCATGAACAATATAATGCTAAGGCAGACCGAATAGTCGCACCACTTTGTTGGTGACCAAACTTTGAAAGAAGCTATTTGACACAGAAATAATGTAGTAAAGGACATCCTGGAAGACCTATGATAGTGGCATTGATATGTTGCTGGCTCGCCCTTTACCCCCAGAAAAAATCATTGCACACTCCATTCCCCTTCATTTTCAGCACTGCTGGTTCTGTCTGTGCTTTTCATTTCAATGACAGCTCAATGCCAGGCATCTTTTCTTCCTGACTCTGTACATTAGTAATGTCTTAACCTATGCAAACAACTCTAACATATGTGGAGAGTCACCTTGTACAGTTGGTTGTTTTGTCTGTTTTTTGTTTTTTTTAAAGAAGTGAAACCTTAGAGATTTTCTTCAGTATCTGAGAATCCTCATTCAAATAATCCTGCCCATCATGGACAAATGTGAGCTAGGAGGCATGAAGGTTGTGACAGCCTCATCTGGGACAGCACAAGCTTCAGGAGATGTGAAAAAGGTGGCATGAAAATGCTTTGACCTCTGACTGAAACTGGAAGCAACACAGTGTAATGGAGCACTGTCCTGGCTTTAAAATGGCTGCCTCCAAAGCCTTCCTTTCCTCTCTACATTCCCCTTAAGGGAATGGTTTAATACCATGGGCAAAGACTGATAGACCCTCAAGTAATGCAACTGATACAAGAGTAGAGGTTGTGTATTTCTTTGCTGCTTTATGATGTACAAAGAAATGTCCTGAAAATTGGGTTTTTCAAACTCTCTGGAGATCATCTTTTTGCTGTCTGCTTGAGCCACACCAAGCACAACAGGGATCAAGTTCCCAGATGATGTGCTTGGGCAACCAAGCAATACAGGTGTCAGGAATCTGAGCTTGCTGGAGGACTTCTTGGAGTTCTCTCATGGGGACTGGCAATGTCTTTGCACCGTAAGCTGAAGGCATAGAACTATTGCGTTTTAATAAATGTCAAGTTTTCTGTCAGTTGTCCATTAAACCCTGGAGTGCTGTGAATTTTTTTGAAGAAGGCTAGATTCTTGGGTGGTGTGAGTCCATGTGGTTCCACTGACTGTCTTGCAGCTAAGCTAGATTTCTGCCAGCCGGGAAGCCAGCCTGACAGGCTTAAAGCAGCCTGCCTAGAATTCACTCCCAACTCCCCCCATCTTGAGATGACAGGTTTCCACTTCCATTTCCATTTTGCAGATGGCCAACAACTTCTGGGCCAGACAAAACTGGAATTTCTAGGATAGCTCAGATCAGACCTTGACTGGGAGCCAAACTCTCCAGATGTTTGGGGCTTTGGTTTGGGCCATCCAGTAACAGATCTACCTACTGAATCTGGAGGAAGCAGCGATGTTTGAAGTGGTTTCCCATCAGACACCTGATGGGCACCTAGTAGGAAATAAGACCACCCTGCCTCGTCTCCGTTGACTCTACAGTTGCAGAGCTGGGCAGGTCCCTGACACAGGACAAAGGATTCTTGATGGAGTATTTTTTTTTATTTTTCTTTTTTTCTCCAATCCTTTGTTTTTCTTGTTACCGAGGCAGGGAAGAAAAAAAGAACAAAAAAGAAATTCCAGAGTGAGCAGGAGAAGGGAGTAAAATTAGCCAAGGAGCTTCCAAACAAATGTGTGGCTTACACTTAGGAGAGCTTGTTTTTGTTTACTCTTTGTTTTGAATTTCCACGCTTACGAATTCCTCAGATTAAGCTCCAGGAGAAGGATGAGCCTGGAAGGAGGCCTCAGATGTCTGTGCAGCTCTTGAACACTGTGAAAGGAACCCTGATGAAAAGTTAAGGTAGTGGGATGGATGACACCCAATGAGAGGCATATGCAGCACTTTTGATGACTTTTTGCTATAGAATCCTTGTTTCCAGAGAGTTTAACCCTCCTTGCAATGGCTAGGAAAGGCAGTGACAAGGGGAAGGCCAATCTCCATTAACCTCTTCAGTGCTATGTTTCCCCAATGATGGTTGTCATCTGCATCACGGGAGAGCCTAAAAGCAGACACGACAGAAGCACAAGACACACAAAGAAAGTGCAAGAGCTCTCTCACTTCTGTTAAGCAAAATCCAGCCTGGATGATTTCTAAGCAATGGATTGATAAACTAACACACTAATGATCCTATTGCAGCTGGCTGCATATGTAAAATTAGGCATAAGCTTAATAAATGCTTAGTAAGTGCTTTGCTAGGCTGAATGAGGAATTCCGATGTCTTAAGGCATAAGCCAACTCTGAGAAAGACTTAGGAATAAGCAGCCTGAGTGGGTAAAATTGACTACCACAGCAGAGAATTTTTGCTGCTTGGTTTCTGGTCCTGGTGACTGCTGAAACCAGGTTCCTTGTGTAGATCACTCCCTGGTTTGAAGCCATGTGGTTGTTCCAATGTTCTCTGTCCTGTAAACATCTCCTAGAACATGGCACACCACTTCATCTGTCTCTCATTAAGTAGAGAATGTGATTAATATTATGCACAGAGTTGTCAAACCGATCTGGTGTCTCCAGACATCAACAAGGATCAGGCAGGTTCACCAAGATGCCATCTTCTTCTTGACAGCTGACACAGAGAAAGCTAAGAAACGTTTAAAAAAAAATTAAATATACTGTACACAAGCAAAAATGCCAAAATGCAGGCGGAGTGCATGTCAGGGAATTATTTACAGTGGCTGAAGTTTGAAATCTATTGAGGCTGAAGTTAAAATATCAGCTGGGATCCCAGCCCAAGCTTGGTCACAAACGGAACATGTCAAAAAGTGTTCAGGAAATGAGCAGAGGCCCTGCTGAGCAAAGCCAGCTCTTCTGTGGATGCTCCTTCCCACCCGGAGCTCCAGCAGAGAAAGAAAAACCCTGCTAAGAGAATAAGAGCAGCTGAAGGGAACAAGTGTCATTGCAGTGCAATGCCCTCTGGAGAGCCAGGGAGCTACTAGGCAAGTGCACTTTGGGCAGCGATGCCCTGAGGAGCTGAGCGCCCTCATAGCAGAGGCAAGGAGGAAATTTGTGGCAAACCTAATGTCTATCTCACAGTTATTGTGGGTAGTAATAGGATCAGGGTGCGTTAAAACATCAGGCTAATTTTGCAGCTGGTGTGAGCTGGTGTTTCTCCACTGATTGTGATAGTTCCATGGTAGGACAGACTGGATGAGGACCTGGTTTGTTGGCAGCACCCTGTAGAGCACCTTTGACCAGGTGGGACCCCCTGAGCACAGACAGTACAGGAACAGGGCTGAGAATGATGTGCCATCTCAGCGGTCGTGCCTTTGGCACAGTGGATGGTGAGTGATGTGTAGAAGTAGTTTTACGAAGGTAGGGAATAGGTGTACACCAGTGGTGTAGCTCACATGGGTGTTATCACCAAACCCAGACAGGAGATTCTGTAACTACCGCTTGTGTAAGAGCACGAAGCAAAGGGAGTGTGAGGGGAAAAGAGGGTTCACTCTGTGGGACCCCTGCCCATTGTTAAATTCCCACAAACACACACACAGACGTGTTGGTCGTCCCAGGACAGGCATGCTTTCCCTTCCATTTCTCGGCTCTTTGGTGTGTCTTCCGAGACAGACAACAACAACACCATGTGTTCATCTGCTGCTTCCGCCTGGGCTTCTGGTGTCGTCCTCCCCACAGATGGATCCACCTTTCCTTGAGAGAAAGGCGGAGATTGATACAGACCATGGGCCAGCACTTGTTCCTCGTGATGGAAAGAAGAGTGGGACCTGTCTGTCTTCTGTGATCACAGCATGTCTGTGATCGGACCTTTCCCTCTGAAGTGTTAGGTGGGACTCATGTAAAGTGCCCTTCGTGCACAGCTGCTTGAGCTCACCTCCTGCTGGGTCTGGGTAAGTTCCTTCAGGGCTAGCCACGACCAAAGGAGGGACTCTCTCCATTTGCTAGTCCTCTCTCTTACCCAGAACCTGTACAACATCTTTAACTGACCTGAATAAAAAGCAGGAGGTGATCAGTTAATCTCATGGATGTAACAGTGAATGCTGATGCCTTTCAACCTGCTGCTGTCGTAGATCAAAGCCGGATACAGGTAGCAAAATCTCTGAACTGTACCATAGCTTGTCTGATCCATCCATTGTCCTCACCTGGAGTTGGAGAATACTCACTGTGTAGAAGAACCCCCCTCCCGGAGATCCCTCCCCATCCACATGCACAGCACCCTCCTGGGAGTGCTAGGAGGGAGGCCATGGAGAGCAATGCTGTGTGTTCCGGTGTGGAGCACTGCAAACTAAATGAAGCATTTCTCCTCCCCGGGGAACACTCACATGCTCTGAACAGCAGCAGCAGCAGTGTGAGGATAACCCCAGTGTGGGCAGGGAGCTGACTTATCTCTCCAGAAGAGGCAACACTGTTTATTAATCACTGCTCCTTTGAAGTGGAAAAATGGAGAAAACCTCTCATGGCCAATGTTGTGATTAACCATCTAATTGTTCTGCTGGTATGTTTGCTTAAGGGGTTTCCTTTGCTCTGTGTACATTAAGAAATAGTTTCTCATCCTATCGTCGTTGTACCCAGATGATAGTCATTAGCAATGTACCAGACAGACCCATTGTATATGCCTTGTCTTGACGCTTTTTTATTTGTTAATCCCTGGGTTCATCTCTGTTGAACTGACTTCAGTGTTGGAGGGAGAATGACAGCTCTTCAGAGTAAAGTCCTCTGTTTGTTCCTAAAACATGCAGGGAGTCTCTTCATGGAACAGAATTAATTCCTTGTCCCTGCCAACAGATCCTTCAGTCATCTTTTCCATCATGGGAGATGGTATCACAAGCAATGGAGAGTGCCTCAACATCCTTTTCTGGGAGAAGACCCATCAGACCGGTGTGCAAGCGGTGGCTTGGTACTCTAGCCCTGACTGAAATGCAGAATCACAGCCTCTCCCGCTAGCTCTGAGAATGCACATCCCTGATATGGCTGATGTGGAGCACAGGATTTTGGAGGGAGCTGGCACACCTAGCCCTAGCTGTGGGAATGTCTCCTCTTCGGTGCACACAGGTTTACACAAGGGCTTAAACTTTGTTGGTGCTCTGTGCCTCCTAGACTTTGCTTGTCTTTGCTTGAAATATCAGACTGGACTTAAGACTTGGGGCTTGGCAGAGGATATATGGGTAAGCATTAGTTGGATCTGCAGTATGAGTAAGAAAGAAGATCACTTTGTCTTTGCCTGCCTTGATATCTATGTGTCTGTGAATATGAGAAAGCAGGAGAAGTGCATCTCAGCGAGCAAAACACAAAAGAAAATGGTATCAGTGGAGGACAGCTAGTTCTGGAAATTTTTGTCTAATTATTCATTCCAGGCCAGGTCCAGCTAAATGTTCCATTTCAGGTACAGTTGCCATACAAATACATTGCAGTAACATTTCAAGCCATTTTTTACTATATCCAACAAACCAAAAGAAGTTTTGAAATTACAAGTAGCTTAAAGCCAGAGAAGACTTGTTCAGCCTCACTGACATAGCTGTTCCCTTCTGGGCCACAGTGCACGTGGTGAGCTTTGCAAAAACACCTATTTCCTTAACCCCGCTCCTGTGGAAGTCCACACAAGCGTTAGTGTGTTTGTCACCAGACCCCAGAACACCTTAGATGTTCCTCTACATTATGCACAATGCAGTAGGTTCAATTCAGAAAGGTATTTTCATGCACTGGGCAACTGTGTTGTAGCTGAAGTGTAGCGAGTGGCTCCTGCTCTGTTTGGTGCTGCAAAGCTGTGGACTGCAGCTAGAGGGGGTGAGCAGGCAGAAGATAGTTTCAGCTAAAATTTCACATTTGAAACTTTTCATCTTGCCCCTGTCTTTCCTCCTTCCCCTGATCTGAGTGGCACCTGCCTTAATTGCAGACATATCTATCTCCAGTAGACTTCTACATGCATGTGCATTCCTAATACACATGCAGGTATACATGCTGTGTGTATATATATGTATATATGTGTGTGTGTCTATGCATGCACAGCATATCTGATGATTATCATTAGTTACTGTTATTTGTGGTGAGACATAATGTGAGGTCTCAACTGGTGGCTGAGGCTGGAGTGCATGAAGTGTTGTGCACACGTCATGAGTAAATGGCCCTTTCTCCAGAGATCTTGCAGTCCAAGTATATGATTAGGAACAACAGATGGATACCACAAACAGACAGGCGGCGTGGGTGGGGGAGGAGCACAAAATACCACTGAGATAATTAAGATGAATGATTAATGACTCGAATGGGTAAGAAGGGGCCAAAACATGCTAGCTGAATATTCACTGGTGATGCTTCACAACAGCCTCAGCAGAGGTGGACAACAGATATATCGTATTTTGGACTTGCTCATCATCCAGACTGCTAAATTTGTTCCCAGTCCATGTTTGTAGCAGTTCAGCTCTAATGTTATGCTGTAGCTACACTGTAAGGATGGTGTAACTACAGTGTATTCTGTATGGAATGCAAACCCAACCACACTGAAACACTAGTCCTTACAGGAATTTTGATCTCGTAGGATCTGATCCAACACCCACTGGAGTCAGTGAGCTCTTGACCTGTATGGGATTTGGGACAGTCCCAGAATGTTCAAGTGGGCTCCAAACTGGGCAAAACAATTGGGATGTGTATTTAAAATGATAAGAAGAAATGCTTTGTATGAAATGCATTTAATATATTTCTGTTTGCATGTACACATTTTTACTGTGTGAAATCAGACTGGTTTTATATCTGCTGCATCTATCTTAACATGTGGTGTATGTTACAGTAGACTGATCAGTTACATGATTAAAATACATGGTAAACAGATTCACAGCATGTTTAGCACTAGCAGTTTCATGTTTTTGAAGTGATTTTTAACTCTGGTCTTTTTGGTTTTGTTGTTGCTTGTTTGTTTTCCCTTGAGAGATTGTCCGTTGGTTTCCTAAGTCAGCTCGGTTTGTCTCATGAAGCTCCTTCCATTATTTTTATGGTAGTTGAGTGGCTGGCTAGTCCTAGAGGTCACCCATCTTTCTCCCCACTCAGACAGGTTAGATGTTGGTAGAAGAGGAGACATGCAGCAGCTCCCCTTTGGTTTAAACACAAAACATCAATGCCGCTGGGCTGGCAGGTTCCACCACCGCGCATTCACTTAGAAGTAAATGCCGGGGGGGGAAGAATGCAGAAAGTGCCAAGGAAAGATTTCTTGCTTCATCACGCAGGATTTGATTCTGGCTCTGGTTTGTGTAAAAGCTCATGCAGATAGGTGGCCAGGTGGGATTTCAGATCATTCGACTCCACTCTGGAGAGGGTTGCGTATGCACAACTTTGGACCGTTCCCCTGAGTGAGCTCAAATAATTACAAAGTCATTTCCAGTAAGTACCTACCTCTAAGGCCAGGGTTGCTCTGACAACCACTCTGGGTGGATCATCTGTGGGAACTGAACCTGGAGCCTCTGGATCTGAAAGGACAAACCTCTATTGTTAAGAGCTAGAAACTGAAATCCTTTCCTACGTCAGTAGCAGCAGCCTCATTTGTGCACCCCTCTGCCACTAGGAAGGATGAAAGCTCCACCTGAGCAACATGAGTTACGCTGTGACAGAGGTCACGGTTCAGCCTGGTGTCCACAGATGCTGTGCGTGTGCTAGTTGTTTAGACTGCCAGTTGTATCTGAGGTGAAAGCTCCATGTGTAAATGCGTACATGTCTTCACAAGGAGGTACTATGGACTTGCGTGCTTTCCTCAGTGCCTAGGTATTTGTTGTATGTATTAACATGGGTTATATTTTCACATATCTGGGGGTTCAATGGAGCATGGATTTGTGTGCACGTGATGGACCAAGGGGAAATATTTGCAGCTGTTGTCATATGCATGTGAAGAAATCTTGCGCTCCTTTTCAAGCAGAGCTTTTCAGACAGCCAGACTCAGCGTGAGGATTCAGAGAAGGATGCTGGCTCTGATGCCAAACTTGTGGTTTCCTCTAACTCATTTTGCAGGGCCTCCTTTTGCTGGCTAGAAAGCTTCACTTGAAATGCAATTACCCACATGTAGAGAAGAGGAGAGAAAGGCATAGCCCAGCCACACCAGAAAAGAGGAAATTTCCTCAGATTGCCCCTTCACCATCAAAAGTGGCACATTTTCTACATTTTCCATATAAAGAGGGAAAGACTTGGGCTGGATCCTTATGTAAATGCATAGCAGCACAGCCGTATTGACTTCAACAGAGCTTTGCCAGTACATCTTAGATCATAAGAAGGGGTAGCTAGATATAGGGCCAGGTATAATCTTATCAGCAGTGCAAATTAGTATTTTATTGGAGTCAATGGAGCAATATCAGTGGAGAATCTGACCTTTTGTGTGCGCCCAATTGATGGCAACATTGTACTGAACTTCCTCCTAAAAACTGCCTTGCTTTTGTTAACTCGTACATTTGTTCTGATCTGCCCTCCTTTTAAAAATTTATTTATTTTTTGTGATGCATTGAGCGGCTGGTCTCTCTTTGACATTTTCAGCATTTCTGGTTCTCTCTTGTATCCTTTCCATTCATTCAGTTCTTCACCTGTGTTGCCTCCTCTTAATTTTTTCCCTGCTTCTTGTGTACCTCTTCATCCTTTCGCTGCATTCAACAGTGCAAGATGCTGGGATTAACTGAACTGACATATTCCTATAGAGCAGATTGACACACGTACCTTTGTACTGTGGAGCTTCTCTTCATCACATCATCCTTCCCCTCTGATTCCTTCCTGGGTCTTCACGCAGCAATGGACGTGGTGGTTACCTCTTTACCAGGACTGTCTAAGCTCCTGTCCGCTCTCAATCAAATCTCTGCTCAGAAGGGGCCTGCTGACCATGGTGGGCCATGATAGGAATGTGGAGCCAGGGTATCTGCTTTCTCCTTTTCCAGCTGGAGATACTAGGAAGAAGTACTGACTGTGATGATAGTATTGAATTACGAATATGAGTCAAGAAGACCATGGAGCTGGAAGCAGTCATTTCCCTTCATCCCTATAAACAAGAACATCCAACTCTGAACTGCTGGATAATGGATGGGATCTGAGCTGGTGATTGTGCTGGATGATGGTGCTATATTCTCTGGTCTGCACACAGCAGCTGTTAGTGGAGGAAGAGCTGGTGTCACTTGTCCTCATTAATTCATAGGGTCATCCCTGAAGCCCATATAGAGACATGGTGTGCACCAGACTTATGTCTGTTTGCTCAGAGAGGAGGTGTCTCTATCACAGAAGGTACTGCCACCTCTCTGGTTCCCCCAATCAGAAGGGCCTGTGGACTGCCTCATGAAATAGATATTTCCTTGTGAGAAAAGACTGAAAGTTCCCATATATCTTTGCAGCAAACCTCAGCTTTACTTGTCCCTTCTGTGGCACTAAGAGGTAGAAAAAGCTCCAACCCATGAGGGCCAACAAGCAGGTTAGTAAGTGGTGTAATGTTTGGGAAGAGGGCTGTGTGGGACTTGCTCTTGGGAACAAGGAGACAATTCTAGTTTGGGGGGGTTACACAGGCTGTCACAGATTGGTCTGCTGGGTCTTTGGAGAGTGACAGCAGCCTTACTGCTGAGGGACTAACTCTGCTCCTAGATGAGCTTAATTAAGTGGTGGAGCTGACCCAGGCACAAGTCTTTTACCACGGACTAGCTAGGGCTCATCAAGGGCTTGTGGCTAAGGGAGTAGGTAGGGAAGAGGATGGTGTGGCTGTACCTTTCTTTTCAAAAGAGGAAGACAATGATTATAGTCACAGTTATTGGGAAGGTTCAAAGGCTGGTGGAGCACAGGAGTGTGACTGGAGGAAGCTGCTATGGATAGAAATTATCCTACTGAGGGTTTCTGGCAGAGGCCACATAGGCCTGGAACACCTGGAGAGCATGGGAGAGAAGATTTGAAGGCTGGAGCTGCAGTTGAGACTACTTGTCTTCAGCTGGTGTGCTAGAGAGGCAAGGTGGCTGCAAGTGTGATGGACTTCTCCTAACAAGCAGGAGACTACAAAGGGCAGGTGTCCACCTGTGCTTGTGTGACTATGAGGGCAGAATGGAGGAAGGGGATTACTAGTGGATGAGACCTAAAAATAAAGGTTGGTTTTGCTGAAGAGGTGAAACAAACAGAAACAAAAGAGATATCAGCAAAGAAAAGGAGAAGAGCAACTAGCCCCCACAAGAAGAGAGGTGTAGCCCACAGCAATGGGTGAGGAATGGAGCTTAAGAAAGAATAAGGACACAGAGAAACTAGGATATTGAAGACAAGAGGAGAATATCTACAGCTTCAGGAAAGAAAATCAGGTAAATAAGCATGTGGTAATGGATAAATATCAGTGGGTAGGTGGGAGAAAGAAAGCACTGATGCTTGTTTGAGTGAGTGATATAATAGTGGTAAGATAGTGCCTAATCTGTTTAGGGTATGGAGTTGGATCAGTAAGAGACAGCTGAAATTATCTATGTAAAATGTTGTGAGTCTGCGTAACAAAATGTAGGAACTTGAATTAATCATACTAGGTGTGAAAGTGAGCATCTTGGGGTAAACAAAAGGACAGTGAAACATAAATATTGTTGAAAGTGATCGGTTGCTCAGGAAAGGCAGAGGTGGAATGCAACCTTGTCCGTGTATATAGAAATATTGCTGTATTTCTGTGAAGAAACTAGTAAGGGTAGTATGGATGAAAACTGGATGTGTGTTGGTCAAAATAATTTTGGCTATGAGTTTCTAGTGCTGAGGCTCTTCCAGAGGCCCCAGACTTATTTGATGTGTTGTGGTGGCTTTGATTTCTTGGGTATAGATTGAAAAGCCTCAAGAAATTGTTAGCAATGATGGCTGATGAATTATTTTTTCAGATAGTTCTTCCTCCTTCACTCAGTTTTGGTACTGCTTCTTTTTGGCACAGAAACTAGAAAGCTATAGAAGGGCTAGTGACCATGAGATGATTGATTTTTAAATGAAATGGCAGACTAAATACAGCTACCGTTGCAGCTCAGATTATTGATTTCAAAAGCGTGAACTTCTCGGAAAGGTTAGCATGCTGAGATGGATTAAGGGGCTCAGCCACTTGGATGTGGAGGAGTTCTCCAAGTACAGGGTATTGCAACTATTGGGAATCCGTGCCTCAGGTGAGGGGAGAGGGCTGGGGAAGGGTTTCCGGGCTTAAATTAACACACAAGGAAAAAGCATGTGCTGCTTAGCTATGAAGAATGTTTGTCCAAGACAAAAGGATATGCATGGGTTTCCTAAACAGCCAAGAAATCGGGTTCTGGGATTGTTTGTTGACACCAAAAATCAGTTTTTTGTTTGTTTCTTACAAAAAAAAAAAAGGGGGGGAGGGGGAGGATTATATGGTAGTTGGTTCATACAATAAGACTGAAGTTAATGACTGCTTGTCTGTAGTCTTAAAAGGAAGAGATATTTGCAAATGTGCAAGTTGTACGGTTAAGGACAGAGACAGTGTTCAAGCTACTGTGTACGAGGCGGGAGATGAAAGCAGAGATGCATAAATAAAATCTGTTGGGGGGCCTGCCTGAACATTGCATGCTGCAATCATTCCCTAGCCTCGGGCAGACTCAGAAGTCTCTCTGGCTAGCAGTCATTTTATAAATATGTGGGGCCCTCAGCTCTACTGTAGCTGCACAGAAAAGTTGTTCTCAGTCCCCTGTTTGTATGTGTTTACTGTGTGAGTCAGTACCCCACATCTGAAATGGCTGCAAGTGCCCCAGACACGCTGTGGCTGTTTGAAGTCAGACAGTCTCTCATCAGGTTGTATGAAGATGAAGGCACTTCTTACAGAGAGCAGTTTGTTCCCACTCTGCTCACCACAATGTGACTTTCCCTCCGGGAGATGGTCCAAGATAGTAGTCCACACTGACCTCCTGTGAGGAATGGGTGATGAGGTGTCTCCCATGGATCACTGTAAAGTGGCAGTTGTGGCATCTTCTGGGTTTTATTGAGGAAGGTCTTTACTGCAACATGATGCATAATGTGAGGAGGCAGAATGCTAGAGGGAGCCATTAGCCAGTCACTGTTTGGTCTTGTGGTCCCTGTTGTTGTCATTGTTTATTCACATATCAACTCATTTTGGGTGAAGAAAGATCTAACTCATGTGAGTGCAGCACGCGCCAATGGAGGAGCAGAAGTCTGCTATGCATTTGTGCTGTGTTTGCATTTTAACTTCTTGCACTAATCCTTCTTAAGAGGTTTCTATTCTTTTCTGCTCCATTTTCTGGTTCCTCGAGGAACTGCTTTAATAAAATACATGACCCAGAGTCAGTCCTAGATAGAGTGACTCTGGCTGCTCTCCATTAAGATCTTTGATTCTCATGAACTGTTAGCAGGGGAGTATGACAAAAACATCTGTTACAGTGGACTGGTCTGCTTTTGGCAGCTGTTGCTGATGGCTGCCATGGTTTGGATCAAGTACTTGTTCCTCTGTCTTGTGCATCCATGTCTATTGTGTATGTGTCTTCTGCATACCTGAGTAATAGTCAACCCACTCATTAACATGTTGTAAAGAATTATGGGAAGGGGGAGACATTTCTTGGGAGAATCCATCTTTTTGGGGTTTTCCTGAGATCAGCTCGTAGTATTGCATCTCTTGTGATTGTCTTTTAGCATTATTACATAGCTACATTGACTCATCAGGATAGATCTTGGTGTGAGTGCTTGGTGTTTCATGGTCCATCATCTCTTCTGCTGGAAACCATTTTGAAGGTGAACAGGGAGCGTGCGCCAAATACCCACCTGTTTCTGAGTCAATTGCTGATGGGCTGAGAATGGCTGGTGTGAAACTTTCCTACTGTACCTAAAGCTCTTGTGGATTTCAGGTTTAGCTTTGAGTGAGAAGGGTATTCGAGCACGTGCATTGAGCACCAGATCAGGTAGTACCTACTGGCTTTAAATACACACTAAGTTCCCGTGTAACAAAGAACTGAACAGATGCAACAGAAAACATGCCACTCTACAAGTTTGTTCAAGTTAACAGTTATGACTTGTGTTACCTACAAGTAGGTCATGAATACATCCACTGACTTGAAGTCTCCAGGGAACTTAAATTTTTATGTCGCTAGTCTTCAAAGAGGTGAGGTAATGTACCCTATTTGTGTCAGTCAGTGCTCATTTATAATGTGTATCATAGTGCTGAAGTCCAGGTGTCCTGGCTGGAATTCAAAGCCTGTTGCTCCTCAACAGGTCAGTAGCACGCAAGTCACAGAAGCACGCTTCTGATCCCCTGCTTGTGCACAAAGAACAGTGTTGCCAAAACTAGGTTATTTCAGGCATTCTCCTTCTGGGTCACTACAGGCTGCTTTTGCTGCAGCTCTTTTCCTTGCTCTTCACCTTTGGCTTTGAACAACATCAAGTTTACAATTTTGCCAGCCTTCACCTTAGTGCTTCGCAGGATGTCACATTAATGCTTGTCCCTTTTAAAATAAAAAATAAAGTCCCTTAGTGTTTCTTTTTCCCCTTAATTGAGTTTTAACTGACAGTTAGCAACTGAAAAAATGTGGGTATGTGTGCTTATGCAAAAGACAGCCAAAAAATAGCATTATTGATAGGTTTGCTAACTGTCCTCCTCATGTTGAGGTTGCATTAGCAATACTTTGTATCTTTAAATCAATGAGAGGTTTGAATACGTAGCCCCAGAACAAGCCTGTATTCTCCTGCCAAAACACTGAAATGTGGAATCTGCTCCTGCCAGTTACTTTAAACATACAGTATTTCTTTCTGTGTCTTTAAGCTCTATACTATCACTCATTGTCACGATTTGGGATCCTATTCAATCCCAAATAATTTGGCAGGCCTCGAATTGCTGGCTTTTCCTCACTCTCAGGTTATAGTGATGTTGCTTGGAAAATGTGCTGTCTAGTAAAAGTCATCTGCTCCCTCCTTCCAGTCTGTCTCCAGTTGCAACAAGAGACGCTTTCCTTTTATGTTCCTGCTTAATAAAGCCCTTCTGTTGTGGTGGTGCGGGGGACACCACTGAAAGAGTTAAGTGGCTTTGAGGACTTGCTCAGATGCCAATTCTAGGTTGTTCTAAGTCAGGAATTCTGGGTCACTAACAATGGGAATTGTTCTGAATAATTTGATAATGTTCTCCTCGGTTGTGTTGCTTTGTTTCAGGGTGTTGTCACTTCATATCTGTCTGGAAGTGAGGTAGTGGAAGGAGTTCTGGAATAATTCAAAACTTTTCCTTTGCTCTTTATCCGAAATCTTTGGCCTGTGCGGATATGTGCTGGGATGCCCAGCCCTCCTGAAATGCAATGGGAATTTGTCCTCCTCTCTCCTCCCAAAGAACTTGGGCATCTAAGTCTGGGAATTAAATATTTTTTGTAGTTGCTTAATGAATTTTCTTTTTATTTGCATACATCTGGGCTGTCAGAATAGGCTGAGCAGCAGAGAATGACGATGTTCTTAGTGCCAGAGAAACATCATCTCTGGGAAGGAACATAAAGCATGTGGCGTGTGCCACAAACATCTAGTAGATCGGACGGTTCGTATGGCATTCCCTTAGGAAATACTTGTCATAACTTGACTCAAAGGAATATG
Organism: Nipponia nippon; assembly: GCF_047370975.1. Lineage (NCBI taxonomy): Eukaryota > Metazoa > Chordata > Aves > Pelecaniformes > Threskiornithidae > Nipponia > Nipponia nippon. The sequence goes on along the minus strand of NW_028262291.1, from coordinate 18,296,586 downwards.
TCTTTGTTACTTGGAGCCATCCAATATCTTCTCTGATCTGATGATTGTTTTAAACTTAGTTCTCGTATTCCACCTGTGTGTGAGGGATGGGTATTTGTTAACCCTTTTTGGTTTGTGCAGCACTTAAGCACAGTCAAAACGTTTCCTCTGTAACCTCTCTGAAACCATTGGCTCCACCAGATATACCTCAAGCCTTCTATTTATTTTTATTCCATGTGCTCCTGGGGCCTGGTGGCTTCACAATGGTCAAAGGTTTCAGAGTTCAAAAGGCAGACCTGTGTCTAGGAAACAAACTTGTCAGCTGGAGGCCAGATTTTTCCCCTGCCTTGGATCAGTTTTGCACAGTAGTCAGTCACCATGGATTTACACCAGAGGGTTGGATCTGGGGCAAACTCTTGGCCATTGCACTCTAATCACTGAGAGTTTTTGCTGCTCTTCATGGAGTGTTTTCGGGATATATAACTGTGTTTTGGGGTTCTTATCTGGGTGTGCAACTGAGACACAGTTAAGGTTTTCCTTGGAGGGGGAAATATAGGAGGAGCAATCTGATTTACAGGTGGTCTTGGCTCTTCTGGACGTGCATTTTGAGTGCATTGGAGTTACTGCATCTGAATGCTTTATTGCTTGTCAGCTGGGCCAAGGTAACTGAACCCCAGTTGTGAGGCTATATGCATTAGCTCAGCTCTCACCAAAGCCCCTTTCCCCGTAGCCCTCTTTAGGTTTGTGTTAGGAGCTCTAAATCTTTACTGGTATATCTGCTGGCCCGGCCTTATGGGACTTAGAAACAAATTCTGCCCTTGATGCTGCGTGTGAGCTCACGGCAAACCTGAGTTTCTCTTAGCTTTGCTAGCTGAAAGCAAAGGCAGTCTACAACCTGCCAAGAGACACTATGAACTGCCTTCAAAGTTTTGACTGTGTTTCTCCTCGCTCAGGAAAACATACAGTAGGGAGAGACAAGGGGGAGACATGGATCTCATAAAACATATCTTCCCTTTGGCTTGGATTATAATAACAAAATGTCTGAGTCACCACATGGTACACTGATATGAAGCAACTGCCTGCAGAAAAACCAAAGCCATGCATTTTTCTGAAAAACGAGGGGGAAAGAAGAAGAAAAAAAGCATTTATTTTCATTCTTTTGGCTAGCCTAATTTTCTTCTATTTCTCATTAACCTTTAGAAAATAAAGCTAACTTTCCTGAGGGAAAATAGCACTTCTTTGCCTCACTCCAGTAGAGCTGCCCTTCAGCAGCCAAATTTAGCTAAAGGCATGCAGTGGTTTCTTGGCCTACTGAGTTGAGTCTTACTTCTGGTCTGCAGGGGACCTGCCTTTAAGCCCCACAAAAGCTATTGCTGAGACTATGGAAAATTGTCCATCGCTTGGGCCGGATGCAAAGCCCCCTGGAGGCCACTGTAGCCCCTAGACGTGCTGATCAACTGTGGTGTAGCCTTCTCGTTCATGCTGATTGCTGTTCAGATGCTGCACAAAGAGATACCATATCCCTTTCAAAGCTCAAAGCATGGAGTTCCTCTCTAACCTCAATCTTTGAAGTTGCTTATCTAGGCTCTCTACCCTCTAAGGAGAAGGGGCTGGGCACCCCCAGAGGTTAGTTTGTCCCAGCTTACATGAAGTGTCCAAGATAACTTCCTTCTGTAGGACTTCATTTCTCCAGAGCTTATAACAAGAGACTAGCTGACTAGCATAGATATATATTTTTGTCGGCTAGAGGTAGATATGAAGAATACCATACAAATTTGATGGCTTCTCTAAGTGGCTTCTCTTATGTCTTAGTGATCACAGGTCTCCTTATCTTGTATCTTCACAGAGGAACATGGATTTTGAAACTCTGGTTTCCTTTATCTCCAGCTAACCACAGATTTGTGTAACGGGTGGATGGATTTTCATCTTGGGTGATGCAAAGAAGTCAGCGGACTGACGCCAGCTACTTGCATTAAGGCTTCCAGTATGCTTAAAGCTTTAAAGGAGGCCATTAGAAATGTGAAGTATAACTGAGTTTGTGTACAAGTTTGTAGTTTGTGCTTGAGATTGTGTAGAGAATTTCTCTTCTTCCCAGAGCAAAGCAGTGTGTGTTTTGACACCCTGGAAAATTGGGAACATGACATGAAGGTGTACCAAAATGGCACTTCAGATGTATAATTTGGTGCTGGTACTAAGACACTGTATTGGTTTGGTAAAAATGTGGTGGGCTGCTTCTGTGGAGTACCTGGAAGATGCAGTCTACAACTAAACTGTGTCCTCTGTTAGCTTATAATCTGGCCTTGCCTGGTGTTATTCAGTGCCACTAAAACGTTTGAATGGTAGTCAACACTGGTTTCATGTGACATTTTAGGGATGGTCTATGTGGCCTAGCACAAAGACTTGAAGAAGCTCTTGGGCTAGCTCATGTACTAGGAGCATCACAGTCATGTTAGTGTAATACACTCCCTGGGCCAAGTAGGGCTTTAGAGACATACCTATAATGATGACTCTCCCCATCTTTTCTCAAAGAAGAAGGAGTAGAGCTCATCAGGACTATTTCAGTGAAACAAAGGTTTTGTCAGAAATTGCAGATCTGTCTTTCCATCAGGGTGTATTTCAAGAATATTTCAACCTGAATGATTTCCAGTGAGGCAAATGGAAAAGGGTTGGCATAGACTATCCCATGGGCTGCTCACAGGCCAGGCTTTCCAGAGGCTTTCATGTTTCCTGGGTAATTGGTTTTCCAGGCTGTGGGATCCCATAAATAGGATTCATCATATCTGCCTTCTCCCCCATGCAAAAGGATGACATGCATCAACCTCTGGTTGTATCGACTCCTTGTATTAGCTGCCATAGGAATTTGCCTAGTTTACACTAGACACCTAACTTCTGGGCCTTAAAGTAAGTCACAAATCCCTTGCCATGTGTCCAAATCCTATGTAGAGGAGATGGAGAAAAGGTTGATGGAGAAGAGGTCAATGTTTGATTGGGGAAAGGGATGAACATCAGTTTTCTGCGTGTCAGAAACTTGTCCATGTCTGTGGTTGCGTAGGTGCCTAGCTTGCTTAAGCGCTGAATGCAAGAATCATTTGTAATATGTTGTAACAACAACTTTATTGGTCATCAAACTTGTGGACATATGACAGATGGTATCTTCCCTGTAAGCCACTAGATGGTGATCTTTATGTATGTTAGCCACGTGCCCAGGTAGGTGAAGATGCTACTTTTTCTATAAAACCTTTTTCCCCGCCCCCAAGGAGACCTCAGTGCACTTCCAGAAATGAAAGTGAACATGGGCCCACTTGGTTGAAACTGAAACAATTTGCTCTTGCTGTAGGAATGGGGTTGTCATTTAGACAGTGAGATTGCCTTTGGTCAAGGTTGGAATGGAGAGGAGGCTGGTGATCTGCTCCTGTCCTTCATCTGCGCACTGAGCTCTGCCTGTTTGGAATGGCAGGGTCACCTGAAGTGTGCTAGTGCCAGTCTGCTGGGTTCAGCCATCTGGACTCCCCCTCCGTAGGGTCTGGATGCAGTTGGTGACAAACACAGTGGTTGTGAGCTTACAGACTCAACACCAACTAATGCACTCAGATCTCGTATTTCAGCTTGACTGCATAGTTACACTTGGGAAGCAAACAAGTAGCACCGAGTTTGTTTTAATCAAAAGGTAACCACGGCAATATTTGTATTGGAAACCCCACAACAGGGGTGCCTCCATGCTGATGCTTGTACTTGGACATGAGGTACTGTATGTGTCTTGGGCAGGTTCTGACGTGGCCTTCCTGATCACAGACTAATACAGGTTGGAAAGGACCTCCAGAGGTCATCTGCTTCAAGCCCCTTCAGAGCGGGGCCAAATGAGTTCTGGTTGCTGAGGGCCTTTCCCAGTCCAATTTTGAGCCTCTCTGAGGATGGAGATCCCACAACCTCACTGAACAACCTGTTCCAGTGCCTGACTAACCTTAAATATTAATCTTTTTTCCTAGTAACTAACTAGACTTTCTCCTCTTGCAATTTGCATCATTCAAGCACACAGCTATCTGTGAGTAACCAGTGCATAACTGATTGAGTGTCTGTGGTGGAAACGAAAATGTATCTCATTTCAGTACCATCAGTCACTTAGGTCTATAAGAAATGTTAAACTATTGGCCATTCCCAATGGGGTGCTAAGGATCTAATTTATCATCACCCTGTATCTTGAAGCATCATTTGTAGCAGCTGAAACTTTTTCTGGTAGCAGATTTTAAATGCACCTTGTGTCAAGGAGGCAGGGGGCAAGAAACCCTTGGAAAAGCTGCCAGATCAGTTGAATCCATACCAAATCTTCATGAAGACTTGAGGTGGGGGGAACTGAGGAATCCTTTGTAGAGTGCAGTGCTGTTTACTGTATTTCTCAGTGATGTCTACTTTGTCTGGTTCTGGTCTAGGCCATGTGTAGAAATTACAAAGTATAGCACAAATGGGCCCCTGTTACGATGCAGCTTCTCTCCCCTGACTGGTGACAGACAGTGAAGCGTTGAAGGACAGTTAGAGAAGGGCAGTGCCAGCTAGTCTTGATGCACAGGAGGCCAGTGAGGTTAGCAGAAGAGCTTGTCTGGGGAGGCCTTTAATTCAAAGGAGCAATACACTAAGTAGTAAGCACTCCAAGTTAACGATACTTGACCAACCTGTCCTTTCAAGTACCACCAAGGGTGCTGAAGCTCAGCCAGCAGCATAGCTGCATCACTGCTCTCCCATGTCAGGTGAAAGCCACAGTTCGCTGAGGCTGGCAGCTGTGGCTTTAAGATTTGTTTTGTTTCTTGGAGAGGGTGATTGCTGCAATGCTTTAGAGGACACATCAACCTGCAGGATGCCTGACTCCTCCTGGTGTGAAACGTAGCAGAAAGCTGGATAGGCAGCCCGAAGAACAGGCTGGCCTGGTGCTTTGAAGGTACACTGTCTCTCCACAGGCTTTCCAACTGTGTTTCTGCTGAGGTCCCCATATAGACATTTATAAAGGAGTGCTTGTTAGCCTTTCCCAGGCGGATGGATGTTCCATAAAAGCTTGCCTCTCCCTTCCCCCGCGCTAAGATGACTAACCTCATTCCAGTGAGATCACGGTCAATGTGACCAGAGAAGATCTAACACAGTCAGACCTATTCTGGAAGGTGAGGATTTGAGCCTCAGCCAGCATCCAGGACCAGACTGTGTGAGGAGGGCTTGTACAGGCTTGGACCAAAATGCATCTAGTTTGGGCCCTGTGCTGTAAACACACAAAGCATTTGGAGCTCTGGAGCACCACCCAGTCATGACTCTGTTTTCTGTCCCATGCTGTCAAACCAAAATGCTTGAGAAAGGCACTAGCTTAACATGAAGCTGCCTCGAGCCAAGTAGGAGTGTGATTCCCAGAGCCAGATGAAAGATAACCATAGCCCAAGTCTGCGTTGTCCCAACCCAGAGAGCATCCGTCACTAGATCTCAGTCTGAACCTGCCTGCCACTTTCTTGTCCGTTTTGGTTTTGAGGATGCCAGGAGGTGACAAGGCTGAGACTGTTGTTTCTAGACCTTGTGGCTTTCCTCCTCTTGTTCTTGAGAAGTGAACAGCTATGCTTTGCCGGCTTGATTAGAAATGCTCATAGATGTATTTACACTGGGGATGATGACTGTGCCCCCAAAACCTCCCCCTGCAAGCTGTTCTGCTCCATGATGGGCCCCCAGAGATGGCTCCTGAAACCTCGGCTTGCAACCTCATCCCTTCCTTTCTTTGCTCTTGCTTTGCTTCACACTCTCTCCGTCTCAAGCGCGCACACACACACGGAGTGTGTCTCCACACACACCCCTCTCTGTTTTTCTTTCCTTTTTGGCTTCCTCTTGCTGTATTGTTTTAAGTTGGTGGCTGGGCTGGTCGCCAGTTTAAATTTCATCTGCCTCTCTTCTTCTCCTCCTCCTCTGCCCCCCTCCTCCTCTTCCCCTCCATCCCCAGAAGTGATACTGTTTACTTTCTCTGCTGCTTTCTCAATGTCTTTGTGCACGCTGCAAGGGATATAATCACCAGCTGTGGAGAGCTTTCTGAAACTCGAACTTATTCCTCAGTGCCCCAGGGCTAGCGACCTTGCCATTACAAATAAATAAATAAATACAACAATGCTGTCTTTAAAGACAAGAAAATGCATTTTTCACATCCCAGGCTGGATCTTGAACAATCATGTCTGTTTTCTCCTCCCTCATGAGCAATTGTGGGGCTTATATATAGATGGATAGATATCTAGCTGGGAATAAAACCCCAACCAACGAACCCAACCCAAAATAAAAAATGAGAAAACCCAGCCCCCAAAAGCAGCATTTTTTTTGTTTTTTTGGCTTTTTTTTGTGTGTGTTTTGTGGTACTGCTGTTTTGCTTTATCTCCTTCTTGGAGAGGAGGTGGAGGAGGAAGAGTCCAGCATGGAAGTGTCAGACTCCGAAGGGCACTTTGTCTGTGGGACAAAGCATCCGCAGCATTAAGGTGAAGAAAGATTAGAGGATAAAAGTGTTTGCCAGGATCTTGTCTTCCTTTTCTTCTTCCTCTGTGTGTGTGTGCATCTCTCCTTTTCGGGGAGGAGGTGAAAAGGAGGTCAAACCGTGCCTACTGACCTCTGCCCCTTGCCCTCTGTGAACTAGAGGGAAGCCTTTGAAGTTGTAAAGTGCCCACAAAAACAGCAAACCAAACATGCCGCTGGCTTTTTCCTCCCCTTCTCCCAGCCACCAGATGCTTAATGGAAGGTGACAGTACGGAGGCAGCGAGACGGGGGTCGGCGCGCTGCACCTCCGCCCCAGCGTGCACTTAATTGGCACTGTAAAAAGCCCACACACCCGGCGCGAGGGAGAGGGGGCACTGATGAAGGGTGAAAACAAGCCCTTGCATGTCTCTCCCAGTGGCACCGGGGTGCTTCGCGTCCCTCTGGGCAGCTGCGATGTGGCTGGGGGAGACCCTCTTCCTGGGAGGTGTTGGGTTGAGGTGGCTAGAGCGGGCTGGAAGGTCACAGTGGTGGCTGGGAAGAGGTGAGAGAGGTTCCCCAGATCCCTGCTGACCCCAGCATGGCTTCTGCTGGCACAGCTTGTGGGCGATACAGGCAGCACCCTTGCAGGGTCCCCTCCTTCCTCTGCTCCTTCTGCTGTCACAGCCACAACAGGAGAGTCAAGGTCTGCCACTCCATGAGAAGTAGGCAGAAGAAACCAGAAAAGTGCTTGTTTCTCCTTCCCTTCAAATTCAGACTATTTTCAAAAGCAACCCCAAAGCCGACATCAGGTTGAAGTTTCTTATATGTTGTCTCATGTGGTGGTAGGTAGGTAAGGCCCTCCAAGCAGATAGCATATTAGCATTGAATGAGAGGTGTGGTTTTTAATGCTTAGAGTACGGTACCTATTTTGTTTCTCCTGTTGTCTTTGAGGTCTACATCTTACCGCTGGCAACTGTAGCCTGCAGCATTTTGGATGCCCTCAAAGGACAGGGAGGTTGTTCTCCTGATTTCTGTGTGAATGCCTCCTCCTTTTCCCACTGGACAGAGGGTTGTCCCTGGCCAAGCCCCAGCCCATGGGTGATGCTGCAAGCCTCCACCTGCAGAAGAATGAGTCTGGCACAGTTTGCTGTGAGGCCCCGTCTTCCTTCCAGCAAAAGGGTGCCTTGTGTAAGATGGCAGGCTATTGCTTTGGCAGATTGCTGCTTGCTTTTTTTTTCTTATTTGTTCGCAGTCCAACGGCTCTTTCCTCTTGGCATATCACTGGGATTTGATGCTTCCCCAACTCCCGTCACATGGGGTTCCTGCCCTGGAAGCCAAGAGCCTCCTCCAACAACAGGCTAGCTGTTAAACTTTGTCACTTTGTGCATAGGGAAACATCCTCATATACTGAAACTGACCCCTAATCCCCCAAAAAGCCCAACCTTAAACCTCAGAAAACCAGGCTGGGTACTGGCTGAGAAAAAAAAAAAAAAAAAAAAAAAAAAAAAAAATCCAGTCACTTTTCCCACCTTACTCAGGTAGGTTCACGCTGGCCTCAAAACAAGTGCAGCCAGGAGCCATGCACGACTTCAGTAGTTTCTGCTGCCTTTTCCTGTGCTTAGTGTGGTTTTTACCCTTGGATGCTGGGCAGGAAATCCCAGCCCAAATGAAGTCAAACTGAGATTTGTCACTGACTTAGTGGAACCTGGGACTTTGCTCCTTATCTACAGCGGCAGCATTCAGGGATTCATATAGAATAAAACTCCTCTGGCTCTCGTTCTTCCTACGCTTCTGAGTACCCAGATAAGCTCTGTGGGTTCCAGCTGGCATTTCTGATCTCATGCGTCTGGGGCCTGATAAGGTGTTACAATGTCCAACGTACAAAATCCTATTCGGCAGTTTTACCTCTGCTGTTCCTGTATTTTTTTTTTTTCTTTTTATGCTTGAAGAGAATGTGGCTTTCCTGGCTGATAACTTGTCAAGAGCACAATAGTTAACTATGGCTAAATAATTAATGTGCTGTGTGGCAGTGGCAACTGATGCTCAATGCATCCAGAGACAAAACTGCTCTTTTTCAAAATTCAAATTCAGCCATGACTACCACAACTGTTTGCATGGATTTAGTCAACATCTTTTAGTCTTTTAGCTCAGTAAAATATTCTGTTGTTTCCAGTTATTGTACACCCTCTCCGTAGCACCTCTATAGAAGATCCAATTTTATCATCTGGTCTAGCTGAGCTTTTACTCTCTCTTTCCCATTGAGAACAGGACACTGTTTTATATGCATGTCTAGTGATGGATAAAGTTGATTCCCCTTCTTTCATCTTTAGCATGTGCCAGACTTCATCAAAGTCCTAAAATAAATAAAAATAATAAAGAAAAATAGCATTTCCCACAGCTCTGCCATTCCAGCCTATGAGGCAGCATCATGTTCCCAATCTCAGATTCTCTGTCGTTTCCCTCTGGGCTCATACCATGCTTGCCACATAGAGGAGATTTCAGGGATTCGCGGTCATTGTGTAATATTTGCCATTTAGCGTAGGAGCCTAAGTCAGGCTGCCTACACTCTGAGTGTGGACTAAGAAGAGGCGAAGGCACCTCTGGGGGTGGTTTGGACCACATAAGTAGAACAGGAGCTAGGTTCCTACCCCCTGGGCTCTGAATCATGTTCAAAAAACGTCTGCCTCTCTCTGGAGTTTGCAGGGAGTCTTAGTTTCTAATTTGGACATCTCAGCGAGGTCCACATGGTGAAATAGTGTGAGGACCCCCCTGCATGTTTACTTGAACATCCACTAGCATAAGGCTGTGCTCATAGTGTCCTCAGGCTCTTCTTCGAGGGGAGTTTCTCTAGGAATGACTGCTTCTTACTGTATTTTTCATCTCGAGCTCCAACTTTGAATAGGACCTGATTTCACAGATTTACTTATGTATTTATTTTAAGGATAGTTCTTTTCTCTCTCCTCTTCAGTCCTGGTTCTCTTGTATATATTGAAGAACATTGTTTTCTTGAGTGTGTCACTGCTGTAGTCTCTATAACTGCCCGCTTGTTGCAGCATTGCAAACAGCCTGCGTCTCTGTGGGGGGAGACAGCTTCAAGCTGCACTGGTCTTTGCTCTGGTTTATCCTTGTGCAAAATTTGACTTTGCACCTTGGAGAAACATGTCTCGTGCTTTAGTATTGAGCATGCTTGAGTTCCTTCCCTGCTTGTCAACACCATTACTTAAGAAGGGCAGACAGTGCTGGCCCTTGGATGGTTCTGCCCATCAGGAAGCCAAGTCCATCTTTTGCAGTAACTTGGTTTGAGCCTGTCTTTGTTTTACAGCACAAATACCTGGCTTCCTAAAGAGTCTGAGTATTCTCACTCCTGTGACCCCAGGTTTGCGGCCGAGGATGCAAAACATGAAATGGGACTGAATAGCTGCGTTTTGCTTCATGGCCAGGATATCAAAGCTCCTCCATACTTGGCTCTGTCACTGATTTTGCTGGGTGCTCTTAGATAAGATAAATTCACCTCTGCCTGTCTCTCTGTGGCTGTCTGAAGCGCAGGATGACGAAACTTCCCTTGCAAAATCCTCTATGGACTACAGCAATATAAGGATTTTCTCTTTAAAGAGTTTTCTTGATATTATTTCATAGTTTTGCCAGCTGTGTCTGTATTAGAAGGTGAGCACTCCTGTGGGTGAGCTAACTCCACATCAAGAAAAAGGACCTTCTCCAGCATGGCTGGAAGCTTTTCCAAATGTCTTTGTTTAGCAGCCTGTGATCCCCTCAATAATCCCACTGCTTGGGCACCCCTGGGTGCCCAGTGTCTGAGGGCTTAACATCTATCTCAGTTCCAGTCCACGTGGCTTCACATAGTGCCTCCTTCCATTTGCCACCCTTTTTCCACCCAGGCATTTAGGCAGCTTCCCTTGTTCCCTTTTTGTCAAGGGCTGATTTCATCTCGGTAGCCCACGTAATAAATAAAGTGCTGCAAATGACTTGCCTTTGGTTTTTTTGACCAAGCACTACAGGATATTAATCTCAGCTAAAATCCCCAAACCATCCTGCTGATGTGATGGTCAGCACCTCATGATTCCAAAAGACTCTGTATAGTCTTTCTCTTCTTTGATACCTGTGACGAGTTTGGGAGATGAAAGACAAGCACCAAAACCTCCTCTCTTGTTCTTAATTCCTTCAGATACCTTTTCTAGTGCCCTAGAGATGGTGAGATGCCCGGCAAAATGTTCCAAGATTATCCAGAACCATGAAGGCCACAAGGTTAGGCAGACTGGATTCTGAGCTGTGGTGCAAAGGCATTTTGTCATGATGTTATTTTAGCAGGTGTTTCTCAGCTGCTTCTTGCTTATCATTTTGGTACGTATGGTGTCATGAGAATGTAATGGGTGAGATAATATTGTCAATGCATAGTATGAATACAAAATCTCCAAACACCAGAAGCTTTATCTCAGTTGGCTAATGTGTGAACCCAGGTAAACAAAGGTTTGGTTTGCCCTGCCCAATACTCCATCTTCAAGGTAGAGACTTTTGCAGTCTACATTGCATGAATCTCGGTGTCGTCATGCTGCTGTGTGATTTGTTTTCCTCTAAGTTTGCGGGTGGAACCCAAACCAAAAAAGCAGATTTATCTCTGCCTTGGATTTTCTCCTGTGGATGATGTTGAAATCACAATTGCCAGCCTTCGAGAAACAGATTTATTCAGCACCAGATTTCTCTTTCTTTTCTCAGTCTGTATCACCATCATAAGGTAGACAACAGGGGTTGTAACCCTGGCAGAAAGAGAGCTTATATTTCAGTATCTAACACTGGAATTCTTGTGCAGCAGACAAACAGTGTGAGCCCTGGGACCAGCTGTAACGAGCACAGTTCTGGAAAGCATTGACTGCACCATTTTTAGTGTCCCTACATTTAAAGGGCAGGTTGATTTCTGCTGCTCAGCATCTATCAACACATAATACAGTCAGCCTGTTCTTTTCTGAAATGTAGGTTTTCATTTCAGGTCTTCACTGAAAAGAGCATATGCAGATACAACAATGGGTTCGGAGCTGTGCATGGCCCCCACGATGTGCCATTCATCCTGTTTTGGGCACAAAGCTTTAACTCCCCTTCTAGGAGGGACCTAAGCAAGCCAGAGCCCTGTTGTTGCACAAACATTCACACACACAGTCTGAAACAAGCCATCAAAGATTATTCCTGGAGTGATTAGGGACAAGTTCTAACAAGTCTTCATAATAATGCAGACTATTTAAAGCTTCTGAGGGCCGGGATCATATGGCAAAGGGCAGGGTAAATGAAAACAGGGTAATTTCTGATGCCGTGAACGTGCTAAAATGGGAGGTGGGGAACGTGTCTGTGGGTCTGCGGGGGGAGTTGCCTGGAAGGAGGGGAACATTATAATAATAGTTAGCATTTATATAACGCTTCACGTATTTAAAACACTGCACAAACGCTGACTGGGGAGGAACTGGAATGCACTGCATGATACCCAAGGGAGAGCTTTTTTTTTTTTTTTTTTCTGATATTGATCTAAGGTAACAAGTAGCTCCAGTCAGGGGAGCAGCAGCATGGCTTGCCTGGCACGTGAATGGGTGTCACTTATTGCAGCAGGGCCAGAGGGGTGCAGGAAGAAACGGGCATGGCTGTGGTGAGTAGAGTATTCTCTGAGGGACAGTGGGGAGATCTGCCTCTGTCATGCCTTCTGTTGTGCCCTTATGAAGCTGTGATAACCTTAAAGTGCCATTTAAGGCTCCTTGAAGTGACCGCATATTGCCCTTGGCTCACCATTAGCTTGGCCAAATGTGAACAAATAGGTGCCGTGATCAGCAGCTGTGATTTCTCTCCCCATGGGGTCAAGGTCAGCTTGGAAAGGTTCAAAGTCAGATGGAAAAAGACATTTCCCCATAGCTATGACATGATAAGGTGAGGACAGCTGCAAGTCCAGCTGCTACCAATAGCAGGTCTATGAAGGAACAGCAGGGTCCTTGTATACTGTCATTTAGGAGATGTGTGTCCTTTGCCAGCTTGTCCTCCCTGTGTTGCTGGACAGCATCTGTGGCAATACAACCAGAGCAGCAGCCAATCCTGGCTGCTACAACAGGCCTTGCTTGTTCCTGTCTTCCTAGCATTAACTCTGGGTTTCTTAGAGGTCCTGATGTTACCTGCAGCCTCTTACACAGTTGCCAGAAGGTTTTTGTCTTGTGCTTGAGAGACTCCTGTGGGTGCCTCAGTTCCAGGATGCAGAAGTGGGTGCATCCTCTTTAGAAATGACTGGGAGTTGGGTTGGGTGGATGACTGAAATGGCAGTGAAGATGGAGGAATCTAGATTTTTTTTTTCCTGGCTTCCTTGCTGAACTAAAAACTGCAAGAATTTTTTTTCCACGTTGAATGAAGCACTCAAGGCTCTAGAGTAAAGACTTAACACCAAAAAAAAAAAAGTATATATCAAGATAGAACCTTATTTCAAACAGAAAATACAAATTTTCTTCAGCAAAAAAAATAGCTTGATTTTTACCTGCTCATGCTTATCTTCCTCCAGAAAGAATCAAGTCACTAAAACCAGTAGGAGTGTGATGATTGTTTTCATCCCTTGTATAAAATCATTGCTCAGTGGAAACATTTCCCTGAAACATTTCCCTTGGTGCTCACTCTGGGTGTTCCTCTCTGTGCATCATCCTTTCTTCACGCAGAATGTGTGACGGCTCATGCTACACCTTGCTTCCAAGATCCTTCTTTTATTTTTGATTTTTCTTAAAGACTTAACAAAGGACTGCAGAAGGAGTTGGGAAAATTGATCAACACCTTCTCAGTCCCAGTTCCTCCAACAGAGAGGAGAAACTATCTGTTTAATCTGTTTACAGCTCCCATTTCTAGTGTGTCTCCAGAGTGGCGATGGCTTCAGAGAGCTGCTCTGGTGTCTGGCCCTGGGTGGAAGTTCCCATATCCTATGTGCCTGGATTTACAGTATATCTTGTTTATTCTTCCCAGGTGACATCTGAGTGCTATTTTACATAATGTTTCCTCTTCTGATTCAGGCTGCTCCGCAGTACTTTTCTGTCTCTGCTGACTCTCGATTCTGAAATATCATCTTCTCTCTAAATGAAAAGGCCTGTCTTGGTTCTTGAGAACTTCCTGGGATGTTCTTCCTTGTGGTCTTCAAGCACTGTGCAGAGTGTTTCTTCTGTTTTCCTTGTTTATGGCATCAAAATGGACTATATGCCTTGCGCTCCTTAGTGCTGTCATTGGCTGTTGCCAGAAAAAGCCATTGCTTCGAATAGTTTCTTGTGCCAACGCGCTTGGCTGTTGCATACATGAACTGAATATTTGAGGGTTACCTTTTCCTGCCGCCTTCTGTGTGCTCCATTGTTCGATACCTACCCTTATGGCTTGGAAACCTCACAAGAAGCGCCTTTGTCTTACTGACAGGCTTGGCCCAGGTTGCAAATGTCAACCCAAGGTGTCAAAGTGAGTCACTGCACACGCACGTATCTAGAGAGCATTTTCCATGCAACATGATGAAGTCATTGACAGCCGTGTTATGCAACTGTCGGTCATGAATCACGGGGATTACTGGCTGAGGAAGGCACAGGCTGTGGAACCAACTCATGTAATATCTATGACATGAATATAGAACAAATTAATTAATAGCTGACATATTCTTTCCATTCATTTGGCCCCAGTTGTCCCATCAGGCAGCCTACATTTTTGTGCATGCTGCTGGCAGGCTCCGTTAGTAATCCACTGCTTTTGTTGGGGAAGTGAATGAGTCCCTGTCGCATAAGGGAGATGCCAATGAATCTGGCTACTGGCAGGTAAATAGGGAGCAGCATAACTTCCTATTGTGAATTCTGCTCTCTGTCCCCCTCTCATTCTTCCCCCTTGCTTCTTTTTTTTTTTTTGGGGGGGGGGGGGGGGATCAGTTTCTTAATCCGTATTCTTCTCCCTGCTTTTCTGTTCCCTTTCTTTCACACTCCACTCGCTCCCCCACTTTTCCTCCTCTGTTTCCTCTCCCTTTTGTTCTGCACAGAAAATAGTTGTGATAGATACTTTTTGCATTTGCCAGCCAAAATTCTGTACTCTCTTCCTGTAAATATTTCAATATCATCATGAGACAGCATTAATTTGTTAGCATTTTTTTCACTGAATGGGCAGCATATTCTTCTTATGTTTGTTTCTTCTGGGAGGTTTTTCTTGGTGCTTTTTAGTGTCTTAGTTTTTTATTAGCGTTTCCTCTTGCCAATGTTTTGCTGCGGAGTGCTGCCTGGTCTTACTATGAATGTTTTGGTATGAGGCAAAAAGAATTCATATTTCTGGAAGATTCATTCCCTTGGTATGTGCTTTGGGCAAGACCCTGTCTCCATGAATGTGCTAAAGGCAAATATTCTCATGGATTCCTGTGAGGAGCAGGACTGGGTCTTGCTTTTGCACCCGTGGAGGATTGCTCTACCCTAAGTGTCTCCTCAAGGGAGAGGGCTGGCTTGGACAAGATTGGGTGAGATGGGACTTGTGCATGCTGTCTCCATGGGACAGTACTCTGCTGAGATGCACAACAGACTTGACTTGCAGCGCTGAAAGACATCAGCGTCACGAGCATGAGTCCCCACTTCCCTTTCAGTAAATTGTTGAAACGTCTCAAAGTTCATGGTCAGTATTGCCAGCCTCAGCAGCATTCAAAAATCGTAAGTCAAGTCTTGACAAACCGTGATGCTGAATGAAAAATCACGAGGCTGAAATATGTACCTATTTCTTTACTGCTGCTGCCTGGTTTGAGCCTGTAACTATGTTCATAAGTCATCTCCAAGTTTTCCTGCGCAAGCACGAAGCCTAGAAATCATTTTTATTAATAAAAATTGTACCTTTCACCGGACTGCAAGACCTGGAGTGTGAGAAATGGATTGACTGTTGCCACAGTTGGGGTAAAATTTAGAGCACTGCCGTATGCTGAGGTGAGCTGGCAGCCTGGGAGGGACACAAGTAGCGCAGGGAAGTGACGGGGGGAACCCAAGACCTTGTCCTTCTCTGGCTAACTCAGGTCTCTGGGCTGGAAACCAGTGGGCTGAGTATGTGTTTCTGCTGCTCATAAATGAGAGAAATTATGATTTTAGAGAGAAGGAAGCTGCAGGCTGTGGAAGCCTGAGGCTGAGCATTTTCTCTGCTAAAGTTGCATTGCTCTGGGCAGGGTAACTACGGCAAAGGTAGGTCTGGTAATGGGAGGCTGTGTCGTGTGTTACAGAGACCAATGGATCCTCTGAGATCTGGCATTAAAATGTTTCACAGAAAAACAAATAGCATGTGGTGTCCAGTGAGTTGAGTCACTGGACCACATCTAGGCTGTGTTTGAGAGCTGGACATATCTGCAGATAGCAAGAATGTTTCATAGGGTATGTTAAGGGAGGCAGGAGCAATACAGATCGTCTCTTAATAGTGTTTCCTGCAAGTGCTTTTGAGCACTGCTCAAAAAAACAAAAGTTCAATTTTCTGATTTGACAGTAAAAATGCAAGCAAGGCAAAAATTGGAAACTATCTCAGAAAAGCAGCAAAAAATGGCTCTGAGAACGTCCAGTTTTAAAAGACATAAATGAAAATATTTTGTTAGCTAAAGTACTTTTTTATCTCCTCCCCTCACCTTCTCATCAGCTTTTAGTGTTTTGCCATGAAAAGGGAGGCAACAGAGGAAGAATGAAGAAAAACAAAGCTGAAAAACAGTTTCTTGTTTTCTGTTTTTTACTGAAAAATTAGAAAAATTTGAGGGAGGGGAGAAGAAAATTCTCATAAATTAATTTTCTTTTGAAGAAAAACCACCGTTCATTTTAAAAAAAATGTTTTGACCAAGTCTGTTCTTGTTTGAGCAATTCCAGTCATGGAGAAAGAAGACTGGTTTCAGAATTCAAGTTCTGGATCCATGGTTTGGCTCAACGCCTTCTTTTTAAATACAAATGGAGGTAAACATATATGAGCTAGAACAGTTCCTGCAGAATAATGAGGCTATTTATTTGGAATAGCCCTTTTTCCCCGCCTACTTATGATGTGTTTAGTTTTCAGTGACTAACTGGAATGATGATTAAGACCTCTGTCTGGACAGCAGCCGCTTGCCTTCAAGGGTAGTCTAACTTCCATCTCCACCATGAATAGTTAGCTATATACAGTTTGCCACATTTCTTCGAAGTTTTTTGGATGGTCTTAACCTGATTTTCCAGGAATCTCCTCTCCCTTGTACTTGGAAAGTATTATTAAGTAGTGCCTTTCTCTTTCCATCCCTGTAACGCATCCCAAGGGTCCGGATGAAAGGCTAGGTCCAATGATTCAACACTGAACATAAGCACAGCTAAGTAACATCAAAGAAAAGGGGGTGAGGGAAAGGGTTTATGACCAGGAGACTGTTGGATAATGTGGCCTCCTTCATGTGCATCCAGTTGTGGTGTCTCTTCCTAGATCACTTTAGCTTGGAGCTAAAGGACAAATCCATGCTGTATTTGAGCCCTGACTTTCGATGTAGTGCCAGTGTGTTGGGCTGCCATTCAGGAGACCTGAAATGGAAATGGAAGCTGAAGTTCACAGGGCTTTTGGGTGTATCTGTATGTGATCGAGCAGGTCAAAGGAGCATCTTCTTTTGAAGCCTTCAAATAATTGTCCTCTCCTCAACAATTCTCAACTAATAATGCTTTTTTTTCTGTCCCAGTGGGGTGCACTGTGCCGTTTCTCAACAATGCATGTATTTTTTTTCCATTGAAATGCTATGGGGTTACAGTTTTTCAAATTAAAAACTGAATGTTTTTGAAATTTTTTTCCCCACATGAGCAGTTCTGTTGACTTGCAAAATCCTTTTCTGTTTAAAAATGTCAGTAGTAGATTTTTAACCCGTTCTAAGAAATTTCCTGCTGTTAAAAATGACTGACGTCCTGAACTCCCTAGGAACTGTTTGTCCCCATTTCCCTTGCTGAAAAATGATGATTTCTAAAATTTTTCTTCCTTTTTCTCCCCTTAGCATTCTCTTTGTCTCTCCATAATTTTTCCCCATCCCTGCACAGCACTAGACTTTGGTAAGAGTGATATTTCCGAACATGGAAAGTAACAGAAATGGCACAGTAGTTTATCCCGGATTAAAGAAGTGATTTAAGCCAAGCCTGATCTATAGGGAGAAGTTTTCTGGAACCAAAAGCTGTCATGCTCCTGCAGCTTTTTCGAGCTTAATAGCTTTGGAAGTCCAATGTACAGTTCTACAAGAACTTACGAATGGATCTGGTTCGCTAATAAATTCCAAATAATTCTTGCCGACTCTTGGGCTTCTTCTCCATTAGATTTTATTATAGGACTTTTTACATAATGGGAGAACACAAACAGGAGACTTGGAGCCACAATTTGAGAGCTCTTTGTTCTGGGGTTGGGAAATCAGTTTCCAGATGTGGACCATGTTGGCGGTTTTTCCTTCTCCCCCCCCCCCCCCCCCCCCCTTTCCTTTGTGTGTGTGTCTTTCTTTCTCTTTTGGCCAGGAGTGAGAGAGAGAAATTAAGATGATGAATGAAATAATGAAAATAATAAAATAACAATGGTCAAAATCCCCTTTGTTCATGAGTCATGACTCAGCTGAGGGCAGCAGCAGGAGTGCTGCTGCGAGTCTGCTCTGATGTCAACAGCAGACATCACTACAGGGACACGTTTAGGTACTTTGGGTGGAAGAGGTGGAGTCTGGGGGATGCATGGAGAAATTTGCTAAGGACTTAGAAGGATTCTTAGGTCCATGTTCTCTCCCACGCTCCGATTTCCTTGCACCACTCTGGAAAGACAACAGATCTCCCCAGCTGAGGGTTTTCCCAGCATGGGGTAGTCCACAGATGGCAAAGCTGGCTTCTACATTAACTTCCCACAGCACAGGGTGTGGAGGGGGTGGGCTATCACCAGTTGATGAGGAAGAGAGCTGTTCTGAGAACAACTCCCAAAACCAGGGGTGAACCCTTCTCATGTCAGTAGCGCTCTGGCTAAGGAGCAAATGCTCCAGGTGTTGGTGTGAGTCAGGCTGTCTCCTTTCTCCCTCCTCCTTCTGTCCTCTTCAAGGGAAAATTCAAAGCCTACAGTACCACACAGAAGTGACGTTGCATGCCTGCCTACCACAATCCACGTGACCAGCCACCAAAAGGGACCCCCAGTCTGGCTACTGAAGAAAGACCCAGGGCTGGAGATGTCTGCAGGACAGAGCCTTTTGCCAGGGTTGCATGAGTGAGGACAGTGGGACTAAGATATATTAGTGTTGTACGTGCTGTTGCATCTATTGAGGCAATTGAGTGCTAGTCAGTGCCATCGCTTCCATTGTTTCACAGGCATCCGTTTCATTCCAGCATGGGGAAGGACACCAAACTGGTTTCTTGTTAGATATCTGTTAGCAGAGCTTTAGCCAAAGATCTCTAGGAGTGAATTCTGAGCAGCGAGGTGAGAGAGAGGCTTTAAATATAATGGGGAGAAGAGGAGCTGTGTTGTCTCTCTAATCCGTCCATGTGCAGACACTTCCGTGGTGCGTTATTGACACCCCTAGAACTGTTTGGTGTTGCCTGCGTAGACAACCTGGACAGATGCTGAAGGAAAGGGAGGGGAAGGGGGACTCATCTCTGCTAGCTCTAAATGTTCTTTTTTTTTTTTTTCCCTCTGAAATAACTGCTTTCAAGTTGTGGACACATCTGGAAGTAACAGCAAACACGTGTAGACTGTGGTTTTGGAGGAGGGGAGATGAGATTCATATGCAAGGGGGGGCTGCCATCCCTGTCCTGACAGCATGACCTTGGAGGCAATTGGAGACAAACTGGAGGTAGAGGAAGAACTCCCCAGATCAAAGAGAGATGTCCATCCATCTCTGCCATCCTGTCTGGAGGAGCTGGGAGGTTATTCTTGAATGTAATGGACGTGCACAGAAGTTGTAACACATGACTCACTCTGGTGGTTATAATGAGATTTGCACCCCCTACTTAGGTGACAGATGAGACACAAGGCTCAAGTCGGGTAGGTGATGGATGCTCAAAATAATCCTGACTGTGTCTTTACAGCTGTGGTTGCAGCTAGGATATCCATCATAGCCTGGGAATCACAAACTCTTTTGCCTAAACTGGACATTTAAGAGTATGGCCACAAAGTACAGCTCTGAGCCCCTTCACTGGCTGTAAAGATCGCTGAGCTAGAGAGCTTGGGAGGTATCAGGTAGCTTTGATATTTTTTTTGCATTTTTTACTTTAGTCCTTTGCGGTTTTGGATTTCCAGGGGTGGAACCAGATTTTGGCCATGGACCAGACTGCTGATCTATCTACCTTTACATTAGTTTTACGCTACTATCCATCTTTATGTTGTGTGAAATGCTTTCAAACTCAACAGTAGGGTGAACTTCACGTTGGAGTCCATGGAGTCCCTTATCTGGTCCTGCTTCTGGGGAATTCAAACTCTGTTTTGGGGATAGTTTTATTATTATGCTGATTTGGGGGGGAGAGGTTTTGTTTTGGTGTGTGTTTGTTGTTGTTGGTTGGTTTGGTGGGGGGGGGTTGTGGGGTTTTTTTGTTTGTTTTTTAAGATTTACTTATATTCTGTTTAGATTGGTTTATTTGAGGAGGCCTCTCTAAGATTGTCTGGCATTTTTTTGATAGAGTGAGAGTGAGTAGGGCATGTTTGTTCTTACAACAAAAAGGTTCATCCAGCAACAAAGTTTTTCTGCTGTTTCCTCCTGATTACCGAATCAGAGAGGCCAATAGGATGGGGTAACAAATGAAAGAGAAGATAGTGTTTGACCTTCCTGTCATAATCTTTCCTCTGATGGGGTAATGGTGTCTCATGATATGATGGACAAGCATTATAGAATGGAGTAAAAATTTTCCATTAAATGTTTGTGTTGAAATAGCAAGAGTATGATTTTGGGTTTGATATCTTAGTATCTTGGGGAACAAGGAGGAACCAGATTTTTGCTGTGTCAATGTCTGGTTTTTTGAGTGTTCTTTCCTTTTATGTTGTTTCCTTTTGACTTTCCAATGCCGTGAGAGAAGTCAAAATAGCAAGAGAAGCAGAAATGGCAGTTCACGAGATCGTTGCTAATTTCCATCTAAATCTCTGTGTCTGGTATTTCTTACTGCATAGGTACTTCTAAAGAGCCAGTGCCAGCAAATGGGAAATGCTGTGTACATGGAGTTTGGCAATATGTAGGCAGGTTGAATCTGCATTTTCATTTGTAAGGATGAGCTGACTCCTGGAACTGAGTTATTGTGACTTTCAAAGGTTTTTGACAGAATTAGACCTTGAAAACTAGAGAGCCAGAGATGCCCGGTTTCATTCACTTTCCATCTTGGTGGTGCAGTAGTCGAGGAAACATGGGTGATGCTTGCAAACGTGAGCAGGTAGGAACAATGCTTGAGTTGAAGAAACCAGAAGGTAGCTGGCCAAAGATATCCATGCTGCATGGGCCTCCTTGGAGCTGTAGCCAAAAAGAAATCATCTGCATTTCATTTCTCTCATTTGTATCCAATCAGGACACATTTCCTGAGGATCTGAATGGAGAATAATTCCTCAGAGGAACTACTGTTCCCCAAGTCATATAAAACAGGACACAGAGTCCGCGTCAGTGAGCAACCAGCTTGGTCTTTGAGCGTTTTCATGAATCCTTTTTATCTTTGAGTTGAATAGCTCCAATTGCATGGCAAGATGGAATGCTAGAATGAATGAAGAGGAAAAAGGAGAAACAATAACCTAAACCAAGGACTTATATTGAAAACAGGACCCAGGGGAGAACAAGTAACTGCTGGCTCTGTAGGCCATCTCTCTCTCCTGGAAATTTCTTTCATCGATGAGACAATGTAGGAATAAAACAGAAGCATGTTTCAGATTGCAGACAGCATGTTGGCAGATGAACGGACATAAGTATCAGAGATGACATGACCGACCTTAGTCTATAAATGTTACTCCGGGCTCGTATTCATAAGTAGACTTCTGGCAGTTTGGTCAAGCAAGGAAACTGAGTACAATTGTCACTCCACCAGCAGTGTAGATGTGGAGGGCTTGCACAGGGTAATTGTCCTAACATGCAAATCCCAGATGCTGTCAAAGCCCTGCATTACATAGCAGAAAAACTGGAGTGGTAGCACTGCTTAATAAAAGAGAAAGGGGCGGGGGGGTGAAGAAAAAGAAAAAAACCCCAAGAACAATTAACTAATTGTCTTTACAAAGAGAATTACTTTTGATGTCTGCACAGCCAGCTGCAACATCCATCTGCTTTTCTCCTTCACAGCATGTCCAACACGGCTGAAGGTATGGGTGAGAAATCCATGTGGTGGTTTAAAATTCAGCGCATGCCTTCAAATGAGAACTCAGCCGGGCAACATCAGTGTGTTGTAGAAGCGTTGTTTCTTTAGCCTCAATAATGGGAAGACAAAAACCTCAGTCCATGTGTTTCAGCAACCAATTGTTAGTTAACAACTACTCGGTCTTATTTAATCTTTGAGTGCTAATAGAGGAACGGCAACATCGTTGTTTAAAAAATACAGTCTTTCATTAAAAATATTTTCTGAGGTTTGTTAGTTAACAAACATATGTATCTAATGGCTCATAAATAATATATCTGGACAGACAACATAAAAAATAAAAACGATGCATAGGCAAAATACCACCTCTGGTTATATTGTGTAACCCAATGGAGAAGATAAGTGTAAATGAGGACAAGACGGAGTCCTGTAATTGTAAATATACATATTCATAGAGAGCTTTGACCACAAAAAAGTGACTAAAATTGTCAAACTCCTGACTCCATGCCAGGTACCTTGGGGTTGAATTTGACATCCACTGTGACGTGTTGGTTAGGGAGAGGACTCAAAGGAAGAAACATACCTCTGTCCTGAAAACCCTTGCCTTGATCTGGGCCAGCTGCCCAAAAGTGGTGTGCTGTATCACAGCAACTTGGTCCCATCACATTTGTCCTCCTGTGTTTTTTATTGATTCTTTGCCCTTTTTCTTCCTCCCCTCAACGCTTCAGTCTTGAACCTACTGAGTTGGTGGTGTCGTCGCCTTTGAAGTTGAAGCAAGTCCTCCCAGCTGTCAGTACTGGCATTTTGTGCACAACGCACCCGTGGGTTTCATGCCAGTCCTGAGCTCCCAGTGCTTCCTTTGCCTATTAGGACCCTTGAAGTTTGGATCCCCAAAGCCACAACCTTTGCTCATTTGGCTCAGTACAATGATAGGAAAAAATTTGTGGTGCTACTCCCTTGAAGGCTGATGCTGGTGATGAAAGGAAATTCCTGGATTTGAATGCTTCTCTGTTTACTTATTTATTTACTTTTGCATTCAACAGTGGGAAAATATTTTCATCTTCCTTCTTGTCTTGTCAAACCACTTTATTCATCACAGTGGGTACTAGAGTGTAAAACTGGACTGTAATAATTTCTCCTTGTCCTGGATCCCTCTTGGTCCTCAGTGAAATGCTGTGAGGCTGGGAGAAGACCTGCAAGGGATTTGCAAGGAAGAAATGACCACCCTCATTCTCCAAGGCCACCACAACCAGCTTGTTCCTTGCGTCGCCTCAGGATGTCGGCTCCCTGCACTGCAAGGCTGGTCTGCCTCACATCGTTGATGGAGCTGCTGGCGCTCGCCTTGCCTTTCTGAATGCAGAGGGCATGCCCTACCACCTCGCCTGCTCGCCTTGCCTTCTGCTTTATCCTGTCTGTGAACTCCTGACCTTGATTGCTCCCGCTCCTCGCCCATGCTCCCCTCCCTCTTCCAAGCTCAAGATTGTCTCGTGTTTCTTGGAATCCAGCAGCGCGAGGGCTTCTTGTTGATTGGTATAAACAATCTTAAAGGTCACATTTTTCCCCCCCTGCAGAGGGAGTTGGGGGTGCATGTGTGCGTCTAAAATAAAAGGCTTCTCTCAAATTAACAACCACAAGGATGTAAACATGGAAGCCAAAGGGAGCTGTTCACCAGCAATGCAAGCTGTGCCAAAGAAGCCCCTTGAGGCTTTCTTAGGAAAGAAAATGTGGGCACAAGATGTGGCATGCTCTTGTGGCTGGCTGGCAGGGAGAGGTCAGGGTGCCAGGGGATGGTGGCAATCATGCCCTGTGTGAATGGTGACATTGGATTTTGAGCAGCTGTGTTTGTGCCAGGGCTGGCGCTGGTCATCCTGCTAAGCTGGGAGGGAATGTAGAAGTCCTGGTCGCTTTCAGCTGCGGGGGCAGGAAGCCTGGAGCTGTGGGACAGCAGATAGCGTTTCACTCAGCCAGGCGCTGGGTGCCATCCAGCTCCTAAAGCCAGTCGGCCGCCTTTGTGGACTTCAGTGGGAATTGGGTCAGAGCCCTGTCTAGGGAGAGGCTTGTGGAAAACAAGCAGAAAGCATATGTAGGTGCTCAGTCGCCTGCTCAGAGCTCATGTCTGCTTTCTGGCTGAATCGCAGCCAGGTCTCCACTCCAGAGGTTTACTCGCTTGGTTACGCGAGTTCAAGTACAGCAGGGAGTCGCAGTTTTGACCAGCTTGGTTGTGCCAGGAAAACCCTTTGTAGGTACAGCCTACACTGGGATGAAAATCCTTTAGCTGGTTTAGTTTATCTAATCCAGGGAGACAGTTTAAATGCAAAAGGGCAAGACCTCTTCTTATATTCATAAATTGCCTAGTGCCTGAAAGACTTTGTAGGTTTAATTCTTCCTAGCCTGGTCTAGCTTGATGGTTGTCAACACTGCTCTGCACTGTGCTGCCTGTGAGTTGTTCTCCTGTGGTGCGCTGCAGATGAGCAGGAACGATTTGGGATGTGGCATGGTAGCCATTGCTTCCTTGCCAAGGCTGCAGCGGTGAGCAAGCTGAAGAGCTATGCTTTGGAACTGGCCCATGTCTCCAGCAAACCCAGCAAAACTTCATATCCCAGCAAACTTCTCTGAATTATAAGTTTACATAAGTTCAAGGGAAGAATTTCATCAAAGGGAAATCCGTAGAGATTGCTAAGTGCGTAGCGATTGCATTCTTCTCAAGAAGTTGCTGAGCAAAAATTGGTGGAAGTGAAGAGGATGCCGGAGGAAAGTATCAAATATGTCTACTGAACTTTATTCCTCCTTGGGTGTCTTATTGTGGCCACTGCTAGAGACAAGATACCGAGATGAACTTTCAGTCTGGCTTAGTAAGGCCACTCTTTATTTTCTGCATCTGCCTTAGCTTTCTGGGGCCTGATCCCCTCTCTGAAGGAGATAACCAGGCACAACTTCTTGCAGTGTGCGTTAGTGGGTACGTTCATAACCCTGCTGCTTTGGCTGGTGGATATAGGCAAACTAGGCCAGATGAAATTCCAGTGTCCAAGAGCTGAGAAAATGTTTTGCATGTCTTTATAGCCAGTTGCCTAAGGAAGTAGGCTTTATGTGAATGTATTCTGTGTATGAACTTGTGCTCCTGTTTGTCCCTCCATCTCCTTCCTCAGCACTCTTTAGCTCATTTCAACCTAATTTGGGAAGGGGGTAGAGATCTCAAGGATAATCCAGTTTCTACAAACATGAAATTTAGAGCTGGTGATGAAACGTGTCCCTCTAATGGGTGTGGATCTCAGCACTTACTCAGACATGAAAAATCACACAGGGAAAAGACCTTAGGAAGAACCTCAGCCATGGAAAAAGCTTCCTGGGCCCAGAAAGGATGTCAGATACCAAGTTTCATTAGTTCTAGTGCTTTTTTTCTTATTTGTGTTATTTCCCTGGACCCCTGCTTAACCAGGTTCAAGCCCTGATGGGAAGCAGAGTCTCAAAGTCAGCAGGAAATTTTTTTTTTTTTTTTTTTTTTACTCACATTACAATAGATCCTAGATGCCCAAACAGAGAACAGGATCCCATTGTCTTGGGTGCTTTCCATCTCATACACAATAATAGACAATCCCTGGTCTGAAGTGCTTAAAACATCAAATGCAGACTGAGGAGCGAAACTGGGTCACCAGCTCACACGCCAGGTTTGCTTCCAGGCTCGAGGGCTTTGAACTTGCTTTCTCCTGAGCAAGAGCCCTTGGGGCCGTGCGGTTCCAGCTGCCCATGTAAGAACTCCCCAAAGGCTTGCCCAGATTGTAACTGAGCTTATTATAATGCTGGTGATACTCTCCTGCAGTTAATACTTGAAAAATTAGGTGCTGAGTATTTGACTCCATGTCTAAACCAAAAATGGTTGCTTATGTGCCTCCTCTTGCTTCACAGAACTTTTATTAGATGCCAAATAGTCCATTTGTATCTTCTCTGGGGTGAGAAAGGAAGGGAGGTGGCAGATTTGAGAAAATATGTTTGTGCATCAAATGGTATGAGTATTTTAACTACTGTCTGCTTTGTTGGTCTGTTGCTAAAGGGCAACAAACCTCATTCCTGTTCCCAAATGTTGAGTGGCTGGGAGATGAGATCACAGTGTCTGAGGGTCATTTGCTGATACATCACCTTTGTTTAAATTCCTAGCATATTATGTTTTCTAACAAAAAAAGTGCCTGAAAGAACTACTGGTGGCCCAGAGTGACTGTAAATGTTGAGTTCATCCCAATACAAGTTTCAAAACTTGGCAAAAATTCCTCAAATTTCAAGTTTTGTTATAATTTCAGGCCTGATAAGGACTTCAGGGAGGTTCACTGAGTACTTGGTGAATGGTTAGAGAGGGTGGGCTCCAAAACAACTAAGAAATTAATGACTTATTTAATAGTCTGGCCTTCAATGCTACAATGGATAATTCCAAACTATTCTTGCTGAAAACAGCAGTTTTAGTTAACACTTTTGAACGCTTCAAGGAGAATGATATTTTTCATAAGCAATAAATTGTTGTAGGAGTTGAAATACTAACTCAAGTCACACAAGCACTTCTCAAAATTTGATTTAGTTTTAGCCAAAGCTTCTGAAGGGCTTTTAATGCTTTCTGAGTCAAGCTCTTGTAAGATGCTCCAAAATGAGATCCATAAAACTACAATATTCCATGAAAGAAAGAGAGGAAAAAGACCAAAGACTGCTTTTGTGAAGCACCAGTATCTTTTAAGAGATACGTAGTGAGGAGGACTGGTCTGGGATCTTTCTCCTAAAGGAAACGTTGACTCTGTAGAAGAAGGAAAAACTTCACTCCCAGATGATATGAACAATGGTTCAATGGTGGGGGTTTTGTCATTATTTGAATCTTTGGCTTCAAGCAGTCAGGAGAGCCGATACTTTCTGTGACACAGCTCGTCTCATCAAATGCTTTATTTTCTTCCTGTCGAAGATTTCCACAGGAAATCTCCAGCCAAACCATAATATCAGGCACCATTCTTCCCTCGTTTCCACTGCACTAATATGGTCTGAGTGGCAGGGGTAGACCTATTTTTGCTAAAAACTCAGGCTGTCAAGAACTGGCCCTTCTGCTGGAGCAGAGCAGGAAGCAGTTTGGAGAAGTCTGCATGCATATTTTCATAAGAGATGTTATGCTCAGGGGGAAGTTTGGATCCACAGGATATGGAGGCAAAGCAGCCCACTTCCCCCATGGCAAAGCTTCTCTTTTTTTCAGAAAGCGTCCCTCCCCTGTGTCCTGGCAGGACTTGGGTCACGCTCCAAATTCCATCCTGTCCCTCTGCTTCCTGCCCTTTCACCCATCACCAGAGCGATAAAACACTCATCCAAAGGCATTGCGGAACTGATTGCTCTACTATACTTTCAGAAATTAAAAGTAATGTTGCAAAAGCTGTTTTTGTGGGAATTTCAAAGGGACCATATTGATGAGAACTGCCCTGCATCTCAAGAGTTTCTGTGTCTGAAATCTTTTATGCTCCGATGAAAATCCCAGCCTTAATGCTTAGATTTTGTTTTTGCATAGACTGCTGTTTAGCAACATGAGAAATGTTTTGGGACTGTCATGTTTGCACTAACAAAAATGTCCCTGAAGGAATGGATCCTTCAGATTTGGGGTTTTGGATTGATAGGCTCAAGCTGAGAAGTTGGACTGCTGGCTTCACAGGAGCAGAGGAAACTGCCCCTAGGAACAGATCACTGCCCAGATACAAAAGAAAATCCACCCAGATGTGGATTTTCTGGCATTTCTTAAGCATCTGATCTTGGTCACTGTTGGAAGTAGGATATTGGATTAGCGAGAGAGTGGTTTTCTCCAGTTTGCTTTTTTTTTCTGTTTCCCTAAATCGAGGGCTCTGTAGATAGAGCTTTTTTGTGGGTCCAGTAGGAAAAGTTGGTTTGTGTGATATTTCTGTTCACAGTGAACCGTGGGACTGCTTCAATAAGCCAAGTTGCCCTAGAAGTGTTGCTGTAGCTGTGATTGTCTATGATCATAAGCAAGGAGCAGTTTGTAGCAAGGTCAGCAGTATCAGCTGGTCCAATAAAAGACACTACCTTTGTCTTCAAACCTTGCCTCACTTAATAAACTAAGGTACTGCTAGGGCAAGTTAAACAACAAATAATGCTGAGCCAGGAAAAAATAGCTTGGTGTACACGTTTCAGCTCACATAAGGAGAAATCTACCCTTTGAGCTGCTGAATGCTGAGCAGAAAAGGAAACTGGCTATCCTGATGGCGAGGTCTGGTAATCTTGAGAGTAAGGATGCTGATTTGAGGTGGGAGTTTTAATCAGCAAGGTATGAACAGAGTAATGTGCAAAGGCACATCTGCTGGTTGCTTTCTCCACGTTGCCATCCTTCCCAGCCTAGATCATGTTCTTCTTCTGGTGTGTTCTTAAGATTGTGCTTTGGAGGTTGGAGAGCTAAAGATTTAGAGAGGAAACAAATGGGGGATCTCAGGAGATGATATTTTAACCACCTTTATCAAGCTGGGGTATAGAAATGTGCTCATGTTCTATTTCTGGTACCCTTGAGAGGAGGTTATGGACAGCTTTTTTTTCATTTCGACTTCTTCCGTGCTCTCCAAACATGTGGCAGTGTCCCCACTTCCCTGAGGTGACTGCTAGATACTGCACAAGTGTCTTGTGGCCACTGAAAGTCTCCTGGATTTTTTTTGAGACAGTTGGGCACACTGAACAGCTTTCTCTTGAAGTTCATTATATTGTCCTGGGCAACCGGCTCTAGGTGACTCTGCTTGAGCACGGCAGATTGGACAAGATGACCTCAGGAGGTCCCTTTCCACCTCAACCATGGTGTGATTCAGCCTCTTGGAGTGTATTTCTAAGTCTGCAATGGGTTAATCTGGATCCTGGAAGCAGCATATCTCCAACAGTACCGCAGAATTACCTTGTATTAATCTTTTGATGTTCCACCTAGCTCATTTGTACATAATTTCCATGTTCTTTCATGCTACTCTTCAGTCTAGACCAACCCATGGGTAGCTAAGCAGGGTTAGGAGGTGATGTCCTGCAAATGTATCTGGCAGCCACACCTTCCAGGTCATCTCTTTAGGCCAGATTCTGCCCATTTCTCAGTGCCTCCCAGCCCCTTGCCATCCTGTCTGTGGCCCTGGCCAGACTCAGCATGCCAAAGGAGACAAAGCCTCCTCCCGCATAGCTTGGGCATAGCTCAGCTGCATTCTTCAATGACTGTTTTTCCCCAGTGACCTTACTCTACAGCTCTGGTGGTCAGTTGACTATTATGCTGTGAGCTTGCCCACATTCCTCCACCCACTCAGGCAAGCACTGCCCGCTGAGAAGGGGCGGCGAGGCAGGGAGGAATCCAGCTGTCTGGGGACTTATTCAAGGGAAACAGAAATTCCAGGCCTTTGGGACTGTTTTGCCCATCACTTCTCCATCAACGGGGAGGTTGAAGCAGCTGCGTGAAGAGGGTCTGACTGCTGTGGTTGCCACACACCCTGCAGTGACAGGCATTCCCATGGCAAGCTAGCAGGCTCCCCTTGTTGCCACACTACTTGGCCCTTTCCTGACATTGAGAGGAAACCCCAAGGAAAACAGCCTGGAGAAACCTTCTCAGAGCGGTTGCCACTTGTCATGTTTGTGGGGGCCTTGCAATAACAGGTTTAGTTCCTCAGCTTCCCCGTTTGAAGGCTGTGAAGGCTGCTAAGCTAAGGATCTTTAAAGACTGTAAATCATACAGCTTGTTGGTTTTGAGAGCCTTTTAATTTTGACCACTTAATGTGCAACTTCTAAAATAACAGTTTTATTTTATGTGTGTTAGAGAGAGACTAGACATGAGCTAGATAGGGAGTTGCAATGCAGATGATTTTTCAGCTCTGGAGCCAACTCAGACAGATTACAGAGGAGAAAGGTTTGTACAGTAAGAGGAGAAGGTTACAATCCTGCTATTTTATTATTACGATGGTTAGATTAGAAATGTTAAGGATTTGTGAAGAAATGACTAAGTCAGGAAAATTTATGATTCTCATAGCTCACTCAGCCACTCTGCACATCCTGTATATTTTCTGACATACTTCCAACAGCATAAATATTAATAGAGTAATACTGACATTTAGGGACTGATCCAAGTCTCATTAAATTTAGTGGAAACACTCCCATTGTCTTCAGTGGAAGATGGATCATGGTCTTGAAAAGGAACAAAGGAGGAGAAAATACCAAGTGGGGCTTCGTGGGGCTAAATAATGTTGTTATCAAATCAGAACTCCTCTGCTTCCTGACTCTGAGCATTTTGCTCTGTGACCTTTAAAGTTAAATTATTGCCAAAACAGGAAGAAGAAATTAAGGCTTGATAAGGGTTGAGATGGTCACAGATTTTACCAGCCTCACTGATGGAATGTGACAATTTCTTCAATGGGAATGAGTTGGGCGTGAATTGTTCATTGGTCGTTTTGATTTATTCAACCTTTCAGCCCCGTAGTTTGCAGTGGCAGGGATTACTAGAAACTCCGCAAAAGAAATTCTTTCTCCTACTTCGTTTATAACCTCTGCAGGCACATAAAGAGTTACAGAGAGAGGATTAGCTATTATAAAATGGCTCCATTTACTTCATTGAAGAGGTAGCCCAGAATCGGCTCTGTGGATACCATGTGAGGATCTATTGCAAAAGCTTTTTTGGCATTGAAATCTCTCTCTCCTTTTCTAGATCAAAATCTTTTCCCCAAACCTTTCTGCACAGCAATTAGTTACAGCTGTGTTTTGCAAAGCCACCTAGGGAATTTGGATGTCCAGTTCCCATAAAGTTTAATGTGAATGAGGTTTCCAAGCAGCTTTGAAAGTTCAGCTGAGTTAGGGCTGGAACCTCCTGGTTTTGATACATTTCTATACATGGAACCCCTGCATCTCTGGATGACAAAAACACGGAAAATTCAAGTTTTCCTCACCACCTGGCAGAGCACAGTCCTCGATGAAACAGCTAAATCAGAGCTTGCAGCACCTGCAGAAGTCACGCTTCATGTCAAAAGAAGCAGAAGTAATTTTTCCAGTGTTCTCTGTGACTGTTAGGACCAGATTTCCAAGAGAGTACCTCTTTGCACCCAAATACAGACCAGGTTTCCAAAGGGTCCTTTTGTGAAACCACAAACACTGCATCTCAGTGCACTGAGTTCTCCTGAAAATCTGGCCCAGGATGGAGTGACCACAGAAGATGCTGTACTCAGGAGTACCTGGCAAGTTGCAGGCCAGAACAAGCTGTAGGGTGCCTTTCCCTGGAGAGGTTATTGGTGAACATGTGAGCTTTCCCAACCATGGCCACTCACAGAACTTCCAGTTCCTCCTCTTGTCTCATTAGGAGGTTCATGTCTGATCTGTGAAGTACAAGTACACGCAGGCAGCCTGTCACCTCTACTGTTTGAGGAAAAATATATGGGGAGTAACAACTGGAAGAGCCAAGTGAAACAGCTCAAGAATTGCAAAAGCCGAAGTTGGACTTACACTTTGGCTCTGCCACGTGATGGGTGGAGGCAGCTCCAAGTTATCAACATCTACAGAGGTGATATCTTCACTATCTTCAAAATATGTCTTAGGAGGACAGAGAGGTGGAGAGGAGGGAAAGGAGAGAGAAAGCACTTCTAGTGCAACTAGCCAATGCAAAAGCCTCATGGAAAGAGATGGTTATTTAAACTGCAGACTTCTCAGAAAAGGAACACTTTAGAAATATTTCCTGTAGCTACACCAGGGGTCTACAAATCTTAGCCAACAATCTGGAGCCACATTGGTAAACAAACATGTACTGAAAAAAAAAAAGAAGACTTTGAGAAATAGGTCCAAGGCAACTTAGATGACTAGCTTTCCAGTGCTAGTACTCAGTAGCCACAAGAGCAATAAACAAAAAAGATTTCCCCCTTAGTAAAAACCAGAAGCAGCTGTTTATGATCAGTCCTGTTCGGAGCCTCCAACATTGTAAAACTAAACCTGCAGTGACCTGAGTGAACGTAAAGATTTTATGGAGCCACAAGGTATATGTGCGTTTGCAATGCTGTAGTAGAAAGAAGTCAACTGGAGGACTTGAACCAGTCTCCCCACATCTTCCATTTAAAAGCTGTGCTGCACATTAGCCCTCAAAGAACAGGAATGGTATGCTGCACTTTTTTGAACTCTTGTCCTACCATTTGCAATATTTGTCTCCCAGGCTTTTTACTTTGCTGCGTCTCTACCGCCTTAGCCCTGGAGAGTTCACGGGGTTCCTCAGCTGTCATGAAATTAGCAGGTACTGAAGGAAGCGGTGTTGGGTACTCAGGGGTGGCTTTCTACTCAGGCATGACCTGAGTAAAGGGCTTTTATGCTGCTGGTTGGTCAGATGAAGTACACCAGAGAAAGCAGAAGTCCTGGTCTCCTATTCTGATGGCCTTCAGATAAATAATGATGATGGTTGGATTCTGTAGGCCAAATCTTACTTTGGTCACTCATCAAACATTGTCTTACCCTTTAGCTCCAAAAGAACGTCTTTTTTGTACCCTGCATTTTTTTTTACAATTCAAATTATTTTTCAAAACTTTTTCAGACAATTTTTTTCAAAGTTCTGCTTGATGTGATCTGGACATTGTCAGATGGGTGCAAGTGCTTGTAAGCCTTAACCTACTCCAGGAAAAAAAAAGATCAGTGTGGCTTAGGAAAATGCATGTGCCTCGTCTGAGGGACTTGGTGCTTGGTGGCAATTTGTTCAGCTTTACTCAACTAGGAAAACTCCTTTAGTCCTTATAAAGCTAGGATGGAAAAAAGAAGTGGACTGGTCTGACTGAAAGGAGCTCACTCCATGAAGGCAAAGTGCAGCACTGTCTGGTGCAGAGGTGATCTGCGGCTTCGTTTGCCGTGCAGCCCTTTTCCTCCGCATGAAACAAAAGTTCCCTCTCCCCACCCCCCTTTGCATTGTTTCCTCTCCTCTCTTTTTTTCTCTTCCCGTCAAATATTTAAGCAGAGATTTCCTTTCTGGTGGTGTGCCAAGCAGCATTCCAGCTCCTTTACTCTGCCCCCTTCAAAAATAAAAAGGCTGACCTCCATTTCCATAACCAAGGAAAGGACAGGTAGCCTTTGTTTGTGTTCCAGAGCATGACTGTTTTTCTTAGATTCACACCAAAAGAAGAGAAACGATGCTGTTATTCAGAGGAGGAATTAGCCAGTGACCCCAGCAAAAGCAGTAGCAACAGCAGCGAAATGGGTGGTATGAGCCGAACGCTTTTTGGTGATGAACCTTTGGCTTCAGCCAATTCCTTCTCTCACCCTCTTTCTCTCCCCTCTCTCCCCACAAGATTTCCCTTTTTTCTTGTATTTGAGGCACGTCAAACCCTGGAATAGCCCTCACAGGCATTAGTCACCAGTGATTAAAATAGCCACTAAGCAGGCAAGAGCTTGCGATGATTTGTGCTAAATTGGGTGTATCTCTGTTTGTAGCAAGGGTTGCTAATTCGCAAACCTCCCTTGTTATTGTCGTTGTTTTTATTAATAGTGCCAAGGGGCTCCAGCTGACATTAACGTTTCATTTCATCTGCTGCTGTACAAAAGCGGGGAAGAGAAGAATTTGTCTTCTAGATGGGCAGCGTAAAAATCAGGAGAAATGAAGGACTATCTGGTCTATACGGCTGAAGCACAGAGGTCCCATCAGTGGCCACTCAGGAGAGGGAAATGGCAGACCTGAGAAAGGGGCTCAGGTTCCTCTGGCTCTGAGCAGGTTCTCAGCTGGGTGACTGCTCACCACCTTCCGGCTGGCAGTGGGGGACTCGGTGGCCCGGCGCAGGCAGAGCTGCTGCCTAGGTGGGTGCTGTGCTGGGGGTGAAGCTGGTGAAGCTTCTGGGAAGCAACAGAGTGTGCAAAGACAGAAAGAAATCAGAAACACCAAGCAAAAAGGCCACATTGTTGGTGTTTTGTGACAATAAACTCAACTGAAGGGGTGAAAACTGCACCTCGGTCCAGAGAAGTATCCAAAACTGTAATTGCAGATGTGTACCTGCATTTCCTCACTTATAAAATGGAGACAGTAGTGTGACCTCACAGGGCTCACATGTGGTTTAAGGGTCCAGTTTTATACATGTACATGATCTTAGACTACTCCCAGCGACCTCAGTGAAAAGCCCATTTGTAATAAGGATGACTGATGTAATATAGTGACCGAATCTATTAGTTAAATACATCAGGTTCCCCTACAGTTAGTAGTATCTGTAGTGCTTAAGGGTTTCATTTCTAGCACCTAGAGGAAGCTGCAAGGATTTACCCCATTTTTTAGCCCTTTAACTCCAATAGCAAAAAAACCCTGTGGTTTTTATTGCTCGAAGTCTTGGGTTCTGTCCCTGCTGATGGCTCATGGATAATACATGTCTTTGATGCAGAACAGAAGTTGGAAATCTTGTAAGAACAACTTAGGTCAGGCTGCGAGTATATCAGAAGGGTTTTTCCCTCTGTGTATCTGCTTCCAGCTGAGAGGAAGTAACAAAGAATGTGTTTAAAAATGAATGGAATTAGTTGAACTTCTTTGACTCATAATAAAGATTTGGATTTTTGGAGATTTTAAGTGAAGTTTTGGCTCTGATTTTGTTTTGTCTGCAGTAGTCACATATCTCTAACTGTATAATAAACTACAAGATCTAAGCAGGATTGCTAGATGTCTGCGTTGCTCTGCTGCGAGCATCACTCCTGTTGCCCACACTGACAGTAATAGTGGTGGCTTTACAGAGAGGGCATGTTTTAAGTATCGTTTGTTAATTTGTGTGTTAATGTGTGGTGAATTGAGCTAAGCAGAGAAATCCACCTGCAGTTGGTTGAAATACAGTGGTACATAATTTGAGGCGGCTGCCACCAGATTAAAACTGTGAGCACTTTGCTCATGGTGAAGGGGATCTGGGATTTGGGAAAGCCGCTAATAAAGCACTGAATGCTGAGATGAAATTAGTCTCCTTGCCATTGACAAGGCTCGAGCATGGACTTCAAGCAAAGGCTGTTTTCAGACTGCAGGGAGAGTGTGTGGGAAATGTTGTACCAATCCGTGAGCGTGGAGAGCAGAGAAAGTTGAGTGATGAAGCTCGGGAAGGCTTCAGAGTGGCTGTGAATGGATGTGCAGGGGAAGGACGAAGTGAGGGTGAGCTGTGAAAATTAGTCAAAACATCTCTCATCTTCAGCCAATTTATTTCGGTTTTCCTGTGAAAATGTCACGGGGATAGAGAATGGACGTTGGGCTTCTGGCTCCTCCACCAAGCAGTGTGGAGGTTTGGATTTGGTCACGCTGTGGAGGTGAAAGTGGAGGTGGTGGGGCTCACTGCTCCCAGCTGCAGGATTCGAGGGGCTGTGCCTGCTAGGGTGCTACCCCGATGTGCTGACACTGAGCACCTCGCCGGTTCATGCTGTTATAACTTGGACTGTCCCTTTGGGTTTTATCCTGCACGGTGGTTTTAGCTCTCACTCAATTACTGAGAGGCAAGGATACGAAGAATCTGTGAAGCAGCAAAACTACCTTTTCATCATACATTTCCAAAGAGACAACCTCAAAATATTCTGAGAATCTACCCCAGGGGAAGGAAATCTCCAAACCTCCAATTAAGATACTGCTACAGCACCTCATTTTAGTGAGCTAAGAGCTCTCATTAGATCCTTCCCAAGCCATGTCCCAGCTACAGACTTTCTTCCTCAAATACCCTAGATGGGGGGAGAGGGGAAAACAAACAAACAAACAAACAAACAAACAAAAAAAAACCCCCAAACAAACCCAAAAAGAAAGAAAAAAACCCAACACAGCCCACTTTCCAAATGCTGTTCAGTCTGCACTGATTATATAATGTGATTGATAAAGTCGAGGAGTGAGCTGAGGTCAGAGCCTCAGGATGCTGGCTTCCCGTGCGATGAAGGAGCTTTTTGTGTGTATGTGCATGGGGGATGAGGGTTGTGTTTGTTTCTTGAAAAACTCTCAGATGCTCTCCAAAGAATTCCAAATTTAAAGTGGTGTAAAATGCTCCATCAAACATGTTTTACAGTCTCTACGTTGCTGCCTCTTAAATCTACGCCAGTGGCTGTTTCTGAGAGCTTTGAATAATCTCTTGATAGCGCTTTTCTTGCTACTGGGCAGAGTCTTCATGGAAAACAGGGACAGTTGTTTTATAGTCCTGTCTGAATGGGGGAACCTTAGAGGAGGTTGCTTCACCCAAGGTCATGCAAAACACATAAAATATATTCTGCCTCCAAAAACAAACAAGATATATAAATATGGCTGGGCCAGGGCATGAAGCAGGAGTCATTGAGGCATCTGGGGCCGAGGACTTGCTTTCAAATTGAACAGAGACCGCAGCATAGCTGTCATATAGATGTGTTTTCCTGAAGCTTTTCTTGTTTCTCCATAGTGCCCAGGAGTGGGACCAAGCACAGTGGAAGGCAGAAGAGAGATTTCTGTAGGCGATCAGATGGGAAATCACTCTCCTGGCTGGATTCCCTCAGAATTGGTGAGTTCCTAGAGGTAGCAACCATGCTGTTAGCTTACATGGAGGTAACGCATCCCTGTCCCTTGCTAATGGTCTGCTCATTCACATAGTAAAGGGACTCTCTGCTGGTATATTTAGGACAGCTCCATAGTATTTCAACCTTTTATTCACTGCATCTACATCGCATTGTGAAGTACCCAAGACTAGGACTTTCAAATCTGCCCAAAAGACTGAGGAACTGGATTTCCATTGGTTGATTGGGTCTAGGTGGTGGTATTGGTGCAGCAGAGTTAAAATGTGCTGCGATAAGATATGGTCTCAGCATCACTGCACCCCAATAGGAAAATAAACATTTCAGCTTTGCCTCACTATTTGTTTTCCACCAATATCTTGACTCTGCCTTAGCCTTTATGTAGCAGCAGGAAACCATTATCCTGTAGCATTTCTTCCTTTCTACAAATAAACAGAATGGATGGGAGAGGAAGTATGGCCAAGTGCTATAATGTTAGGAGCAACAGGACAAAATTAGACATGGCAAATTTGAGTTCAGTCTGAAGGAACAAGAGTTATGATGTGTAAACCCTCAGCCATGGCTAGGACTTGACTGTGGTGAGGCTGTGCTCATAGAGAGACTGTTCCTGCCTCGGATCCGTTTACAGTCCAGAGAGACAACAAGCGAGATGAGACAAGTATTGTAATCCTTTCTCTTCAGAGGGAGAATTTGGGTACAAAGGGTTAAATTTTTGCCTTTGTAAATCAGCCGGACCGTTGCTACAGCCAGGGGTAGAGTTTGGCCAAGCTGTGTGTGGCATGTCCCGTCTCAGTGCCTTACCCATCCTTCTGCATGCAGTCCAATTTTCACCTCTAAAACATGAATGATCACTGTAAAGTAAATACTCATTTTAGAGGTAACCCAGGCTTGTGTGTCAGTGTTGTGCCTGATCTTATGCATTTGTATGTTATCCCTCATCTCTTCGTGTGCTCGAGCGCCATCACACATGTGCCACTGCAGGCCAAAACCTGCGGATCGTCTGTGCTGTAGCTGGCAGCAGATTGTCCCTCCAGGGAGGAGACACACCAAGCCATGCTCAGCTCTGATGAGCAGGACGTGGACTGGAAACACCTGCGAAATGTGGGTGCAAACGTGTGCAGGATGGCACTCACATCGGGGCAAATTCAACCCTTACGTGGTGTGAATGCGTTCAGGTCCTTGTGCCAGGGAGCAAGCTCTGAGCAGTGCAGCCATTTTCCAGGTAGTTTGGGACATTTTTGTGGAGATGAGTCTGATGGGGATATGGAAACTCGGATCTGGCCGTTCAGCACTAATGCTTACTCCCGGGTTAGCTGGCTTGAGGTTAGAGCAAGGCAGCAATCACCCAAGTTATTTCTGCAATGAGGAATATGTGCAGAGTCAAGCAAAAACATCTCGGAAGAAACGAATTACCAGCCAAATATAGATTATTTCTTTTTGAGGGACATCATCCAATCTACTTAAGTTCTCAGTCATTCAGCAAATTTTAATGTGTATTAATGACTGCATTTATTATAATCATGCATACTAAAAGCCCAGCCTGTATTACGTCTTTTTTGCTTGATACTGGCATATACTGTCAGACAGGGCAATACCTTTTCTGTTTTCTGAGACACTGAGTGCACAGCCTCCTCGTGTAAGTATTCCCCCATGGATTTTAGCCCCTTTTTGTGTAGCAATAGGCAGGAGAGGGTAGGGACAGAGCTGGGTAATTTTCTCAGTGGGCTAGTTTCTTTTAAATGCATCTTGTGGTACTGATTCAGCAAAATGTATAGATATTTATTTGTGGTAGCTTTGACGTGATTTAAGCATGTGCTTAAACTTAAAAATAAGCTTTGTATTTTGCAGAATAATTGTCCTAATGCCTTATTTGAGGCTGCAACTGTGAAACTGCTCAATTGTGCAATCTGCTTGGGCCAAAGTAGTACGGCAAAGACAGCTAAACCCAATTCATTACAATTAATTACAGCAAAACTCAGAGGCTTGCTAATAAGCATCTTAGAAACCCCGTTGAAAATTGGTAGTCACCAAGTGATAAAATATGGAAACTTTTCTTCTGATAAAGCCAGAAAGTGGTGATCTTTCTTCTGAAATACTGTAGCAGAAGCACTAATGAGATAAATGTATTTATGCCATGAATAAAACGCCTGATGAAAACTAATCTGAGAGACAGAATAAGTGATTGAAGTGGGCCAGGATTGTCAGTACGCTCCATCTGCTTTGCATCATTGGGCCGGGCAAAACATCAGAGCATATTGGTGAATCTGGCAGACGTCATGTTATTTTTATGTCATCCTTATTCTTCCAGGGCCTGATCCAAGCCCCACTGAAGTCCATAGAAATGAGTGGACTTTCCTTTACATCTGCAAGCTTTGAATTGGTTCCTTCCTTGCTCACTGGTAACATCGGGTCTCCATGATGGGTCTTGGAGGCATTTTGACAGAGCAGTCAGGCATAACTGTGCTTTTGATTTTTAATACCGCATTTGATGATCTTGTTATTGACGTATGCTGATGGCTGAAGTCCTGAGATAAAATGAAATGGGGAACATAACAAACTGGAAAATGCACACTGATTTAGAAGCTAATGAGCCCATTCCCAGAAGTGCTGAAATTCAGTGGGATTTAGAATCCCAAGCACCCTATTATTTTGGAAAATGGACCATATGCTTTCAAGGCGTTTGGGCAGCTCTGAAAACTTCATCCATCACTTCTATGAAGAGCAGCGTAGACCTTATGTAATATCAGAGGCAGCAGCCAGAATTGTTGAGAGTAAAACCCACAAAATGGCCTGATCTTCTATTGTTTCTGAAGGTGCGAATTCCTCTTTTCCTGATGTTAAGTAACTTCTGGGTGTTGTCCTCTTCTGTTAAGAGGAGTCTGCTGTATGTTGCAAGAAGATGTTTATAAATTCACTCACATGCCTGTCAATCCAGGTATCCCTCCTTATTCCTCTTATGTTTATTTATATAGACACATATAAAAACAACAATCTTACACTTCTTAATCAAGGTGATTCAGCCCATGCCTCCCACTGTCTTTCTTTGATTCCAATCTTATTCCAAAAAACAGCCCTAAATATCACTAGGGTTACTCATAAAACATGGTGCTGCTCTGCATGAGTAAGACTATTTGAATCTGGCCTGGAGTAAAGTTACTAATTCTCAGCGAGAAGCAGAGCTAGACAAAGATTGCAAAATATTATCCATTAATCTATTCTTGAATTTTTAAACATATTTTTTGGTTTCTGTTCACTCGTGGATCTCTGAGCTAATGAACTTGTTGACAGGAATGTTCACCATAACAACCCATTTACAGCAAATATTGCAAGATCTTTGCACTCTTTCCTTCATTCAAAATAATACCAGTCTCCCTTCCCAAGAAATGACCTTCCTGTTTTAGAGTTTTGTCATTAATTGTGAATATTCACATTGGTAACATGTTTTGTTTGTTTTTCTAAATCCTCCTCCAGCAAGAAAACAGAATTAAACCACTTGAAGTAGAATTTAACAAAGAACGACCTTGGAGGTCCAATGCCAAGAGAAAGGATGGCCCAGAAGTTAGAGATGTGGAGGTCAGTCCTCTGTCCCACCAAAGGCTTCGCTGGGTGGGAAGTCAGCAGTGCTGCATCTCAACTCCCCATGTAGGAGCACTCTACCTTGCAGGGCACTGAAAGGTTAACCGCTTTCAGGACCTCGAAATGCTGGGGTATGCATGAAGGATGCATGATACTGACAAATCATCCACTTGTGACCCAGCTATAAAAAAAATAGTCTAGAAACGATTTAGTTACAAATTCTTTACCTAAAGATGTCCTTGCGTCTGCTGGTGGATATTTTCTTCGAGGAGATTATTCATGGAGCAAGGTTCTAAAATAAAAATTGAGGAGGATGGAGCAAAGCTGGGCTTTGGTGAATGCATCCAAACCCTAGACACATTGCAAACAATCTGAGCCTGTTCCCAGGCAACTCCCAAGTAGAAAATAGACACAACTGTTCCGAATGATTTTCTCTACGATTTGTTTGCCTACCTGTTGGGTCTTCTTCAGAGCCAGGCAAAATCAAGGGGGGCACTGTTGTTGACCTCATCTTCCTTTGGATCTGGCCTGTAACGAGAGCTATACCCACACCAAGCTTCAAATTTCAAGCAGTTTGATGTGGCCTTTTACAGAGAAAAAAATTGTTAGAATTTTTATTACAATAAGAAAATGCAATTTTTCATTCTCTCCTCGTTTCAGAAAGTCTGAAGGGATTTTACTCAACTTCCTCTTCTACCTTCAGGCAGAGACCAAATCTGAGAAATTGCAGCCCAATTTTGGAAAGTTTTCAGGATGTGGAAATTAGGGGCTCATGATGGGAAGCTGCTGTTCAACACACTTTGTTGTCATGCGTGCTTCTGGGAATCTGCTGCAGACCAGGTGCCCTCTTCAGCCCTACTGTGTTCTGATTCATATCCTTCCATCAGAAAAAGTGTCTCATCAAAACGATGGGAGGTTTTGCCCTGTTGGGACCAAGCTGGCTAGAAGGTAGTCAAGATCTGGCCTTGCATAGGTGGGAATTATCTACCAACTTCTAGAGTGCTACATCCAGTAGAAAAACATAAATCCTTAAGTACATTGCCCAAAGCTTGGCAAGGTCAAATGCAGTCTTGCTGTTTACTCAGAGGGCTTTACTGCTGAACCTATCAGCCCCAGATAAAACTGCACAGGCGACTCAGGGAGGAGGAGAGGAATGACAGCTGAATTCAGGGGTGCTCTCTTTAGACAAAGTCCTGGAACCTAGGACAGACTATAGCCTGGACCTTTGATGATGCAAGACTTAATAGAGTTAGTATTGACCTGCTTTTGCAATGTTCAATGTTCAGAGAGTGTGGCATGCCCTTATCAAGAGCAAATGTGAGCCTTATAATATCTGAATGTGGCTGGTATTATTTTCAAGCCCAATTTAGATGCCCATGTTAGACATTTTGGCAAAATACACCAGCAGTATGGAAAAGAGTCCATAGAACTGGAAAAATTTGCTGTAAATTCACTGTTGTTACATCCACCAATATGGAAAAAAAACAGCACGAAGGCGCAATCCCTAAAATAAATGAAAGAAAATGTCTCGTAGCCACCGGCAGGCGCTGGAGCTCCCCAGCAGAGGCTGCCTGGGAGCAGCAGAAACAACTGTGTGCGACTCCTCGGCCAGAGTAAACGGCAGCGCGGCATTCACCTGGCTCGGGGAGAGATGTGCTCTTTGCTGTTGGTGTAGGTTGCTGATGCTTCAATCTCTTCCTTGGCTATAGACACCTACCCCTAATTTGGGATCCTGCGCAGCTCCAGGCAGAGCTGGAGGAGACAGAAGGCGTGAATGGACAGCCAAGACCGAGCACAGCCAAGGGACTGGCTTGGCTCTGGAAGGCAAAATGCAAGCTGAGCCATTGGAGCCGGCTGTACACAGATGAGAAGGAAAATGCACAAAGTGATAAATAACTTTGCTCGGGCCGCCAGGAAGGGCTGCCAGAACATTCTCGCTTGGCTATGCTCTGACTTGGCTCGCCCGCTGCCGCCGGCCCCCCTCCTGCACAGACGAAGCGCCGGGCCAGAGCCACGCATGCATCTCAGGGCTGGCTCGCCCCGTCCCCCCGCTGCCCAGCCTGCCCCTCGGGGGGCCACCTCTGCCCACGCCGCTCCCCTCTGGAGCCCTCCCTCTGTCCGGATGGGCAACCCAGAGGTGCACCCTGCAAGAAGGCGTGGAGATAAAAAATTGGGAGGTTTCCCATTAGCTTGAGTTGTTTTTGGAGAAGCCACCTCTCCTGTTGTTCCCCCAACAATCTGGAAGGCATCTGCCTCTAGTGTCAGCATACAGTACTGCCTCCACGGGCAGCAAGAACCCTCTTTCTCCAAGGGTCAGCTCTGCACCCTTTCCTTACAAAGGCGAGTAGCGTGCACGAGTGATCCAAGTGATTTCGGCAGAGATGCTCAGACACCTGCCTTCTCACCCGTGAGTACCTGGCAGTTTGCAGAGCAGCCTAGGACAGACGGCTGGAGTCGTGGCATGGGGTGTGCCGAACGGGGATGGACTGCCAGCGCTGCATGCAGCAGTACGGAAATCAAAGCGACGCTTCCTCCAGCGTTCCGTGGCACTAACAACTTGGTGCCTAAGTGGAGTGGAAGGAGACGTGGATCTTTTAGAGGATTTATCAGGGAAAAAGAAGTGTCTGCATTTCTCAGTTTCAGCTCCAGCTTGAGAAAAGCTATTGTTGCAGGATTTCCAATGTCTCATTGCCTTTCTGATCTGTGATGCACATTGAACATATGTCTTTGTTTAGTTGCCCA
Organism: Nipponia nippon; assembly: GCF_047370975.1. Classification (NCBI taxonomy): domain Eukaryota; kingdom Metazoa; phylum Chordata; class Aves; order Pelecaniformes; family Threskiornithidae; genus Nipponia; species Nipponia nippon. Next base: position 18,254,116 of record NW_028262291.1, on the reverse strand, counting down.
TTATTTAACCTAGATTTCCCCCCCTTGAGAGATTACAGTCAATTCAGGGCACATGATTGGTTTAATTTATCATTTTCTAATATAGATTGTCTTGCACTTGTGTATAGTGAAAATAATTTGTTGTCAAGTTATCCAGTTACCACCTCATTTTATATGCTCCATAATGAGCTATTTGTAATGATCCATATTTGTAAGAAGTTTAAATAACCCAAATATTGCCATCTCACTACAGATAGCTACTAAACATTTCCAACAGCACTGGATCATAATGATCCCTGGGAGAGCTATGTACATATTTTTACAGAAACGGTTTGCTACCAGAAAATCCCTTTTCAAGAGTACCTGGTTTGCTTTTGAAGTTCTATACACTTTGGAAAAGCTTCCCATTAAAAGAATATGAAAAGATATTTCAATTTGAGGGGAAAATGCTATTTCATTGGCATTTTTTTTTGTTCCAAGTTGCATTTCTTTCCCCTTTTTCCTCTTGCTGTCATGTATTCCTTTTATAATGGGTATGTCTTTCTGTGGGATGCTGCTTGTAGCAGCAGCATGTTGAATGTTATGGGCGTGTCCTTGTGTGAACTGCAAGTTATTTTTCTAATATATTGAAATGCCTAGAGTAGTCTAATACACATTCACCCTGGATTTGTCCTGCATGCCACAAAATGCCCAAGGACCCCTACAGTCACTGAAAAGAGACGTGTGCTCTTAGAAAGTGGTTCATCCTACCTCCCCCACTCCACCCCAAGATCCAGATGACCCTTGGCTGTAGCTGTCTCACCTCCTGACAGCTGAGGCGGTATATTATTCTCCCACTTAAATTAGGTCCTCAGTTAGTCAGATCAGTGAGGTGCTTAAAATGGCTTAGGCTGAACCTGGCTGAAGCACTTCTTTTGTTCTGTCATTGGTATTAAACCATTTCACTCCCGTGCAAGCAAGAGACCCCAGTACCATTCCTTACACTGTAGCGTCTGTTTTCTGATCAGCCAGCCTGATGTGGTAGCTGCCCTCGGGGATTTAAAACGTAAGTTATTTCTACTGTTATTTTATGGTATGACTTGGCATGATGTGACATCCCCGTTTGGCTTGGACGAGGGACCAGTGACTCGGACTGGCTGACAGACTATAGTCAGAGACTAATGACTGCCTGCATACTGCTAGGAGGAACCCCCTGGGGTGGCAGGGGGACCGCTGCCAGCTCTGCTCTGAATTAATATCTTCACTAAGGAGGAGGCAGGGAGATCAGGCAGCCGCGGAAAGAAGGACAAGTAATACCAAAAACCCCAGCGTTCTAGCTGCCGAGAAGTCAGCCTTTTGAAAATACCCTGGGTAGGCTGATCAAACAGATAAATAATCAGGAACCCACACAGTGAGCTTTAACATTTGAGATGGATGTAAACATGGGAAGTTGTTATTGGGGAAACTGCAGTAGCTGAAACTGAACCGAAGTTGCTTGTACACAGAAATGATCTTAAGGCATGTAATTAAGCATATTTATAATATGAGCTGCTAGCTGCAGTTTCTGTGACTTCCTAAAAGAAACAATGAGCTTAGGTAGAAAAATCACCACCCTGCATATTCTCAAGCTGCTAAAGCAAGGCTGCAGAATAAAATAGGGTCCCCTACAGTAGTAAAGAAACAATGGGGTTTTTTGAGAGCTGCTTTGAAGCACCTCTCTGGAGGAGAAACACCTCAGAAAAAATGCCAGGTGACACAAGAGCAGGAGATTAACACGAGACAAACTCTAAACCTCAGTCTTTCTGGTTTTCTAGCTCTTCTTTTACAACTGTATTTCCAATCTTATAATACAAAAAAATGTAATGCTTTGTTCAGTTAGAATAACATTGTTTTTCTTCTTTAACCTTGAGTGGGCTTTTGAAGGAATTCAGAGATAACTCTGGAAAGCACCAGGAACACTAGGTTTTTAAAAAATATTTCTGAAACCAGAAACATTTTAAAGGGTTTGACTTTGCAGAATACATCATTATTCAATTCTCTGAAACATGGGTCTGGTTCCTCCTTTTTTGAACTTGCTGTTGTCTATTGTTGGGGTTTTCGGATGGTTGGGTGGTTGGTCTTTTTGCTATTTCTTGGTCAGAGAAGGCCCAGATATTACAGTCAAATTATGTAATTTGGCACTGGAGGGGGACACCTGGTCCTCCAAAGGTTTGCTTTGGGAAACCTGGTCTACATTTTTAAAGAGTAATGAAAGGCAATACAAATGGACATAGGAGACAAACCAGGAATATCCTGTTGTTTAATCAGCTATGCAGCGCTGGCATGAAACACCAGCTCAGGAGTGTCGTGGCTTTCTTGGGCATCAGTGCCTTCAGACAGGAAAGCAAACTCTGGCTGGAAACACCACCAAGAACTGCTGTGTGGAAGCCTCTTGGATTCGCTGTCTTGCTCCAATGTAGGAGACCATGCTAGACCTCCAGCAAATCAATGCTGAGCCATTGCAATATGGTGGCCTGAAAACTTGGGCTCCTTTTGTCATTTTGCTCCTGGTCTCTTCTCTGTCCATGATCGAGTTACTCTATCAGCTACAGCCATGGTTACTTCTGTCCTTTATTTCCATTTTCTCACCAGGAAGGCTTCCTAAACTAAGTGTTTGTTCAGGGCTGGTAGCAGTTTGTAACTTCAAATTATGTACATCAAATTATGATACTTAAGAAGCTGTTATTTTTTTTAAAAGGTGGTGGTGGGGCTGACAGAGGAGCCACAGACCCCTTCTGCTGCTCCTCATTTTGTCAGGCTGACTGTTCACATGTCCTGTCCTCACCCAGGGCAGCCCTCCTGGCAGGGTACATGAGAGGTGTGGGGTTAAAGATGTTGTAGCCCCCACTTTCTTCCCAATACCTTTCTTAGGAGGACATGTACTGTAGGTGAGACAAAGGAGAGAAGTCACATGGCTGTTCTGCACCTATGGACTATAGCCCATCTCTGTGTATTTATTTTAAAACTGTGACATTGTTTTAGCTTGACTTCTCTACATTTTCAGGCAGAAGTGCAGTTAACAGGATCCCTGCTAAAACGAATGTGGGTGTTATTCATATATCAAATTGCACTCGTTTAATGAAATCACTATGAAATAATGTCTTGAGCGATAGCGGTATGAACTGGGGTAGCCCTGAAGTGATGTGAAATAACCATAGTGATAGTTAAGGATTCTGGGCTGTTGCCGTAGCTACTAGCCTATTTGACTTACCATTGCAGTGGAAGAATATTAGCCAGGAGACAACTCATTTCTGAGACTCCCACATGACAATAGTGCTTTCTGCCAAACCTCCCTCCCCCCCGCGGGATTGAAACAAGACAGACGTCAAACTGTTACTATCGTCGATTCTTGCAACGTGTCCCAAATGGTAAATTAGATTTTCAAATGTCATTAGAAGGGGTATTTGAAGATATATTTGAAAGTTTTCATATAGGCTGCTTTTTTCTCCCTGAAAAAAAAAAAAAATCCTTTTTAATAAAAGGATTAGGTGTATATAAGAGAATAATTGTCAGCTTTCTACAGAAATTCTTTATAGTTTCCAAAAGATAAACTATCCCAAACTGAAGTATTTTAACCAAAACCCTTAGTATATGTTCTGCAAAACAGCACTATGGTGCCCTTTTGGAGTCCAGTCTGAACGTTCCCCTTATCTCACATGGATCAGAGCAGGTGCTCTGAGGAGCTCTCCCAATATGCACTGAGATCCAGCAGTCCTGTATTCACACTGTCAAATGGCTCCACTTGACTCACACCCTGGAAAAAATGTCCAGTCTCCTCTAGTCCTTCAGGAGTCCTTATGCTTCTGGTGGCTTTTTCTACTCTTAGTTCAAGATGCCTAGAAGGAAAGCTGTTAGCAGAAAGGCACTCTTAGCATAACCTGAAAATAAAGCCCTTCAGATGTCCTCGCCCTGGATGTGTAAGAGGGAACCCACTCATATCACTACCTGCTCTTGAAAATCCAGAACAGGCTATTTTGCTGCATGTCTGAAAGGATTTTTCTTCCAAGAACAAGTCAGCTTTGGACAACAGCTACGAGGATTTCCTCACACGATATTTGTAGAGTTGATGTTGAAGGTATTTAGTTAACAGAGTGGTGCTTTTTGGGCATAAAACCATGTGCATCATTGCAGCTGTAAAGCCTCACAAAACTGCAGGGTTGCAGTTCTCAACAGCAGCATTTTAGGGATTCGAAAGGAAGGGTGAGAACGGCAGTGTCCCAGTATCCCAAACTTTTCCCCACAGATGAGTGTTGTGCTTTAGATGTTTTGCTTGGCCCAGTTTGTGAAATGTAGGTACGCAACCGTAGAGCCCTGCATCCTGGCACTGAGAGGGCTGGAGTTTGTACAGAAATTCTACAGGCTCATGGGCATCTGCAGGGCAGTTATTGGAAAGGACTTCAGCTTTCCCCTCTCTGACTGCTCCTGCCATGCAGACTTGTAGTAGAGGTGCTCCCTGGTCTGAGTGAGGCTGAAGGGGGTGTCTGGTATGGTAGCAGCAGCAGAAGGGTTGCAAGAAAGTCCCTCAATTAGCAGGTCATCAAGATCTCAGCACATCTATGTGCAACTTCTCAGGATGCCCAGGCCAGGAGACAAAGGATGCTGAGTAAATTCGGATGACTCACCGAGGTGGGACTGGATGGAGAGGCTAATCCCTGTCAGCTCCTAAAGACTACAAAAAGGCAGATCCAAAACAAGCACATCATCACCAACCTCCAAAGAGTCCAGGAGGCATGAGGAGACCACAATAGCTGGCGTCTCTCATCATTGGCATCCTCGCAAGGGATCCTGGACTGGCCACTTGGAGACAAGTGTCTTGGTGCCTGCTGAGGGACTAGCTGCTTGGACATGTCTTGGTGCCCGTGAGTATGCGAGTGTGAGGGAAATAATTTTTATTTTAAAATAAGACCACCTCCCCCTCCTCCAAGGTCCTGTGATGCTGCTGCATTGTTGCAACGTTATTTCCTACGCTGGTTTAAAGAGTAAAAAAAAATTCAGGACCCTGCTTTCCTCCCGATGTGAGTCAGTCTTGTGTGTACATAACAGCGTGCAACCTTGGGCACATCCAGCGGGGAATCCAAACCAGCACTCGGGGCGCTTGAAGGAAGGGTGTCGTTCAGGAAGGAGTTGAGAAGAGGGGATCTGGTAAGAGAAGGACAGAGCTGCTCCCAGCCCCTGAAGTGGCTGCAAGGAGGTGCTAAGGTGAGAGATGGTAAAGAGCCAGTGCTCAGCACTCTGTCCCAGCGATGGCTGGAGAAAACCAGGACGCTAGGGGTGGTGTCTGTTGCAGCAAAGTGCGTATTTGGAGCCTGCTAAGGGGGAAAGGCAGCTTGGACATAGATTTGTGGCGGTGTTGTACAGCTGACTCAAAGCATAAGGCAGCTCTCCCCTCGCCCTGCCTCCCCTCCTCTTTTCGTGTCCCTTAATACATAAAAATAAAGATCCTTTATGTAAACAAAAGTAGAAGGTGCCTCCCCTAAGTATGTTTTAAAAAAGCCAAAAATAGTCCCGAAGTCTCAATCAAAAGCAAGCATAGCCAGGATTTCTGTGGAAAATGTCTGTAGCTGGAGTGGGGCGGGGGGGAGGAATTCGAACAGGGGCTGCCCGGGCGTTTCACCTTGCTCCCAGCCTGGCTGCCTGCTGTACCCCCCGCCACCCTGCCACGGTGGGGGGCTGACCCAGCTGGAGAGCTGGGCCTGGGCTGCTGGCCGGGCGGCCGGCCCCCCGGAGAGGCAGCAGAGCCTCCGCCGTGGGCTTCCCTGTCCTTCGTCTGACAGTTCTTGGCAGCTCTGGCGCAACGTGTTGTTAACAGCAGTCCTCCTAATTAATGGGGAACATGTGTGTGTTGCAGAAACCTTTTTAGTTTTTTTTTTTTTCCTTCTTCTTCTGTTTGGTGGAAATGCCGTAAAAATGTTTATATCCACTATAAAAGGCGGCGGGGGGGTGGTTTACTATCTTCCTATCCCAAAGGTTTCCTTTACCTCAGATCAACCCATTTTGGGAACAGGCACTTCTCTAATCCCTGGGTATCTTTTCCTAAATGCTTTCACACATCTGCACCCCTCTGTCCTGCATTCCTGCCATACCATCATCTTGTCCTAATGAAAAGTAGCAGCCTTCAGCCCTGCCAAGTCCCTCTTTTTTTTTTTTTTTTTTTTTTAAAGACAAAATACTGTTTATCAAAAAGAATTTCGGAAGTTTGTTGATTTTTTCCATTCATTAACTTAAATTTTTGCAAAAAATGAAGAAACTTTTGCTTTCCCAACTGTTTTCCCTTCTTGAGTAATAAGAAAACACATGTTTATATACCATCTGCCACCAGCATGTTCTACAGATGATCTGGCAGACTCGTATCTTCAGTTCACCTCTAGCTCAAAAATAAGGGTCCAGTGTCACAGGTGACTTGCTCTCCAGCATAAAGAGTGTTTTGGTTGGCTTAGGAATAAACACAGGGAGAAGAGAGCAAAGCGATGCATAGATCTGTCCTCTGTTGTTGCTGAGCTCCAAGAGGACAACTGAGCCCAGTGCAGTGCAGAAGGTTTCCAGTCCCCCGTGAATGATCTGAGGCCCAGAGGACAAAGGTACAGTGGTGCAGTGCTGAGCTGAGCTAATATACTCTGAATAGGCTGGACCTTGGCAGCCCCTCATGGTGTCCTGTTAGGCAGAGCACATGTACCCACATTATTGATTGCAGCCAGGCCTCAAGCAAGGACCACTTTCAGACCTCCCTAGGGTAAATAATGATGATATAGGACACAGATATAAAGCTGTGCATGGCCCTTCCTTGAGGCTCAAACTATATTGACACCGGTAGAAATCCTTTCGCAGGGGTGAATAACACTTAAGTCATGGGAATAGAGCCCTAATTAATCTAGTCTCCTTGAAGGGAGGGGGATACTCCTGTTCCCATTTTAAAAATGTTGACATAGAGGGAGAGGGAAACAAAGAAAAGCACTGCTGGTGGAAGCTGGTGGAGAAAGCCGTAATGCAATCTGCCCTTTGAAGTTTCCTGCTGCCAGGATGATGAGAAGCAGCTGATCGTTTTCTGGATTTCCCCAAGATGCAATACTGAAGCACCATCCTTTGGTGGGTTCTCCTGCAGCCAGACAGGTGTGGTGAGTTGCAGGCTCAACAAACAGCACAAGGGCTATGGAGTTGTGCTTTGGAATTCAGGTTGCATCCACACACTGGTAACTTGGAAAAAAACTGTCATATCCTGACAAGTCTGGCAGGAAATGTTATCCTAGCCTGTATCCAGGTTCCTGGATGTGTTTGCTGAAGGTCTTGGGAGACGGGATATCAACAAAGAACAGCTGTCCAGTCTTCTGTGGGGAGGATGTTTCTGAACACAGATGAGGGGAATACCTGCTTCAGAAGGAGTGGCTTCATCCAGCTACTCCTTGAACCTGCCATGGCAAGGCTTTTAGAGATGTATAGAGTACATAGGAGGGGAGCAGAATGATGAATAGCAATCAGTATGCAATTTTGGCTTAGGGCAAAGTTAAATCTTACATTTTCCAGGAGAATGTTATTTCTGGTGGTTTTGGTGTTTTGCATTAAAGAACAAGTTCTGAAATTCCACAGATAACACATTTTCCTACATTTGCCCCAAAAGGAGGAAAAAAGAGAAGGCCATTCGTGAAATATTGCCCTTTGTTTCTTGTGGAAGACAGCAGAAAATTTGAGACCAAAGCATCAAATGTTTCACTTCTCATCAAATCCATGGAAATGTCATTTTTTCCAGGTTTACCAAAGCCGCAAATATGTTCACATAACTGATACTACCAGTACAGCTAATGGACCGGATCCACAGCCAGCATTAGTTGGCATTGCCCTGTGGTATACTTGTTACCTTAGCAGCTTGCCAACCGTGGTATCGTTTTCCAGATGATTTGCATGGAACTATGACAATTTATATCCACTGAGGATCTGGCCAACTCTACGGACACCCAGCCGGGAGGACTTGGTTTTGCGGAGCTTTACCATATCTTATAAATCAACCTGATTAAAGTGCCTCACCTTTATGTCAGGTCCTCGGCATCGTGTTGCTACACAGTGACTTTGTGACGTATCTGGCAAAGCTCCGCGGAGAAGGTCCAGTCTTGGTGAAGCTCCAGCAAAAGAACATGGTAGCAGTGTTTTGTTTTGTAGGACAAATACCAAAAGGAAGAAAAGCAAGCAAATGGATGAAACTAGTGGAATCCCTAAGATGAAAGAAGAGATGGGGTCATTTCTGAATGACTATAACAGACCTTGACTGAGGTTACTGATCTGTGACAACCTTGAAATTCTATAGACACTGTGTTTTTTTTCCCCACAGCCTGCCAAGACCTTGCTGACACATCCAGCATAAAAAAAGAAGCAGCATACGCTATATCCTGGAAGGTTTCTGGATAATCTTCCTCTAACATATTTAATGCTTTAGCATGCAGAAGCAGAGGGCTCCATCTTGTTCTATTTTATGAGAAGCCAGTTAGTCCTTCTATTCCCTGTTTGGTTCCTAGACTGAACCTGTTCGATTCCTTTGTGCCTTCAGGCAAGGGGAGCTTTTCTAAGGCTGCTGTTTGTGGTGCCTTCAGGGCTCATCCATCTTCCATTTAGGGCTTTCTTATCTACTGAAGACAAGTCGCAACTTTTTCCTTAATTTCTTTGATGCTCTCTCATCAAGGGCATGACAATCATCTAGTCCTTCAGTGAGCACTCCCTTCCCTGGTACAGCTACAGTTTGTACTTACATATGCCTTTAGTCTGCATACAGCTTTAAAAGAAATACCTTTACCAGCATAAGCCGCTGTTTTCTGGACACTGGTGTCTAAGCTAATAGTGTTGCCAACTTCAGGTAACACAAACCCCATTTTTAGATAAGCAAGCCAGGGCTTTGCTGTAATGCTGGGAATTAGAGTCAGAAAGATAAGGAAAAGTACCACTGGTGGGCTGAGAAAGCCACAGCACGCTAGCCCTCAAATACGTCCACAGCCAAGCCGAGGTTCGCCCCAAAGAGGGTAAAAATCCAAAAAGGGTGGATTTGGGGAGGTTTACCCAAAGAGATTCACCCAAAGAGGAGAACTTCCCCAATTCCACCCATTTTGGATTTTCCCAAGATCGAGAGAGTGTCAAACTATGTATATCAACTACATGCACAGCTGGCTCCTTGTCACCATCCCACCCAAGCCTGACTGTCTCCCCTAGTGCTTCCCTCCACCAGCAAGGTAGCTCTGCTGCAGCCGAGGAGGAACTCAGTGGGGTAAGGGAGCTGCTCTCCATGCTGAGCACGCGCAGCAGGGGTTGTGCTGTCGCATTTTCCCACCAAGTCTTTGTTCTGCCTTGTTTTGGCCATGTTTGTAGCTATATATACTTTTTTTTTTTTTTCTGGGTGCTGGCTTTGAACTCCACATTGCCTTTCTACTTCAATTCTCCTGACAAATGACTCTGTTCAATCTGGGCTTCCCCATATTCCCTCTCTGTTTCTCTTTCTCTTGGATCTCAACCACAATTGGGGCTGCAACCAGGGGCTTTGACAGACATCTTCAAAGCAACCTGTTTCAGTCTTCAGCTTGAGATCAGTTGTAAGTTATTCTGTGGCCAGCCTTTTTTGTGCAATCTCTGCTTTCGAGCATATTACTTATATGTTTCTTTGTGGGTAGAGAAAAAGGCATTTCTCTGACTTCTGGCCTGTGGTATCAGAGCTAGCTTTTCTCCCTGCCAAGTAGATCAAGCTCCTCAGGACTAGAGGCTGTCAGACGTAAGGCTGCCTGTCTGACTCATCCCACAGTGATCCTCTACCTTTCTAGGTACAGCATGGAGTACCATGGAGCTTCCATATTTTTAGTACTTCAGCCTTGGTAAAACATCCAACTACTTTGTTCAGCCACCGATTATAGCCTTTTTTTCTTATTCTGGTGTTCAGCAACCACCTAGCACTTGCAGAATCTTTAGATAAACCTGTGGCAGCTACATTTCCTTCCAACAGTAACAACAGCCCTTGACAAGGGCGTCTCCCCCTTTGAAAAGGTAGGTGCAGCGGCCCTTTGGGAACCTGGCACCTCCCATCTGGACCTGATTAGGGTGGTGGGGAGGGGTGGCACCTGGCATTAATGAAAGGAGAAAGAAGCAGTGAGAAGGGCTTTTGGATGTCTGCACGACCTCCTGTGAAGAAGGGAGTTAGGAATGGGGGTAGATGAAGAAAGCGAAGGAAGGTGTTTTCTGGGAAAAGGACATGGCAGAGGTGCTTCTCTGAGAGCTTCTAGAAATCAGGGCTGAAGAAGACTAGTTAGTAGAAATATTAGTATGTTGTCTTCTTAAGCTGGCATAGGCAGATGAGGAAAGGTAGGGATGAAATCTTAAGAAAGATACCTGTTTGTCTTTCTCTGTCATGAGAGAAAATATACAGGGAGACTGGATGATGTAAAGAATTAAAAATAAGTAGGGGCTCTTCCATTGTGTTTTTTATGCAAGTCTGAAAGGTGAAGGCGTGCAGGCTGAGCCATAGAAGGCAATCTCTAGGCAAAGTACTTCAGGAATTTTTTGTAGGGGAGAGCTGAAGTGGCTGATGGCACAAGAGGCTGCAGAAGAACTTGGGGGATAACAGGAGATGTGAGAAAAGTAGGATGTGTATCTTAATGCACTGCAATTAGGAGTTAAGTAATATGAGGATGCTGTATCTACCTGAAGCACCATGTTGCTGGGAGTGGGCTGTCAGTGCTTCTCAACAGCCCAGGAGTAAATTGAGCTCTCTGATTCCCTGTGCTTAGAGGGAAACTTGACAGATGGGCAGGAGGGATGAGAACTGCAGCAATTCCACAGGTTTTGGAAAACAAGTGACCTGGGAGAAGATGGGAGAAGGCAAATTTCTAAACCTCTAAAAACATATGGTATTGCTGATTCCCCTTCATAAGACTGATTCAAACCTACTTGAATTCTGTTAGCTCTCATTTGTAGGCTGTAGCTTGGCTTACCAAAAAAAAGAAAAGGAGAAAAAAAAAAAAGCAAATGAGGAGGTGAACAGACCCAGATCTACAACACATCAAGTGGCCATGTAATAGCACATTGCAAATGGGTTCACCATGGGACTGCAGATGACTTAATAGTATATAACGGCCCACAATGCTCAAGTGACTCATTGCCTTTGCTATATCTGTTCAAGCTCACCATATTGAGTAAGACAGATTTACCATCAAAAAAACTCTAATAAATTCTGTTGCTTTGAAATATCCATGGTGCTTTTGAGAGAAGTATGGCATATCTCGTGCTCTGAGAACGTCTCAACCCACTCTGCAGGGCTCTGGTAGGATATGCAGGCAGATCAGCGTCCTTCAAGCTGGCTAAAAATCGCACTGAGCCAAAAGTGACTTGAGAGAGCTTTCCTGGATCTTCCCAAGGGGAGCTAAGTAGATGATTTTGAGTAGGAGCACAGCAAGTAGAAGTGTATTTCTCACCTCCTCCCGCTAGCCAGGGGATGGGAGATGCTGCATTTGTTCCTTCTGGACACTGGGGAAGGAACTGTAGAGCTGTCCCATGCCAAAGACACCCCCATGCCTCATACATGTGAACCATCACCAGCATCCAGCCTGTTCCCATTAGGGGGCTGATGCCCCACTGCATTGTTTGTGCTTGATTATGTGGGACTTCGTGGGTGTATTGGTACAGCCCAGTACAAACTAAGGTCCTAAACTCTCTACCTTCTCCTCTGCCTCTTAAATCCATTTATCTGTATTTCTTGGATGTATAGCAGCAGCTAATTTATTAGTACTGTTAATAAAATAATTGCACTGATGCCATTAGCGCAAAGAGCACAAGTCATGTCAGAGGCCTGCGGTGCAGGGTGTTACATATGCATGCACAAGAGGTAGGGACGCTCTGATGTACAAGCTTTTGGCTGTGGAAACAAACTTCCTAAAATCACTTTCATATGGAATGTTTTCTTTTTACAATCCAGACCAGACTCAGCTCTGTCAGCTTGCCTCTTTCCAGCGAACTCTTTAGATGCTCAGCTGAATTGAACCGTCACAGCTGACCTCAAGTTCTTAATTTTCACTAATTACCAAAATTGGCAATTTCCCTCTGATGTCAGCATGGGCTTTGCCTGAGGAATGACTAAATGAGAACCTCAGAATACAGCTCTCCATAGGTTTTAGGAGAGGGGGTTTTTGTGTTGCTCTAGTGAAGGTGTGGGAGAGGGCTTGATAGAAAACTTTCTAGCTCAGCTCTCTTTGGTTACTTTTTCCATGAAAGGTAACAGATGCTCATTATGACGTGAACATTATTTCAATATCTACAGAGGAGAAACGAGGACCAGCGCGATCCAAACTTAAAGGTTAGTTTATTTCAAATTATTTTGTGACGTCAATAGGCAACGATATATATAGCAAAATATTTTTCCTCCTTACCGCAGGGCCTTTAAAAGGATATCTTTGTTGTCTTAGTTGCCATAGCAGTGACTAACGTGGATATATATACATATGCACATGGATATATGTGAGGAGGGATTCCCCAACCCCAGGGTTGATTGTGTTGGCTTCTGTGTGCTTCTGTGGTTGTATTTCCTCTTCCTTTCCCTGCTTGAGGTGCTCTGAGGCACTAGGACAGTTTGTGAAACGTCCTCAAGTTGGGAAATGAGTATTTTCAGTTGACCGTCTTGAAGCGTGGGCCTTATTGTGTTCTGCAGGGCTCTGTTATTTAGCGCTTATCTCTGAAAACAGGTAACAAAGTCTGGACAGAGCAGAGCTCCTGCACCATTCCCCAGCGCCAGGGCGATTTGTGTGCAAAGCAGATGACAGAGATTTGCAAGGCGATGGGGCTCCATAAATAAATTAGGAGGCCATTAGTAGTAAATGTGCTGTTTACTATTTAGGTGGTTTCACATGTGCCCAGATTGTGCTCAAAGGCCTTTGACATATTTAGCTCATCCTCACCTTAGAATAGATTTTTATCTCTGTGCTCATGTTTCAAAACTGTTCTTCCCTTTCAGCAACCTATTAACATACTCCGGAGATCTTCCAGTCAGTGGTGTCTGTCGTGGTCCTTCCCTGCGTTTTTTCCCTAGCAGTCTGCCCTGAGCTCTGTGCCCTGTAAACAGTGGGACTGTGATCCAGACCTGGAATGGCCCGAGTGCAGCCCTTGGGAAGTGAAACAGTTGCAGAGGGTTTCTCAGTCTCCTTTTGACCAAGTTCAGTTGTCACCTAAATCCGAGCCCCTCTTCTACTCTTATGCTGTACTGTATACACTATTCTTGCACTGGCCTCCAAATACTTGATAAACACATTAGTCAGCATGATTGTGTCCACAGTGCGCTGTTTGCAGTCTCTCTTTTGTGCCTGCAGCAATCCATATGTCTGCCCTTTTTCCTTTCTGTGCCTGGTAAAGCATCTGGCAAAGAACAGCTACACCGGGGAGGGAGAGAGGTTCTGCCTGTGTTTTGTTCTCATTTTGTTTTTTCATGTTTTCTCAGGCCAGGAGACCCCTTTTGTCTAGAGGCACTGGGTAGAAAAGTTTCTTAGGGACTCCTTCATCTTGGCTCTCGCCTAGGTCCCGAGCTCCCTGGTCCATCAGCTCCTCACCACGGGCGGGCACATGGTGCTTACTCTGGTTTTACGATTGCAAGTGGGAACCTGTTTGGGCACAGAAGTGGGACTAGGAAAGTGGGATGAGGGGAACAGAGGAGTCTGTAGGCAACTGCCCCTTCCTTCTTGTGCTTTACCAGCTTTGCTCTGGTCTCACTGCCTTTCCTCAGCTTGCTCGGGGCAGAAGCGGTGGCATACTGCGTGGTTTGGGTGCAGGGGTGAAGCTGCCTAACTCCCCTGTGCTGCAGTCCTGTCTCCGATGATAACATGTCACATTCCTGATGCCTCTCCCACCCCCTTCTCCTCTCCTGCAGTCAGACAGCAGTGAAATCCGAGCTGGTAACTGCAGAGAGGGAGTGACTCTGGTTTCCTTTACTTTCTGAATATCTTTTGCTTCGCAAGTGTCAACAAACCTCAGGGCGGTCCTGGATGTGGTGTGGATGTAAGCTCCCTGCTTGCAGCTTTTGGGGGCTGGTAGCAGCAAGAGGGGTGGCAAAGGGAAAGGTTACTTCTTCTGAGAACAAATGGGTGAACGTCTTCAAAACTGCTTGCAAATTGTGTTTGTTGGAGCTGCCAGTCAAACTGGACTTGGCCATGTGTTGGTGAAGGAAGAGCATATATACGCAACGCCATCCCAAAGGGCAGAAAGAGGGGAGTCTGACTGAACCAGACTGCTTTTTTGGGGTTAAACTCTTGCTTTCTTATGCTTCTTTTATCTCGGTGATTTTCATATTGGGGGGTTTTCACTTTACCTATCCAAACCTATGCTTCTGCATCCCTGCAGTCAGCCAAAATTCAGCTTTTCTCTTTTTGCCTGTGTTTGTTGTTACCAACAAGTAAGATGCTGGAATGAGAACTTGGCTGGCCATTGTGTTGATGACAAATGAAAGAGAAGCAAACACAGCTTGCTTGTCTGCAGCTACAGTGGTTCAGCAGGGCTGGCAGTAGTAAAGACATGTTATTTGTTGATAAAACACACAAAGCCAAACTCTGAGAAGGAGCTGAGATAGATGGTATCTCAGTGCGATCATCTGCCTGTCCTGCCTGCACCTTCAGAAATCCCAGCTTGTTGTGCTGGCTTAACCTGGAGGAATTGAAATGGTGCACGGTTCCTGCTAGGTAAGATCAGGAGGGGCGTTCCACAAGGTGCTGTGGGCACTTGACAGGTAGCACAGAGCAACTCACAATGTGCCATTTGCAGTCATGGTGTGCATGCACGTTTAGTCTTTGTCAACCTAGCATGCATGTGTGTCCATGTGTTTAGATAGTCTTTATATACATATATATATAAAAAATGTACACGCACACACATATATACATGTATACTGATGTACATGCATGGAAGTGCCATGTAAAGGAGTGAAGATGGAGTGTGCCAGTGTGCAGGGCAGCTAGTTGGTGCTCTCTAAGTTTTAATGCCAGCTCCACCAGTTCCCTGCAGAGTGATCTCACTAATACTGTTTAACCTCTTTCCCTTTGCGTCACTCCTCTGTTGAGACGGAAAGGTCTTCATGCAGGGACTGTCCCTTCATTTTTGCGTATCCAGTGCCCAGCATGGGAGGCCTTGACCCCAGCTGGGGCTTCTGTAATACCAGAGATAAGAGTTAGCAGCTACTGAGCATGCTGCTACCTTAAGGCATCTTGGGGAACGGCCTCCAAAGAGACTTTGGAGCAGAAGAAGGACCTGCCCTCTTAGTGGTGTGGTGGCTTCTGGAGTTAAGGATCCTTGGTGCAAAACAGTGAAGAAAAAGTAGTTTTGCACTACTTTGTTGTAAAAGTCCTGTCTCTGGCACAGCAACAGTTTAGCCCCAGTAAAAAGAGACACTAGTGTCATACCCAGACTTTCTCTTGGTGCTTTGCGCTACACTGTTCAGTCAAGAAAGGACCCCGTAAGTGCATGCAATACAGTACTGCTTGCAAAAAGGCGCACGCACGTCAGGCTGCTGGGCCCACGGGATTGCCAGCAAGTTCAGCAGCCCTCCAAAGTCAAGTATAAACCCTTGCCTTACACAAGCAGTCATGACAAATGCATGCTAGGGTAGAGATGCACCTTGGGGCACAAACCTCAGGTTTCCTCTGCTTCAAGACTATACTTTTGTATTGACTGTCCCTGCTAAACAGTGCTTCTCTGGGTCATAGCCCCTTTGGGGCTGGATGTTGGGGTGCTTCTGGTGGGTAATGGGGGCAGGTTGTCCCTTACAGCACATGTATGTCCCAGGAAGGGATGGCAGAAGCTGGCATGGCGTCCCAGCTGGGCACACACATGAATGAGGAGAAAGCCATGTGAACACACTAAATGCAAATGACTCTAAGGGTTGTTGGGTGGGAATGAGAAAGGTGACAAGGATGATGATGTCCCTGGGTGTGGCACAAGTACAGGGATGTGTTGAGATGGGGGTGAGAAACCTCCATGGAGAAAATGCCTGAACTCCTATCTCTGCCCTGCTGCTCATGAGGCCAGAGCTGCTCTAACAAAGCTCTTGTGGGAAGGGGTGCTGTAAAGCAGCGTGTATCAAATTCTCATAATTATGGTGGTAGCTAGAATAGCAAGAGACAGACCTTGGACCATAAAGTTGGCAGCCTAAATAGCCAAGAGGCACAGGATGGCAAGGAACTTGGAGCCGTGGAGGGGGAGACGTGACTTTCCAAGGTTACACGGTGGGGTGGTGGGGTAGCCAAGAACAGTGGCCTGACTCCCAGGCCACTATCTTAGCAACATGACCACATTCCCCTCAGTAACAAGAGCCACGTTGAACCTTTGCCAAGAACTGGCTTGGCTCTGCTCTGAATGGTCACCATTTTTGAGGGTTTTTGGGGGGAAAGAATAGCAGTTCAACAGTAAATAAACCCATTCTTTTCTAGTTCTAAAGGTACTAAAAGCAGTAGTGTTGGGAAACCAAAAGTATTGTTGGTTTTCTTCATTGCCCCAAACCTACCAGGAGGCAGAAAATCTTCATCTCTACTGGTGTCTTTCAAGAGAAATGTCCCTTCTAAAGCTCCTGCCTCTGCTTTGAAGCATCCCAAGTGCTGGGTGCTTCTACAAGACTTCTGAGGTTTGCTTACTATAGATGCCATGGCGGGGAAACAGGGCAGTAACAAACCTGGCTCCTCACCAGTTTAAAAGGTTGCTTTGATAAGGCAAAGCCCTCCAGCATGCAGCAGTAGGTAGTCCTTATCCATTCATACATCTGATTTTAGTGATTTGATATACTGATAATACGCAGCAACGACCTCTCCCTTGAAAATAAAGTGTCTGACCCTCAGTTAATTTCTACACAAAGATAAATAGATCAATGCGGAGTATATGGATGTTAGGGACGCTGGTCCAAGCTCTGAACAACAGAGCCCGTTTAATTTCAAGAGCTGAATCTCCACAAAATGTTCACAGCAAAGCCCCAAACTAGGTGCAATAAACCTAACGCCAGCCAAGTTTGCAAACCCAGGCTGAATTGCAGGAAAGCCCTGGGCCAGGTTTGGAAGAAGCCCTGGGCCAGGTTTCCAGTTAGCTTTGAAGCCACATTTTTAAAGAGGCTCCTGATCAGGATTTTGATCTTCCCACAGGCTATGCTTCAAGCTAGTTCCACCAGCCAGGATTTGAGCTCACTGCTGCCAAATCCCAAACCTGCTTGGGATGGAGCAGCAGTGATGTCCAGAGGCAAGTTTAAGCTATGCCTAGCCCCCAGTCCCGTGCAGGACTGGTGCCCCGGGGAAGGTGCTCTCAGCCCGGCCGGCAGCACAGGCAGGGCTGAGTGTCAGGCAGCTTCCCCTATAGATTACAATGGTTTCATTTTCATCGGGTTTGAGCACTTGGCGTTTTGGGCTGAATTTCACGCCAAGTTTTCAAATCCAAGAGGCCCGCAGGCCTTGTGGACATGCAAAACCACCAATGTAACGAAAATTGGTTTAAAATTGATTTAGTTAAAAAAAAAAAAAATTCAAGCCACCATGTGGAAACATTTAGAAGAGTCAGTTACCAAGTTTAGCTAAATGGAAGTAAATGCCTTTGAATGTGTCCATACAGAGCACTGGCACTGGAGAAAGTAAATCTATTTACCATAAACTTTAATTAAACCAGGTGAGCTCTGGCTTAATAACCATCAGTGAGTAAAATTTGTCAAAACACCGATACCCCTGCTTAGACTCCCAGAAATGCAGAGTCTCCCAGTCACCTTTGTAAACTTTCCCAGACCCTTAACACCATTTTTGGGGGGGGGCATTGGTGTTTTGGTCCAGATCCTTGAATGGACTTATTAAAATGTCTAAGCACCACGGATTTCAAAGAGGATCTAGTGCCTTTGAGGATCTTGGCTCACAGACCTCATTCCTATTAACCTGAGGGGAGGTTTCCACGCTTCTTGGTAAGCTGAATAACTTTGACTGAGCTGTGAGATCCTAAATGACTTAAGCCTGGTAGCAGTTTATGTTATATTTTAGGTTTTGAGACTATGGAGTACTGTAACTGAAACACATAGGGCAGGGAGATGTTCCATAACTCCAAACTCTCCAGTCTCTTGTGGGCTTGTGGCAATCATCTCCGTGCATGGCTGCTTGGGGCTTAAAGGTGCTTGCTTGATGTCAAACCTGTTTAGTCAACGCAGCCCATTGGGTTGAGTGAATGCCCTTGTTTTGGGTTGTTTCTGTGTAGCCTGGGTAATTTCCTGTTGAATAAAAAGCACTCAGCAGTCCTTGTGCTAAGTTTCAGCAAGGCGAATAGTGGGCTGCAAGTTTCCAGGTAGCCCTGTCCTGACAGCGGCACAGAAGATTTGTAGCTGATGTTGCTGAGCTCTCACAGTAGCATCAGTGGTCTTTGTCCTGCAGTTGTTTTGTTCTCTGTTTTTTGTTTTGGTTTTTGTTTTTTACCTTGCCAGCGTTGTCCTGCAAACCCCACATGCTGTGCCACGAGTGCAGGATGCCTCTGCTCCCTGTCTTTCCCTTTCGCATCTGCCCGCGTGCACAGCTACGCACATAGACACGGCAGCCGCAGAAGTGACGTGATCAAAAGGTTTCAGATGGGCTCTGCGTGTTATGAAATGTTTTGAGGCTCAAAGCCCAAAGGGGGAACTCCATCATGAATTCCCTATGTATAACTAATTTGGGAAAAGGGATTAAAATGGGACAGAGCCTTTCTCTTTCTCCCCCCTCCTTCATGGCCCCTTTCAGAAAATTAGGGGGCCCCTCTCCAAGGAGAAACTGTTGAAAATTGCACACTGCTTTCCCTTCCCCTTCCTCCTGAACATAGCCAGAACAGCAATATACATTTCTGAGGTTTGGCAGCAGCATCTGAAAGCATGTTTTTTTGCCAGAGAAGGACTGGCTGATGGGGGCCAAAGTGCATGTGGGCTTGGGGGACGCTCGGGGAAGGGAAAGGAAGGCACCTGTACCCTCTCTTCCTGCCACTGCTATTAGGGATCTTATTCCCACAGTTTCCCAGTTGGTGCCTGATCATCGCGTTTATTCCCTGGGTTGTATCATCAGCTGCTGGAACAAGACCCATCAGCTGAGATTTGTGCCTGAACTTTGGTTTCATAACAAAAGTAGAGACAGTTGTTCTTGCGACAGACCTCTTTTGGACTGAACAAAAACTTGTATGACACATGTGCGGTCCATACAGCTGAAAAATACAACGTTAGCTAAGCTAGTTTGGAGCTAGCAATGATCCTGTTTTATGTTAAGCTTTCCTCTTCTGTAACATCACTGCCTTCCTCCTCCCAGCCCTGTCTCTGTCCACCTCCTGCCTGAGGCGGCACCAGCCCCCGTAGCTCGCTGAGAGCCCCCTTAGTCTGCTTCGTTTCTTGTTACTGCGATGTCTAGACTGGTATCTCGCACCGCAGTGTGCACGTATGTTTTTAGCACTATGTTGAAGTCTAATGATGTCATCTCTTATGGCTCAGAGGAAGAAATTTCCATTTCATTTCAGAATTTTTGTGGAAAGATTTGAAAAGTTTGGGGGAGAGGGGGACGTTCTGATGCCCAATGAATCCAAAACCCAGTGTTTTCATGGCTCACAAGCTGAAAAGCCCTTCCTGCGCTTCCTCTTCCGCACCTTTCTTTTCTTTAAAAGGAGAAGGGAGAGGAAAAACAGAAGAGGACAAAAAAAGGTATTCTCTCCCCTCCTGGACAAGGGTTGCAAAATGTGAACCCATAAATGAAACTTTGTCTCGAGCATTTTGCTAGAGCTAAAAACAAAAGGGATATTTTGTTAATCTTTAACAAAAAATCCAGACTAGTTCCCATTATTAAATGTTCATTTATGGGCACAAGCCTGTCTTTTTTTTGCCTATGTTTGAAGAGCATCTAGGATGTGGAGGCTTTAGGGCATGCCTGAAGCTTCTGAGTGCTGCAGCAGCGTGGGTGACGTGCCTCAATGTTAGCTTACAAATATTTCCTTATTGCCTATCATCATATTGCAGAGCATAAATACGTACATGTAGCTTGTCTCCTTCCTCAGCTTGGGATGTGAGGAGGCATTCGTGCTCCAGTGAGCTATTGCCCTGTGGTTAAACTCTGCTAAACTTCCTCTGCGAATCCGCAGCAGCAGGGTAGATGGAGCTATTCCCGCTGCCCCCAAAGTTCAAGCCCCCATCAGAGGAGCTGCAGCCATCAGCGTGGGAGAGGAGAGAGGGGCTGCTGTTGTTCATGTTTTTACATGGCTGGGTTCCACTTTGGCAGACAGGAGAGACTGCAGTCTGAAAGCTGTGGGCTGATAAGTGGTTTTTGAGAGATAAGATATGAAAGACTCTGTAATTCTGGATGAGAGTGTTGAGTAGTTTATATGTGTAAGTCCAGATGTTCAGAAGAAGGAGCTGTTCCAACCCTTCAGCTGTGTATGTCTGCTTGCACGTGTATGGTCTGGTGTGCTTATGGCACTGGCCGAGCAATGGTCCCCGGTCCCCAGGAGCAGTGAACAGGGCACTGAGTTCCATATGGGACTCAGGAGAACTGCAGGATTAACGTTCAGGCAGTATCCCATTTCCATTTTGCTTTGACACAGCCATATTTCACTGAGAGGATGAGGATGCTTTCTGATCACTGAAGCTGCATCCAAAACTACAGCCCAAACTGAAGACGCTGTGACTTGGGCACACCTCTCGGTCACAGGGGCTTTCTTGCTAATCCCAGGGGACGCTAATTTACTACTAGCCTACTAAATGCTACCCAAGGCATCCAGAGCATGGAGAGGCTCGTTTATAGCCTCTCTGCTTTCTCCCCTGACTCCCACCTGAGTAACGAGCAAGGTGGAAAGTAGATCTCCACTTGCATCTGATAGGGCTAAGGTGACGCTGGTCACTGCAAGGCAGAAAGAGGGCTTGTCCCTGCCTCTAGCATCAGGCTCTGGGAGCACAGTTCCTAGTAATTGCGTATGTAATTTGCTTACCAGCAAAGCTGTGCGTTTACACCTATTCCAGAAAGTGCTTTTCTTGCAGAGGGCAGGCTTGCGTCCGGAACAGCTGTACTAGTTAACTGCTCTTAAATGTGAATCATCGCTGAAGGAGAGCTGCATTTAACTAGAAGTGTATCTTATCAGCAGCCTTAAACATGCAGTCACAGGGTAAGGGCCGTTTTAGTAAGAGGCTGACTCAGGGCTGGGTTCCCAGCATCTGTCAATTGGGGGTAGCTTCCCTAAAATGGATGTAGCTGTATTGATTTAAATAGGGTGGGAATTTAGCCCTGGATATTCTGCAAGTACGTGAATCATCAATGGCCAGGATTTTTCTAAGCAGACACATCATTTTTATTGTGATAAACAGATAAGTAGTTGGATTTTTCTTTGGGCTGTGATTTTTGGGGTACGTGCATTGGTTCATCTAACATGAGCTTGTTTAGTTGGTATTTGAATAGAAACAGGTAAACATCCATACTTAATGGAGCCTTTTCAGAACAACCTTTCATAATTTATATGTTTGTCTTTAAGAGCAAATTGTACACGGGGCCCTTGGATATTTTGATCATTAAGCATCACCAGGTTTTTCAGGTGTGCCCAAGGGCAAGTTATCACAGACCTGGGGAGTCTAAGTGAGGTGGTGGGGACCTCTCTCCAGTCTGCAGGGTGGGATGTCCCCTGAGAAGGCCTTTCAGATGCTTGCACCCGCATCCTGCTGACTCTGCCTTCTCCACTGGTAGGACGGTGACCCGGGCAGGAGGGTACAGCAGGCAGTGGGTGGTGATTGCTTTTTGAGCATGCACTGTTCAAACCAGGGCAGTTTGTGTGTTGGAGGCACACGTATCGTGTAGTGGTTAATATTTGCCAGTGGGAATGCCCTGCTAAGAGAGGCTTGGTAGGCTCATATGGGGAAGAGATTTGGCTGCCAAGAGGTAAGGCAGGAATGGTTAACATAGGGTGGAGGAAAGACTCTTAGACCCAAGAGTGACTTGGCTGTTGGCAGTAAGACCAGCTTACAGTGCTACATCAGTGTGTCCCTGCCCTGCTGGTATTCTACCTACCTCCCAAAATCCTCCTTGCCTGCTGCAGGCTTTCAGACATCACCAGCAGCTCCTGCTGGCCGCGGCCGCAGAGGAGGACAACCACAGTCCTCTTCTGTTCCACATTACAGCCTGGGATCCGCCTCTGTTGCCGTTAGCGCACATTCCTCACTCTGATTCACAGTGGCATCTCTCTCTGCTTCTTATTCATTACCCAAACATCTTGGCGAGCGAGGGCCTGTTAGTGGCTTTGGCCACTTGGCACAAACGGCGGAATCTTATGGTAAACCCAGAGACAACTTTATGGAGGTGTAATATCTTGGTTTTGGTTTCCATCGCATTTTTGTAGTGCAGAGGCCAAAAACACATCAAAGAAGAGAGTCTGGCAGCAAGCGCCAACCCTAAATTCATTACACTCCAATTAGGCTGTTAAGAAGAGATAAAAGAAGCAGCAAAACTGTATGTCCTCCTCAATTGCTATTTGCTGAGGTTCCTTCTCTCTTTTGTGGCCTGGGTCCCCGGGTATCTTAGTCCACCAGCACCAGCGGTGTTGTGTGCTTGGGGACAGCTGAGGCATCCTTCTCATTGGAGCCATGATTGGATCAAAGGGCTTTGGGCAGTCCCTGTGGAAGAGCAAAGGGGTTTTTTGTGCATCTCTCATTGTGACTGACCACTTTTTCACCATTTCACTTCATTGTTCTGGTCCCCTTCTTCTCTCTGCAATTTGGGATGGATTAAACAGCAAATGCATTTCTGAGATGTATATTCCTTGCTGCAAAGCATGAAGGCCAACACGCTGGGCAGCTGAGCCGATGGGTATTGTCTCTGCAGCATCCTTTGCCTGGGGGCTCTGCAGCAGTCCCTTGGTCAGGGTCGTTCCTGTGGGAACAGGAACAAAGCAACAATTGCTAAGGTACAGGTATCAAGAAGGAAAATCAGCAGCTTGGTTGCAACTTGGGTATTTGGGGGTTGAAACACTGCATTCCAGTGACCCCTCTCAATAGCTTATTAAAATGGCAAATATCTTTGAATTTTGTACCATTACTTCCCATGCTGCTGAGTGCAGAGGCTTGCAGGAGCAACCGGAGACCCAGGTAGCAAAAGCATTGATGGCAGAAGCTGCCATTGCAGATAGGTACCGGAAGAAGTAGTTGCAAATGATGTAATCTTTTGTATATTTACCAATATTTTAATTATGGTCTAGATGCCTAAATAATTGTTTAGTCTTGTAGACAGAATCAAAACAATCTTCCAAACCAACAAACAAGAATCACATCTTTTAACCAACATTGATTTTTGTAGTTGTTGTTGAAAGTGGTGGCAGTTTTTCCCCACATCTTGAAATGCAACAACTCTCTATAGTCAGACACAAAAATGGGGATTTCCGCTCCCTGTCCCATTCCCAAAAACCTTCAGGAGTGATTCATCCAGCTCAGAAAACCTGATAAAACCTGTGAAAAATGCTTGACAGCTTTATGGATAACACTGAGTATATCCTTAAATGGGTCTGGCTTTGATGGATAAAGAATATTTCTGCTAGTCAATATGTGTTAAAGGTGCCCATTCATGGAAAGTGGAAAATATCACAGCAGGGCCATGGTCACTCTGTGGGACCACCTGGGATGCCCAGAACTTGGCTAGGACAGGCAGAGAGGTAAGGTCATGCGTGGTCCTCAAGAAGCTGCTGCATGTAAATGATGTATCCAGATGAGATCTGCCTTAAATAGTGGATTTGGGACTGCGCCTCAGCTCGCTGACTTCGGGTCTGGACACACACCATCTTCTCCCCACCCATCCTAGTGGACATGGGCAGGAAACCTGTGCACATGGGCTGGTCCTGCTCCAGCCATGTCCTCTGTCCTGGATGTCTGTGGTCACCATGATCTCAGGGTACATCATGGCATGAGTCTGCCATGCAATTTAGATACAGCCTCAATATACCCATCTCTGAGTCAAGGGACAGCATGTTCTTTCTGAGAATTGTGTGACAAAAAGGTCACAGACCCAGTGCATGAAACATGTTGGGTAACAGTTTCCTTAATGTCAGGGACAACTGACAGTTTGTCAGATCTTATTAAACAAAGAAAATGAGTGATCCATCTCTCTCTCTCTTTCTCATCCCCTCCCTAGCTATAGCCTTGATGGCAAGAGCTGGCTTTGTCTTCAGTGGGAGAAAATGGGATAGTACGTGTTGAACTTGTGCTGAGTAACAGGTAAAAACAAACAAAAGCTGTAATTCCAGGGAAGTCGGAGAAATTGTACTTTTTGCCTAATTTTCCCGATCAAGAAAATGCTGTCTTTGGGCTGGCCTGTTAGCTCATCTGAAAAAATATAAACTGTCCTGTCTTCCCGAGACATTTACTTGGTTTCACCCACACTAACTTGTTTTCATTAATCTTAGGTAATGCTCTTTTTTTTCCTAGCAAAGATCAGTGTCTTCTCTCTGGCTCTGGTCTCCAGCCAGAAGGATAGACCGTGGGTGCAGGCAGGCAGGTGATCCTTCTCCCTACAGACCTGGGCAGCTCTTTCCTCTGCACAATCATAAGTTTGTAGGGGAGCCTGGGTTATGTCCTGGTCACCGAGAAGGGGGGGAACCCCTGCCCCCCAAAACCAGAAAGCAATCAATGTCTTGCAGGGGAGCCAGCATCAGCAGGCTTCTCTCAGCCAGCTGCCAAGGAGGAAAAGGCTGCAGGAAGCCTCAAAGGGATCCTTCAGCACAGCTCAGAAAGGGTTTCCCGAGCTGTTATGTTTACGCTCACCGCAAAGCCACGAGGGAGGACAACCTTTCAGATGCTTTTGATTCAGCATGCTTTGGCCCAAACCACACTCCCTTCATGTGCTTTTTCCAGGGGAACATTGAGCTTGGTGCTTCTCCCCGGTGTGTAGAGCCTGCCCTGGTGCTGCATGTGCAGGGCTGACCTCTGTTGCAGTGCCAAGGCTGGAGAAAGGCACCCCAAAGCCCTCTTCCTTCTTGGTGAGGAGAGAGCAGGGTACAAAAAAAGGATTGAACATTCCCTTGGACAGTTTGAGATAGGACAAGTATCTCAGGTAGGCCAGGAGTAGGTTGGCCAGCGCTTTTGTTCCTTCTGCCCAGCAGATAAACAGGAGAACAGGGAGAAAACTTACTGCTCCTCTTTGGCTGTGTCTAAACTGATGGGTCCCAGGTCCCATGATGGGTCGGGATCCAAATGCACAGCACTCCTCCCTCATGCCCTGATCCTTGGTATTGCAGGGAAAGGAGACCTGGTGTGAATGGGCACCAGAATGTGCCCTGTGTGGCTGAGGGACCTGGACCCTCATGTGGGCTGGGGCATTTCCCCATCCCTCAGTCTCTGGTTCTCTGAAGGGCTGCAAGACAGCCCCCATCTAGGAAATAACTTCTCTCCCGTATCCCATTGTCATTTTGACTTTGAGGGTTTCGGCTTTTTTGTTGTTGTTTGAAAAGCTTGTCTCTCAAGGGTCCCCCCTCCACACTCACACAGATGATCAATAAAAAGACTTCCAGAAGAAATTTGGTTTTGGCTGGAAATTGCATTCAAAACCTCTCCCTGTGGAAGAAGAAAAAAAGATTGCTACAGAAGGTTTTAAATTCTTCTGCCAGGAACTGTGGTTCTTTGGACCCACTCAGGTGACCCATCAGCTCGCAAAACAGCTTCCCATACTCCCTACTCAGTTTGTATCACCGTTTTCCAGCTAACAGGCATCCAGCGCTCCAAGAAAGTGTTGTCAGCTGGATTACAGCAATGTCAGGAACTAAGGACAATCCTTTATTGGTAAGGCATTTAGAAATCAGTGTCTCATATGGTGATAGTCAGAAGCTTCCCAATGGGCCCTGGATGCAGCTCTTCTTCCACTGCGCGTTCCTTGACGTAGCCATGCCTGCAGTTGGGGTGAGAGGTACCAGAGCATCTCCTGCCCTGCTAACAGCAGCTGGCATTTTAGCCTCAGCAATGCAATTATTAAGCAGGTGGAAGCCTTGCTTCTTCCCGTTTGTAATGTCTATGCTAGAATATTTTATTAATGAAATCACTGATGTTTATTACCTACTAAATGATCTCTCTCTCCAACAATCTCTGAGGGCTATTACCACAAAGACTTGCACAACAGATGTTAAAAGCCATCAGTTTAAATCAACATATACTTTTCTTAAAAACAAAACCGAATGGTTTTTTTTTCTAATCCCTGCATTCCAGTCGCTAAAGCTGAGATAATCTTCTGGAGAAGCTAATGGATATTGTTAATAGCTGGATTGAATTTATAAAGAGCTAGGAGAGAGCAAACAGGAGAGCAGAGACAACCTTCCGCAGCAGCAATGAGGGCAATCCGTTGTGCTTTGCCAGCAGAGCTTTATTCGTGCCAGCCATTTCATCCATTCAGGATGATGCACAAGATGAAGTTGGGTATTTGTAATTATTCCTTGCACTTCTTTTCCCCTGACTCAGGATCCTAGATTTAAAGGGTTTAGCAACTGTAATATTATGAGTGTATATTTGTTGTCAACCATTTTTCATTCCTTGTGGTTTGCTACAGAAATCTAGACAGGCTATTGTTTGTGGTCAGTATATTGCAATGCAAAACTTTTGTAAAGATAACTAAAGATCTGACATCTCCAGCCAAAGCTTATTTTTTTCCCCACTCATGAATGGAGCTCAGTCCAAGGAAGAATACATAGCCCAGGTTCAAGACTCTCTAATGTACTGATGACTGGTGAGGATGAAAGATTTGCTTAATTACACGAGTGATGTGAGGAGCAGGTGAAAAAGTTTGGATCCTGATTGCATTGAGTGAGCCCTGAGTTGGTGTGGTCATGAACGAGCTCGAAGAAAATAGCAATACCCCACCAAACTGAAACAATTGCACTTTCCCAGTGCCACTGGTCATATATAATCCATGCTAATGTGCATAGTGATAGAAGATAAGCAGGACAACATGAATGATGGTCCCGGTGTGGACTTGCTTTCCAATTTCCGCAGAAAGCGGTTTTCCAGTTCAGGCTTATTTATATACGTGACTTTCTCAGAACATCTCCTGTGACTTGTCATGTCTCCAGCTGATCTAAACTCAGAAATCAATTCTAGCATGTAGACTTTAATGGAAAATTGTGTAATAAAACACATCTTGTGACATTTCATCAGGTACTAGAGAAGGACTTTCTCCAAGAGACTATTTCCCTGATGCTTTTTTTTTCCCTCACTTTGGATAATTTTGTTTTAAGACCTGTCGTGAGTCATGTCCATCGTAGTGGATTAGGAATGGTGCCTTTGGCATGTTTCGGAGTACTTGGTTTGGAAATAATGTTATGGTTTCTGCAAACAGTGTAAACTGAAGATGTGCAGAGCGCTCATTCCTAGAGCTTCAGAGCACCCCAAGGGATGGCAGGGCTGGCAAACGCACCTCTGCAATTTCAAAACAGGGAGGAGGCAATATAAAACCAGGATGCTCTTTCTGGCTGCCCACCATTTGCAATAGGCCTCCAATCTTCCTCTAAAGGACCTCCTTCAATGTCTTCACCTTTCTTAGATGAAATAATAAGTGGGAGCCCCTGTTTTCCTCTTTTTTTTTTTTTTTTTTTTCCCTTCTTCCCCCCCCCCTCCCCCCTTTTTTCTTTTTCCCTTCTCCATTCCTTAGCACTTCAGAGCCTGATGTCACTCTCTCAACAGATATGCAGGAGGTTCTCACTGGGATTTTCCTCCCTGGGATAACGCACAGTGTTTACTGTCTGTTGCCTTTCCGGTGGTCTCCCAGCCTCCAGCGACGGGAGTCACGAGGCCCTTTCCCCCCCATCCCATGGTCTGCGGTATCTGTTGTTTTCTGAGCGCTGGAATCTTTGTCCCCGTTACGTAGCCCCAAACCTGACCTTGTCGGAGACCACACACGGGTGTCTCTGGATGAGCGGGGAATGCATGGAATGTTTTTCAATGAGCAGTTTATGAAATTCCTTTTCTATATGTTTCGGAAATTCTTTAAGTTAAAGAGCACAAACATTTCTCCAAGGAAACTAGAGTTCGCAGCAGCTCAAATGCAGGCACTTGTTTTTAAAAACATTCTTTACTAAGAAGGGGGGAAAAAAGGGGGGGGTGGGGAAGATAAAAAGAAAAGAAGAGATGTAAACAAGGAAGCCTAATTCCCTGCTCTGTATATGAACAGGCAGGGATAACGGCACAGTGGGGCTGCACGCCTCTGAGGCCTGGCAGCAGGCTGTGTCCTCTTCTTGGGGTTGCCAGCCAGTAAAAGTGATGGAGAGCTGAACTGACCCTGTGTCTGTCATAGGGTACAAGGGTTGAGACCCAAAGAGCCTTATCCTGACCCACTGAGCCGGGGGCCTGAGCCCCTCTTACGAAACGTGGGGAAAGATAGGAAACAGAAAGGCCAATGCTGATTGTGGAGATGCCCAAGACAAGCAAAAGGCAATGCTGAGGGCAACGGGATGTCTTAAATCCAAAAGCCTCTCCTGAAGAGAAAGTATATGGCTTTTGAGTCTGGTTTCCCTCTGACGGTGCTTTATATATTCACATGTTGAAAATAACAAGATCAGGTATTTAAACAAAACTTGGCAGGGGAAACCAGGGCCAAGAACATCTTTTTTGCATGGGACTGAAGTGCAGGGGGAAGGAGAGGGAGGGCTCCAGCTGGGGCACCCTCTGCAGCACAGGGCTGAGTCCTCATGGGCAAGCAAGAGAGGAAAACCAGCTCTGTGTGGGTGTGGGCTCCAAGCGCCGGGCTATTGTACGATAAGGTGGTACCACCTCTTCCTCTGTTTGTGTTTTGGAAGAAAATGGAGTTGCCGTTGCGTGTTTGAAGGGCCCTGGCATTGGTGGGCACGCTCCAGGGGAGCCTGGGAAGGTCTGGCTGGAGGTGAAGAGGGGAGGTGGGCACAGAGCTGCTTGTCAAGGCTGAGGTGCTTTGGGGCATGCACCAAAGCAGAATTATTAATTTTGAAAACTCAGTGGTTTCCAGGGACTGAGGACCTTTGTCTGGGACTCGCATACCTCCGTCCCACTTTAAGTGCCTAGGTCCCTTTTTGGATCTGGGCCTAATCTGCTAATTCAAATCCAGCTTGCATGCGTCAGAACTGTAAGCCAATATAGAGTTGGCAGGAAAAGGCTTTCCCATCCTGTGAACATTTTCAGGATTTATTTTTTTTTTTAACCGAACCTGGGTTTAAAACTTGGGCCAACAGCCAGAATTTCAGAAATTTTTGCAAAATGAAAACTCAGGTTCTGAATTTTTCCTCTAGCATCAGCTAAAACATTTGATTTCAATATTGACTTCTACTTTGTGTGTTACTCTTTTATTACCAATGGTTTAATTTTAAAAACAAAAGTGGAATTTAAAACTGGAGGGAGTTGGTTGAACTCTCTCCCCCCCCATCAGAAGTCTTGGGCTTGAGGGATTGGCATATTCTGATCTGAAAAGCACTTCATCAGAAACAACCGTAGGCTGATTAGCTACAGCTGTTGGCATCTGATGGCAGCGGTCTGTATTAAATAAGTATGTCAGTGTAGTGGGACAGATGAAAAACACAACAGCTGGCACACACTGGCTATCTCAACAGAGACACCATCTCATTGGTGCAGGAGATGATTTTTCTTCTTATGAGGCATGATTCCTTATCTTCTGGTTGAGGAAGATGTGATATGACTTCTAGTATCAGCGTATGACTCACAGTGATGAAGAAGGTTTGGATCTAGGACGTTTCACCACTGTGGGCCATTTGAGCAACAGATCCATAACAGTACCTTTTAACAAGTTTCAGTATGGCTAGGTCTTCTCCCGCTGTATCTGATTTTTAATTTGAATTTTATTTTTTGTGCCTTCTTTTATGTTGCCCTCTATGTCTGGCACTAGTTCTTCCCTCCTTGGTTCTCATCCAAAGACCATTGGAATCAACCAAAGTCATTCCACCAGCTTCAGTGGGCTTTGGAGCAAATCCTTTGCATGCTAAACAACCTTGATGTCATCTTTCAAGTACTTCCTGCAAAATAAACTTCTTTCACAAAGCTTTTAAGCACGGCTGATCCCATGTAACATTTGTATTGCTTTGTGATAGACTTCCGTCCCATGAACTGTGGGTCAATTAAAGGATAAAAAAGGTTCACCGATCAGGTTTGCTCCATGTTTGCTCTGTAAGAGCATACAAGCAATACGTTGTTTATTAGTACTGAGGATGACTTTAAAAGTGTGATAAATACCACTTAGAAACAGGTCTTGTGTCATAACTCTTTCACCATCATATAATGTTCCTGAAGTGATTTGTAGTATCTTTCCACATAGTTTTGAGAGAGTTTTGGAAACAGAGTGTGGAAATATAATGAAAATGTGTGGGTGTGGGCTGGCTCACTTCAGTGTCTTCTTGATTCCAGTGGCCGATAAATAAGACATATCTTGCAATTTAAAAAGTGCTGTGATCAGAGAAAGCCCAAGAGGTGTCAAATCCATATTCATCCATCATACCAGGTGTTCATCTTTCCTTGGTAGATAGCGATTGCTGTTGGCTGGCCGTACAGCGGCTCTTATCTGTCCCTGTATGACACTGTGCAAACAGACCCGTTCAGGCTGTCCTGAGAGAGTTTTCCACCATCACTTTTCTGTTCTGCTTTTTTTCTCTCTTCTCTACCCTTGTCCATTCTTCATCCCACAGACAAGTGCTATCTGTGCCATCTTTGTTCCCTCTCCTGCTCTCTGTCCCTCCCATCTCCATGATGAGTGCTAGTACTACACTGACATTTACTGGCCCAGAACTGCCTTTTGGGTAGCACAGATGACGTGCAAGTACAAAATAATAGACAGCTCTTGCCCTGAAAAGACTAGAAAGGGGGGGAAGTTGCATCAGATTCAGAAAGGTGCTTCTTCAGGACTGAATGGCAGGTTGAACGAAGGGAGAAGCCAAAACCAGCAATATGGTCACCTTATCTCCTTATCACAAGAGCTAAATTGCATCATCCTTCTCTCTTCTCAGTCTCCTTGTTTTACTGTTACCTGAGTTATAGTTCACCTTACTGTGCTCAGTAGAAATGTGAATCTAACGGATCCTTACCCCTGGGGCCAGCACCTTGCTCTTTTGGTGTGTTGAGCATACATAAGAATCTGATATTCCTGCCTTGAGTAGCTGGTGATGTAGTCAGGTGAACCACAGACACTGTGGTGGGGACCAGGGCAGTCTCCAAGAGCAGAAAAGAGCAGGTAGCTGTTGGTGGTATTATGAATGGTTGGGGTTAATTGATCTGGTTAGGATTCATGGTTCCTTCAACCAAAATTGTGGGGATCTGTTGAGGAGGAGTTGGCCAAGGGAAGGTGCGGAGAGAGATGGTTGTTTGGAGTTTCCGTAAGAAATGGAGCTGTTAGGAGGACGTACAGGAATAGGGGGAGGTTATGAAGAGGGTGAGGAGCCTGACCAAGTGTATGGAAGTAATGGAAGGGGCAGAGAACAGAGACCGACAGTGTCTGGGACCCTGGTGAGATTAAGTCCCAAGAACAAAGCAGAACATCCTGGAATTATTGAAATAAAGTATTGCAACTGATCTAACTAGAATTTGCTGGCTTGCAAAATGTTTGGAGATTTAGCAATTCTCTCTTCTCCACTGAAAAAAAAAATTGGACATATTGAAAAAGAAAAAACCCACTGATCTTAGAGGATAACATCATTTTTTAAGGTGACAGAAATCTTTGCTCTCACTGAGCTCCCACCATCTGAAAGTCAAAGCTGTGGACATTTCAAGAGCAGGAAAAGCCCTGTTCAGACTTGCCTCTCCTCCCCATCCTAATCTGCTTCCAGATCCAGACTGCTGTATCCTGAGTACAACCTATGTCACTGCTGTGGGGTTTTTTTGCTGTATGGTGAACTTGCGAACCTGAAGAGCAGTGACTCTCGTCCAGTTGTCACTGCAGTTTTCCAGACCAAAAAAGAACAAACAGAATGAGATGCTCAGCCTATCTAAGAGTAGTGAACACAACTTCACTTTTGAAGCCATCTGTCAAACAGCTGGCTTCAGAAGAAAAATTTACTAAGCAAGAGAGTGGAGGAACTCAGTGGTTGTTTGTTTGTTTGTTTTTTTTTTTCTTTTTCTTTTTCTTTCATCTGGCTAAGATTAAGTATTTTGTTTTTCTCTTCTACGTGCATCAACATGCCACCATGGGACTGTATTACTTCATACACAGATGAACAAAAATAAGAAAAAAGAGTTACCAGTGCTCAAGTGGAACCTCAGCTGAGTTGAGGTAGAAGCTGCTCAGGGCTGAAGCAGAGGTGCAAGGAGCACAGCACTGACTCATAGGCAGGGGGGAGAAGTCAGCAGCTTTCTCTGCTTGTTGGGGGAGGATGTCAAACCTCGGGTCATTCCAGAGGTGTG
The DNA here is from genome assembly GCF_047370975.1 of Nipponia nippon. Classification (NCBI taxonomy): domain Eukaryota; kingdom Metazoa; phylum Chordata; class Aves; order Pelecaniformes; family Threskiornithidae; genus Nipponia; species Nipponia nippon. The sequence goes on along the minus strand of NW_028262291.1, from coordinate 18,221,793 downwards.
AGGGTGAATTTAGAGAAGTGTTAGAGAAGAGGGAAGGGAAATTTCACTAGTTGATTCAAGGTTGGCTTATTACAAAATCATGGGAATCAGGGCTGGAAAAGAAAACATGTTGTATTAAGTCATCTTATCTGGTCCCTGTAACCAGCCAGTGTAGGCTTTCTCCCGTGGGCTTTCCAGGCAAGTTTAACCCTTAGAGAATAATGAATGATCACTGCTGAAGTACAAAATTAAACTGGCTTCTAGATTTTTAATTTCCCCCCCCTGCCAAAAAAGGCATCTTTTCCTCTTTTTGATCAACATGTCTTCTGTCCTTCACATCCTGATTAGAGCCCCCAGACAGATATCCAACTCAAAAAGCAGGTCAAGAAATAGCAGTATCAGGAAAGACAAAGATTTAGGAGGAGACTTCAAAGATGGGTGGTCAGAGAAGTTCTTAATCTCTTATGAGAGGTTTCTTTCTTTTCCTGCTGTAAAGAAACCTCCTTCCTGCCCCCCTACCTGCCTTTGCAAACGCTTAGCAAAGATGATGATTTACCAGTTGTTATCTAACTTGGAGCTGTCGGTTTCCTGAGGACAAAGGCCCAGTGCACAATATGACAACAAGGTCTTGCATTTAACCGCAAAGTCCCTTGACACTGCAGCGTTCCAGCACAGCAGGCTGGAAAATGTGTTGCAGCTCCGTATAAATTGAAGAGGGAGAAGGAAAAAAAAAAAAAAAAAAAAAAAAAAAGGAGGAGAAATGTAATGAATTAAATATGGAAATGAATAATACATTCAAGTACAATCTTCTCTGTGTCGTCTTGGTATTCAATTCCATTTATTTTATGTTGTCCCCACATGATCGACTTGCAGAGTCACACAGATTTATGTGTAGTGAATGTGGAACTGTTTTGTAGAGATTATCCAGAAAAAGCTGGAGGCTCAGCCATGGAGGAAGAGAATAGGAAGGGCTTGTAAGTCTTGGGAGGCTTAAGAAGCAGGCTAAGAACAGAGGGAAGCATGTAAAACTGGTATTTGTTGCTGGGGTAATTGTAAGGACACACCAACTGCTGTTGAAATTAATGCCTTAGGTTTTGCCACACCATTGGCTCAAACAAAGGAGAGTTCCGATCCCTCAGAGCTGCTTCTTCAGGCAGACTTTATTTTAGTGTTTATGAGGGTATCTAAGATCACAAATCGAGGTTTGGCAGCCCAGGAGGGTTTTTCAGGAGAGCGTGGAGCTCCTGTGGTGCAGAAGACTAAGCCTGGAGTAACGGAGCTGTCCACCCTAACCCTCCATAAGTGACTTTTACTGCTTTGATATAAAGATCTGCAGCTTGTTTTTTTTTCCTTTTTCTAATATCCCATTATTTCCAACGTAGCCTTCTTTTTCTTTGCTCTCTAGGTAAGAATAGACTGTGGTGAGCCTCCGTATTTTTCTCCTGAGGTATAGTTAGATTGCAGAATTTTTTGTAGGAGCTGCTACAGAGTGAATGTTCTATGAAGTATATGGATCCAAGAGCAGGTTACCTTAAAATGATGAGTTACCATGCATCAGCTGTTCTGCAATAACTGTCCAAGCATGTGCTCCCATGTACCTAAGTACTCCCATGTAATCATATGTGTCAAAGTGCTAAAATGTCCGTTTGCATCTGATGAACTCCAAATGGTTTGTGATTTCATTACATCTGTAATATTAAATTACCTGCACAGTGAGGAAATCGTATCCTGCTTCACAGTTGCATTTGTCTAATGTCAGCCTGAATTCTCCTGAATCTTTTTATGTCCCTAGCTGAAAGATTTGAAAGGTCTGTAAGGCGTCTTTTCCATGTGAAAGTACCTACATATAAAAATATCAAGTCACGCTTTGACTAATCTCAGTAGGTTAAAGGCTTAGACTCATCACATTGCAAGACTTGTTTTCTCTTGAAAGATCATTTTTGTGGCTTTAGTTTGAACTCTAAGATGTCTGTATCATTCCTGAATTGGGGATGCCAAGACTGAAGATACCATTCTTCTAATGATTTTAATAGTGGCCAACCTGGGGACAAAACCACTTCCCTGTTTCTACTTGATAATCCCTTTTCTATACACCTGAGTATCGTATTAGTCATCAAACACTGCACCAAGATCTCATGCTGAGGTGATTAATTTTGGTGTTCTTTATGGACAGCTTTGCAAGACAGAGGTTTTCACCCTGAATGTAGGGCCTTGGCTTCAGCCCTTCAAATTTAAGCTAGATTTTCCCCCCAGAGGTGCCATCTTTTCTTCATTGACTGTAGAGGAAGCCTAGGCCAACTAGGCTCTTAGTTTAGATGCCCCTATTAGGGGCAGGAGATGAGTGGGGTTGAATCTCAGCCTTTATTGCCAGGTGTGATACGTTTCGCTTGCCTTTAGTAAAAGGTGCATATTGAATTGTGATAATTTAAGCAGGTAATTCTTCTACTCCCCTAATCCAGTTTGTCCTCTTTCTTCTTTACTGTCTCAATATGCTATCTGCAAATCCCACTATCACAGATTTTGTATTATCTAGATTATTGCTGAAAATGCTAAACCTTATTGGACTAACAACCAGTTTTCTAAAGCATCTTACTAATAATGGTCCCATTCATTATAATGCCTCCCCATTCATCACTATGTGTTGAAAGTTGTCATTGAAACACATTGGTAAGTTTAATACATGCCTTACTGTTTCCACGTAGTGCAAAGTATTTGTTTCTTAACTAAGATCTCATGAGATATCAGATTATATGCCTTGGAGAAAAACAAATATACTCTGCTAGTGCCATTGCCTTTATCAAGATAGACCTTTGTCCAAAGAAAGGTAACAGTCTGTGCTTCTCCTGAGTACCAGGGCAATTTCACATCTTTGTAGGTCTATTTCTAAGAGACTTTGAATTCACTGGCAACTGGGGTTTAGCAAACCTCTGGGGCTCAAATTTACTGCCTTTATTCCTATCAGGAGATGTTGGCATTCATGTCCTGTTGTTGTTGGCCAGCATCTCCGTAGTTGTCCATATCTTGCATTTCAAAGAATGTGACCCCTTCTTTGAGGAGGTATCGGATTTCCTTGAAATCAAAGACTGTTTTTCTCTCAAGGTCTTGAAAACTTCAGCCCACACTTCAGATACTTGTAAGTGTGATCTGCCACGTTCCCCAAATCTGAGGGATTTGCTTATTTACTTCTAGATATTCAGTGGAGGGCTGTGTTGGCAGTGGACAACCTGGGCGGACAGCTTACATCCAGCACTGATTAGAGGGAGCATTTTACCTCCTTCCGAGCCATTACTGTTCTCCAACATGATGCACAGGCAATAAAGAGTTACCTGTGTGTCACGCTTGTCATGTGTTGCTGCTCTTGGAACCCATCTTCCCATCTTCTCAGGGTTTGCCTGCCTTGGTCTGTCATGTTTAATTTCTCTTGCTAAGGGCCTTGAGGTAGGGACCTGTGATTTCTCTTTTTGCCCTTTTTTTTATCATTGTAATTGTAAAGGCCCATAAAGTCACAGACCTCCTCTAATACTGAATAAATAATAAACAATGCTAATCCTTTTCACTCCAAAAACTCAGTCTGCAGATTCTTAAGAGGGAGAATAGTGTCAATGCAATCACAAAAGTGCACATCATCACCAGATGGAAATCAATATAGGGCATCACTGTAAAAGTCCACATGGTAGCACTTGTCAGTAATTCTCTTCCAGTCTGTCAACGCAGTACTCCATCACACAAACAGGAGGAGCATGCTGTGGGTTTGTATATTTGAACCTCTCTGGGGACACCACTAATATAAAAAGCATTGCCACCAGAGGCTTCTTCTGCACTTAATGAAAGGAAATACATTTTCCTTCATTCCCTCCTTGAGCTTGTGGAGGCCTGGATTCACAGAGCTTAGCTATGCTCTTTTTTTGTGGATAGCAGTACTGCAAGAGCTAATAGCAACTGTGATAACACAGACTCCTACCCCCTGAAGGCTGACCTAGGACCAGGCTCTTGTTTCACATTGTCTGCATCTATACTCAAATGTAATACCAAGTCTGCAAATCCAGGCACTAAAGCAATGGGTTGACGTTGCCCATGCGTAGGACCTCCAGGCCTTGCATGGAGCTCCTGTGCTTCACCACTTGGAGGAGAAATAATAGCAATGTGTAGTGGCCCATTCAGTCACAGCAAGGGCACAAATGCTTAAACAGCCATGGGCACGCAACAGCTGGAGACATTCTTGCGGCATGCAATGGCCCGCAACTCGTTAGTCGGCCATCTTTCTTCATTCATCTCCAGTGGGAGCTCTCCACAAGGTGGCAATGTAACACCACACATTCCACCATCTTCTATGGGTGATGTCCTCTGGTTGAAGTTTCCCTCACCCCAAGAACCCCAAGCCCTTGGTTACGTGCACCCATTGCAGGCAGGAATGCAAGCCCGTCTCAGATTGAGGTGAATGCAGGCGGTCTGCCTGATGGTTCTCTGCCAAGTCTCCAGAGAGAGAGCAAAGTCCAACTATGTGGTTTTGCCATTCCTGGCTGGCCATGGGGAAAAGACAAGGCATGAGTGTATGGAGTCACCAGGCCTGGAGAATGGTGGTGGTGCTCTTTGGGGAAAATGGCAGACTTTTAAGAGACCAAATCTGGTATCTTTGTAATACTAAATTGTACTTTATCGAACAAATAATCCTGCTGCTGTATGTAGGATATCTGTGAAGCACAAGACCACCTTGACATGAATGAGCAAGCCAAAAAATGTCTGTCCCATCTTATACCTGCTTCCCATTGATTTAAAAGCAGCCAGGAAAGATGTTAGCTGAAAATGAGATGTGATCGTCAATAGGTTGCTTATATCTGTTTAAATCTAGCAGCAATAACAAAAGAAGTACAAATGATAGATACATAACACTAGCTTCCTTCTACACCACAGGCCAGGATTTTGTGAATTATCCCCAGATTTCAGTACCTCCCCTACGGCTTCTGTTCTGTCTCTTACAATAAAGATTTGCTTGCCAACTTCTTTGAACAGGGGAAGCGAGCCAAGCCAGTCCTGGAAGGGGTTGAGCTGTGTTTGTTGTGCTATGTGTTGGGAAGCCCTCTTTTGATATGTGTCGATGTACTTTGTCCCCCTTTAAGTCTCTATCCTTGTGGGGGGTCTCTGCTCTTTAGTGGATTCCCTGAGGAACCCTTCCAGAAAATCTGGGGCAGTTCAGGGTGGAAGTGGGAAGGATGCTTTAGCAGCTCCTCACCTATTCAGAGAAGGGACTCTAAAGCTGAAGTGTCCTATTGCCACTATGAAGTTGTGTTGTCTTCTGAAGTACCAGGTATTGGTCATGTCTGGAAAGAGGAGAGCAGATTGAATGGATCCAATTCCAATGAACTGATCTGGTATGGCAGGCTTTAAGCTCTTTGAAGCCTACGAGGGCATTTCCATTTCCAAACCACAAATTATTTCCAGAAACTGGGAAACAAGAGGAGGGAAACAAGAGGAAGGGAAGTTTGCACATGGCAAGCTCAACAGAGGAGAAAAATCCTTTGCAATGAAGTCATTGGACAGAAAGTAAACGGCCCACAAGCCCTTTTACCAGAAGAGTTTGGATCGAGAGTCCAGTGAACAGGAGAATTATACGTAACGTAGTACATGAACTGTCAGGGCAATAAAGAGGTATTGTCCATGGGTTGGTCTCAAAACTTCCACTGAACCCTTTAGTGCATGACTCAGTCACAGAGAAGATTGGTGCATGTGGTCCCTGTTCCAGAGCCAGGTTAGAGGAAAGGTGGAACTTTTCACAGAAAATAGTTAAAGCTTTGCTTTATCAGGCTTGCTGTTCGCTAAACTTTGCTTAACTTGTGCAATGATTCCTGGCTCCTCTATATGGCCTTCACCTTTGAATACTATTGATTAACTAGTACCTAGTTTGCCATATGATCTGAGTTCCTCTTACACCTTTCTCCTCTTTATCTAATGGAGTTGGTTATTTTAACCCTTTGACTGGGAACTTACTCAGTTGGTAGCTGGTACCTCTTCTGAAAAGCTTTAAGCTAAGGAAGCAAGTGAGAGAGACTGAAGAACCTGGGAGTGAAAGCCAAACTCTTTTAAACTGTTAAGGCTCTGAATTCTTTGTGTTGCAGTAGCATCTAGTAGCCGTATTCCAGCTGGGGGGGGTGCCTGCTGCGTGAGGCATAGGACCAGCACGTAACAAGAGGGCTGCTCCTGCCCTAAAGAGCTTGCAGCCTGAATAGAAAACACAAAGAATGGGAGGAAAACTAGAGGCACAAAGAAAAGAGATGACTTCGCCAAGATTGAGCAGTAAATCAGTGGCAGAACTTTGAAGAGTTCCCTTGAGTCCTAATCTGGTGACCTTTCTAGTGGGGCAGGCTGCCTCTGGCTTTTCACTGAAGTGTGCAAAGCATTGGCTTTTGATTTGCAAATAGATTAGAGCGTACAGCATCTTACGCCAAAAATTTCAGCACAAAGTTAACGTTGCCTAATGGAGTCTCATATTGTTCCAGAATGCACAGAGGATTAATCCTCAGCAGGATATGAAAAATTAATGCAAATTTAAACTTCTGAAAAGTAGGAAATATAAAGGTTTATGCTACACTGTCAAAATAACCTTAACTCTGCCTTCTTCCAGAATTGCTGCTATATATGCTCATACAGCATGAGTCTCAGGGAAAATTCAAGAAACAAGGCACAGAAAAGCATCCAGTACAAGCTAATATTGTCTCTGTCTGACAATATCCCATCACAAGAGATGGAACAGGAAGCAGCATGTTCTCTTAAGTTTCTTCATACCCCCTTCCTGTAAGTTCATAGGCTTTAAAGCCAGGAAGACCTCGCTAGACTGTCTGACTTTATCTATACCTATACCTATTCAGACTTCTTCTAATTCATCTGTATTGAGCCAAATACACTGAGATTGTCCACAGCATCTTCAACAAAGGCACAAGTTCAGATCTCAAATGCAGTAGTTTCAGACAGAGAAACTATTGTCTGGTTGTTTTCAGGGGGTCTTGGCTCTGCTCCTCCCCTGCACAGTCACCACAAAGTTGGCTTGCTAACCTTGGCATGCTCAGGAAAGAGGATGCTTTTTGGGATGCTGAGGCGTGCCGGTTTAGGAGTATTTAGAATAGTCCACCTAAAACCAGAAAGTGATGCTTGGTTTTATCTAGCAGACCTGAGATTCCTCTAATACCTGGATGAATTTAATCTAGTGTACCTTTTACTTTTGGGAAAAAGGATCTAGCAGTGACACAAACTGGTTGTGGGTTAGAGAACAGTTTGGCTTTTCAGGCCTTGTGATCCCTCCCTATCTATCAGCAAGGTGGTTACAGCTCAACTTCCCCCACCAAGAGCAAATCAATATATTTATTTAGTCATTATGCTTTTCCATGGAGAGAAAGGGCTAGCAGGGGTCTGTAGACCCAGCAGCACCTGCAGAGATGTTCTCAGTAAATGGCTGCAGGGGACCAGGCGGCTGGCAGGACACTTGTGGTCAGTGCTCCCATCGTGGTGGTGAGGGACTGGGTGCTGGACTCCCAAATCTCCCTTGGACTTCGCTCAAAGCACTGAACCCCTGTGTGTGCCTCAGCTCCTCAGTTGGCAACACTGCTCCCTTTGCGTCTCTTACTTATTCAGCTTGTAAGCAATTTGGGCAGGGTTTGGCACTCATTCCATATGCCCTGGGTATTGAGCTTAAGTGTAAGATTCTTGTATAAACCCTGTTCCCTGGTTTTACTGGTGAAATGTTTATAGGGAGCCATTTATTAGATGTCTTTTCCCTTTACATGCTCAGGTGCTTTGAAGAACTTCCTAAATTTACCCACTGTGCAACGCTCGATCAAATCATTCCTCCAGACAAGTTTCAGTCCCAGATTAATAACGACTTGAGTGCAAACATGATTCACTCATTTTGACTGGATGCCGAAAGTCTTGTGTCCTTCTCTTGCCTGAATGAGGGCAGCAGTTTTTATCTTTCTTAAAAAGAAGAAATAGCGAGTAAGGGAGAAGAAATAATGTACAATGGATGGCAATCGTGAGTTATTTGTGTAATGAACAATGTCTTTGCAATGCTTCCACGTCACTGGGACTAAAATCCAGACACTGAAGGGAAAGTGACTGAAAGGGGACACCCGTACAGCCTACCCATCCGGAGTTGTGCCATCTGGTCCTCATCCCTTGCACCTCAGGACTTTTCAGTCATGACATGGTTTTATTGTCTCCATCCCATGGTGATGCAACATCTCTATCTCATGGTGGGAACTGAGGCACAGGCTAGATGAAATGTCTTGCCCCGTGGTTAGCTGGAGTCAGGCTCCAAGTCGTTTATAACGTTTTCTTCACTGCCACTGGGCACACTTCCCTGGGTGACTTTGTTTTTGGTTTTGGGTTTTTTTTTTTTCAGGGTAGGAGGAAGTTCTCTAACGTGTCCTGATATCTCTAAGCGACACGGACTCCCATTTCTGCTTGGTCTCTATACTGCTATTTCCTAGAAGCTAAATATCTGTCCATACCCTGTTCTTTACATTCTTCCCTACATACCCACTACTGGCTACTGTCAGACCCAAAATACTGCACTGCTTGGACATTTGGTCTTATGTAATATGGCGTTTATGTTCTTATGAGGCTTGGGAGCTTTCCTGTTTTTCATTGTGGTCTCCACTGAGTAGGCAACATGAAAAATGACCCCAGCAAATTTGGCATTTTTGCCAAATGTGTCTCTTAAACACTTTCTCTTCCACACAATCCTGCCTCCAGCAGGGTCGGCAGTTGACTGAGCTCTCTACCACCCACCCTAAAACTCTATACTAGGTATATGTTGTGCATTCATCGCAGGGCTACAAGTCCCACTAGTGTAAATAACAGTTGTGCAAGTGAAACGTGTCAGACCCTGAAATCCTGATTATTTTTAATGGCCAAAAGAATGTGCTACAATCACAGAATCTGATCTTCCATTTAAAATGGGCCTCAAAATTTCTTCTGCTAATTGTTGCCTTGTTCCCAGCCACTTTTGGTTGTGTTGGAGAAGGCATGTGGATACCTCCTCAACAATGGCCAGGAGGTGGATATAGGTCTCTGGCAGAGGAGAGGGCAGTGGAAAGGAGGAGAGGCATGTGGTAGAGCCGAGGTGGTACAGCAATGGCCTTTTGACGGGGATGTGGTTTTCAGAATGTCTCCCTCTATTTCTGGCAGAAGATGTCAGGGCCAATGAATCCTGGAAGCCCTCAAGTGCGAGTCTGGATATGTTCTGTCTCCGTTTGCCAGCTCTGCTGAAGGAGAAATAACTGCCACACCACTGTCCCATCCCTCAGCAGCTATTTGGCAGCCTCCCCCTTACATGAGCACTGCAGCTGGCTTGCACGCTATCTGTCGACCATTTTCTTTTCCTCAACCCTTATGCCCCAAAGAGATAAATTTTTAGAATTTACAAAGTGTCAGACATCCTGTTGAGAGCTGAACATGGATTAAAAAAAACGCTGGAAACCTGGTGGAAATTGCTAGAAAGCAGCACTATTTATCTGCTGGAAAAGTACACTGCAGCCAGTGTCAGGGCAAGTGCCACATCTCCAGGCTCCCCTGCTGTCCTCCAAGCCCCTACTAAATTCGATGCTTGATCATGGTCAACTGGCCACTTTTGGCTCCTGGCTCTGTGCTGCATCCCCTTGTTGATGGGCATGTTCTGCAGCAGGACCAGCCAGCTTCAGGAAAGAAGGGGTAAGCCTCCCTTGCTGGCACAGGTTCAGTTCAGATCCTCTCTCTTTCCCCCATCAACACTCTTCGGTCTACCAGTTTCTTTGGGGTGACCAACACTCTCAAGTCCAACCAGTTTCAGGGGCTGGGCAAGGTCAGAAGTTTATTTTGGTGCCTCTCTCACCTTGAAAAGTGTTACAAAAACATGAAGTCATTGCTAGAGCTGGTTGGAAAATTTATTTTACATGTTTCTTTCTGCCACAAAAGGCAAATATATTCAAACTGAAAGTGTTTGTGGGAAAGAGGATGGTTTTAACAGATTTTCCAGCTTACAAAAAGGTTGCAAGTCTTCTAAAACCATTTTTCCCCTTTTTTAAAAAATGATTAGCGGTTTGTTTTTTTTTTTTTTTTTACATTGAAATAACAAAATAACATTTAATTTTAAAATTTAACTTAATTTTTACTAGAAAAGAGATTTAACAAAGAGGAAAAGGTCCAAATCAAATATTTAAAAATTATTTTTCTCTCTACCAATTTTTGTTTTGTTTTGATTTGTTCTTGGGTTTTGCCTGGTGGTCTATGAGCATTTTCGAGATTTTCTTCCAGCTTTCTTTCTGATGTAGAGAGGAACATCAATTGAAATTTCAAAAAACTTTTATGAGAAAGGGAAAGTCTTCCCTGCCAAGCTCTAGCTATGGCTTGAATACTTCTCAAAACACCAACTGTTAAAAGCTGTGGTCTGATTTACCAGGGAGGGTTTTCTTATGTTGTCACGCCCCTCTGAAGAGCCTCTGAAGAGTGAATAACAGGGAGCTATTCCTGACAGTTTCCACCTGCGTGAGCTCTTAAAATTCTCTAAAATAGAGAATATCGTATTGTGGAGAGAGATGTGTTAAGGAGCTTAGAGTCAGACAGGAGGATTTGTAAACAGAATTATGTGAGACAGGAGTCAATGAATAAGAATAATGACATGTAGGAAAGGATTGGGAAATAAGAAGTAAGGGATGACTCTGTGTGAAGGTCCACACTGAGCAACTGCCTGCGGCCAACAGCAAATGCTTGGGGGAGCTTCGAAGCAGAGGACGAGCAGGTCTCCAATGGAGACTCCAACCTCAGAGGTTTGCGGCTCAGGGACTTCTTGAGCCAGGAGCTTCACCTTTTTGTTTAAAGGCATGGCTAGGAAATCTCAAAATGCAGTGTGAATTCAGATTAAAATCTCATATTTCTGACTTTTTTGAAGTCAAGTGGAACTGCTCACTGGGGCTAATGGAGAAGACCCTGTGGCACCTTGTTTGTTAGAGCATCTTTCTTTTCACCACCTTTCACTTATCCACAGTTTGCCTTCTAGACCAAGCATGCCGGCCCTGTGTTTTTCACTTTTGTCCAAAAAATTGATTTTTTTTGAGTAAACCTTCACCCTTTCTTCCACTGAAGTTTCAATTAAAAAAAAATATTTCAGACTGCAGATTTCAATCATTTATTTCACCCCACTTTTAACCTTATCTCTACCCTCTCCCTAGCACAGTAGGTGATTGGAGAGATGAAATGCAGTCTGGCTTTGTCCCTGAAGAACATCATCTGCTCTTTCTTCTCCCACACATAAATCTCGCTGGTGTACCTTGCCCTTTACAACACGGTAAGACTGAGTGACCAGCATATACTCAGCAGAGGAGATGGGGAGGGTGTAAGTGTGGATAGTTTCCAAATGACCCCAAAGAAGTATAGAATTCATGTTGTTAACAACCATACTCTACCTGGCAGTAATCCAGGGCCATGTAATTAGATGTGAATATTACAGTTGGCTTTGAAACGCTATGGAAATTAGAAATTGCTGTCTGTTGGGGAATTAGAGCATCCTTGTATTGGATGGAGGAGAGCAGATTGGTGGTGGGCTCGTTTCATGTTTTTGTATTCCAGGCAGTTTGCCCACTCGAGAGGAAGCTATTTATTGATCTCTGACTGTGAGGGTTAATAAATCTCTGTTCAGACTGGTTCAAACTCTGGCCAGGTCAATCTGAGGCAGATGATAACTGCTTTTTAACCAGAGGCACTCTGTAAACCAGACGGGGGAAGCTGCCCCTGGTCTGCAATAAGAAACCGGGGGTCTACAGATCCTTGACCTTCCCTCAAGCCTCTGGTGTTTGGGTAGTTTGGATTTAATGCATATGGAGTCCTTTATTATATGGCATTGCGGTTAACAACATTTTTTCCCATCCCTTCACATCTCCTGTTATACATCCGTGCCACCTTCGGTGGGGGGGAAGCATCCGCTTGGCAAACAGGCTGGTTTCATTACACTGTCTCCTCCTGTCGCCTCTTGAAGGACATCTTCATTAGGAGCCTCCATGTGTGGAAATCAGCTTATGCTCCACACAATATGTGAAAGTCCCCTGGAAGGATTTTATGAGAGGTCACACACTCAAGCCTGTCTGTTACTGGCCACCGGGGGGTGGCCACCCCACCCTCCTGCCTCCCTGGGACTTGCCCTTTGATTCCTCACCCTGAGCAGCAAATGCCTCTGCTTCAATAGGCATAATTTCCAATTGTCTCCATGTGCTTTGGAAGTCTCTCTATCACACCCTGAACAAATACGCCATTTTTTTCTTTTTTATTTGTTCTTCTGAACTCACTGCTGAATAATCGGTTCTTTTCCCACTGCCATGTTTCTGCTCTAATCAAGGACAGCTTCTTGTGAAAATAGATTGGTCTTCCCCCCCTGCAATGTGTGTATGTCTGTTTTTTTAAAAATAGTTTCCTAGAACTGGTAGATTTGGCTGGCCCTCAGGTCTCTCCTGATGCAGGAGGGTTAAAGGGAGAGCTGGGTGGCTTGTTTGCTCTCGACTTTAACCATTTCATCATTTGCAAAGAAAACCCTTTCCCCTAATCCCCTTCCTCAAGAGGCTCTGTCTTAGTGCGTGTGACATAGGAAGCCCCACTGAAACCTCATCAGTAGCTTTGGGCTCAGATAATGCCTCCTACCAGCCCTGTCGGGCAGCCCTGAACCCATGGGTTGATCCCAAGAGATGCTGGACACATCCTGTGGGGTGCTGAGTGCCCTTGGGTCTCACTGGCGATCCCAGGACTTGAGACAGGGACCCTTTTCCAGGGTTGTGCACACACCCTGAAGGCCTGAAGCTCTTGACAATGAGTTTCATCGTTGAGGACATCACCTTCCCATGGCTTCTCAGGTTCCCTGGCCTCCCACTGGGTGTGGAAGGGACTGATTCTCACCTTTCTTCAAGGGTGCTGGGCACCTGGCAGCGGGACAGCAGGGCCAGATGTGGCCTTGCATCTAGAGAGAGGTGAACTTCTGCAAAACCTGAGGAGGGCACTAGAGAAGTGCAGAAATGTTGAGACAGGGGCTCCGCCAGCCAGTGCATGTGGTTGCCATCTGCAGAGTCCCTAGCTCCTGGTGCTGGGCTTTTCCTGGGAGGGTGAGGTGAAGAGAGGGGGGGAAAAAATGGTTCTCAGACTTTTTTTGTGTTATGGAGCAGCTAAGGTCTTATCAACACTTCCCTCCCTGTCCGAGCCGTGATTACTGAGCCTTCACGTGTACGCACTGGGTGTACATATGTATAAAAATATATGGCTGTATAATTAGAACCAGCCAAGAATATTTGGCCGAAATGGTGGTGGAGGGGGAGGACTCAGGGGGTGTCCAAATATACTGATTCATTGGAGCCAGAACTCTTCATGGGAAGTGTCAAGTTTGATGAATTTCCCATTTTCAAAAAAAAAAAAAAAAAAAAAAAGAAAGAAAGAAAGAAAAGGTTTTGACATATTTTAAACATTCCAATGCAGCGTTTTTAAACCATCACCTCACAGCCTCATTTTTTTCTGCTTGCAGAGGTTTTTGAGATCATTCTGAATCAGGCAGAACAGGGATTTGAAGCGTGGCCAATGTCCTAAACACCAACTAAACAGCATCAGTCAGTCTCTCTCTCTCTCTCTCCTTTTCCCCAAGAAAAGCTTCCTGATAAAACTGGTTGAAGCCAAAATATTCCATGGGGATGCATCAACTTTAGGCAAACAGTGTATTTGACTAGATGAGGTGGTAGCCACCTCTAATTAAAATGTTTCCATCACCTGTGTACTTTAATGGCTCTTCCCATCCCCAAGATGCACCTACCATCCTGCCTTAAAGCAGCTCTTTGGTCAAGTCCCTTAACTGAGCTGGTCTTTTCTCAGTCTCCGCATTTCGCCATATCTTTCCATCTTTCCAGAAAGGTTCCCCGCCTTTCTTAGTGCTGCAAAACCTCAGCCTTGCTGCGGGAACATAAGGTCAGGGGGATGGCCTGACCGGCAAAGGCAGAGACGAGCAAACGCTGGGACACGTGGGAAACCCACACAGTTCAGAGAGGCTTTGGGGAAATAGGACCCACCTGCCTGGAGCATCTAAGCCATTAATTAGTACCACATCCATTGGAGGGTTGGCCTGAGGGACACGTGGCCGGTGCTTTTGCCCAAACTATTATTCATGCTTGTCTAGGTAGAAAGCCCTTGTGCTGGAGCCCAGATCCTCAAAGGTTTGGCTTGACTGGGGAATCAAATGTCTAAATACCTTTGAGGATCACAGCCTTAGTCACTGCATCCACAGCCAGCTTTAAATCCATTCTGGAGAACTTATAAATGCTTCTTTATAAGCTTTTCGAGCTGGACTCTGACCCTGACTGGCTTCATCCTGGTGGCACTGAGCACCTCAGCCTCCCTCCTTGTTCCCCTTTCTCCTCGTGGAGGGGCTCTGGAGGAGCCGGTGGCAGCTCCCCTCTTTCTCCAAACCCTTGAGCAAAGTGGTCACCTGAGGCGCTGTTTCAACAGGTCACTGCGGAATGGGCTAAGCAGAGGTCAGCAGTGTGAGCTACAGCTGAACAAAAAGGTAATCTAAATATATATATATTCATGTTTAAATAATATGTAGATGTCCCTATATGTTTCTATACATGTAAATATACATATTATTCTCATCCCAGTGAGAATAACTAGTTCAAAGCTGAGCTGAAGAGCTGGGGAGAAAGGATCCATTCCTAGTGTTGGTCTGTGCTGGGTGACACCCTCATGGGTGACAGCAGCTTGTCACTGTACCAACACCTGCATTTGGGAGCAGTGGGAGGGACACAAAACATCAAACAGCTCTCTTGGGACCTAGGAAAAGGCTTTCTCCAGGGGTAGGTCACACAGGAGCTCCCATCTGCAATGTTTCCTGCACCTTCCTTGCCACTGTCAGGTACGAGCTCCTGTATTAAGCAGAACTCTATATTTGACCCAGCTTGAATATATATTATTGTTCTCTTTTTTTGTGTCCCATCCATGTCCTCCTCAAAGCATATTTCCCTTTCTGTGTTCTTTTGTATTAAATTACAAATGGCAATCTCTTTAGATATGGTACTAAATGATAAATAACAACAAAAAATGATGCAAGCAAGAAATAATAAATGCACTGTTAAGAGGAACTTATACTGTGAAGTATTCAAATGTTAATGGAGTACTTTTAAGCGTTGATAACATTTCCCCAATCTTTGGGGTGTTTGGGATCAATGTTTGAATTTATCTTTTTTTATGTTGTGACAAACTCAAGTTTAAACCTAGGCAGAGGTCATGGGATTGGTCTGGGACTATCCCAGCTTAAGAGCAAATCAAAGTGCTGTGATGCTGGGAAGCCTTCCCATGAGGGTGCCTGACTGGACCCCGGCAGAGCAGAGTTTCCCAACCAGCATGCAGAGAGCGGTGGTGCTTCCAGGGGAGCCCGACCACTTAACTTCTGGTGGTCCTGCAGCCCAGGTAGGCTCAGTGTCGCAATGCCAGCTAATTGTGCCTCCATACATCCCCCCACCAAAACACCGTCAGTCCCTGACCTACTTTTGTCTCCAAAAAAACCTTTTCTATTCTTATTTTTCCTGCTCCTTGCCCTGGTTTTCTGCTTGCTTTCCATGCCATGCCTCTGCATGTATATTCAGGGCCTATACTCTTTTTATGGATGTTTTCCTGTAAATATGTTTTTTGGCTGCAACCTGCCTATGACACATCCAAAGGATGCTTGATTGACAAGTCTCTCCAAATCAACAGGAAAATCGACTGCCCATTATTCTTTTATTTTCTTCTCCAGAGATCCGTTTGGACTCCCTCCTCCTCCAAGCCAATGCTCAGGCCTGCCTGCTCCCCATGGACATTTAGGGGAGCTTTAAGGATGCCCCGTGTTGATTTTTATGTCCCAGGGAGCCCTGGGAAGCAGAGGGCTGTCCAAGCTTACTGTGCCTTACAGCAGGGCCACGCATTACTGCCCCGGCGCTCCCACGTGAGGTCCGCGGCAGAGCGGGCCGTGCCCAGGGGATGCGCAGCCGTGCCAGCAGCACACACGCAGCCACACCAAGGAAACGTGCCGTGATCAGCTCCGGCTCTGCAGCAGGAGAGCATCCCCTGAGCCAGCGGAGACAGCAGCTCCCGGCAGCTCAGGCAGCCGCACGAGCTGCACTGTCTTAACACTGCTGCTTCTCATTTATTCACCTGCTTTTTTTTTTTTTTTTCCCCCCCTCCACCCTCTCGCAGCCGGATTTCCCTCGGACAGGACCTCCCCGCAGCTGTCTTTGTGCATGTTGTTCCCTCTGCGGAGCTCTAGGCACTGCGTAGGGGTGGGCTGGGGGCTGAGTTTGCCCGAAGGGCATTGCTTTGTACCTACCAGATGTGCTGAATTTCTCACTCTGGCTCCCTCTGAGCAGCCCCCTGCTTCCTCTTGACCTTGCTGTAATTTAGATTCTCAGCCTTTTGCCAGTCCCTGCAGCTGATTTATTCTCCTGATGTTTAATGTTGGATTTGCCTCTTTGGAGGAAGGTTATAGCCACCTTGGAAATATTTGCAGAGCAGAACTTCTCTTTTTTTTTTTGTATTATTTATTTTTTTCTCACTCCTTGAGAGCAAACTAGTGTTACTGTATGTGGCTAGCCTGCAGTTCCCCAGCTAGCAAATTCTCTGCTGGTCAGGTCTCTATGCGAGCATTTGCGTTCTGTCATTAAGCCTTTAGAGATCTTGCCAGCCATTGGTTTGGCATCCAGTCATTCTCAGCAGGACTGGTTGCCTGTATCCTGTCTTTAGCTAATGCTCTGTCAACCACAGGGGGAAACTCAGCCAACAAGATCTCTATCAGCCTTTCAAGGACCAGCAGTTCTGCCATGTGGACTGGAGTCCTGCACTCTGGCCTGATCTATTTATTAAAGAGCTCTGCCAATCAGTAGACCTTGTCAAAAATAATGTTTCCCCTTCTCCTCCCTGGAAAATGTTGATGTGAGTGACAAAATGTTTGGTTTTGTTGACTTATTCCATGGAAATTTACAGGTTCCATTGGAAAATAAAAGATATGTTTTCAGCTGTTGAAGATCTTTCGCTTTAAGGCTTTTCAGATTTCCAATAAAAGAAATATAATTGAACATTTTCAAGGAAAGCACTAATCACTGTGAATACATGGATTTCACTGAAAGCCCAGTTTTCCAGCAAGACTGCTCTTTGCTTATGTTCGCTAGTGACCAAATAGTTTTCCTATCACAAAGGTGCTCCTGCAGGATGACTATAAGGCTTGCTGTGACATACATTGCATCTCCTTTTCTGGGCAGTGTTGGTTACCTCTTGTCACCCCCTTAGGACACATCATTGTCCTACATTGCTGGTTGACTCGACACATATGAAAATGACCTCTTTTCTTGATGGAGTCTCCTGGCTGTCTGATCATCTGGATGGCCTTCAAGCATTGTTTCAGAAGGGGTGTTGTTTATTTGTAAGACAGGTGGAATCGTATGGCTTAAATTCTTCTCAGCAAAGACCTTGATCTAGTTGCCATTTCCTTCTCCCAGTGTGGACTAGCTGTGGTCATGTAAGCCTGTAGCAAACACTACACATCAAGGTTATCCCACTAGATCTCCAGCCGACCCGGGCTTTATACCCCCAGCAGTAGGTGTGTCATGTTATAAGGGGCGGAGACAAGGGAGGGTCGACCCTTAACTCTTTCCGTACAGCACGTGATCTTCCGGTCGCCAGCCCTTATCTTTACTACATTTCCCCCTCCCTTAGCTCCAGTAGTTCTGGATCTTGCTGGGGAAGCTGCGTGTAAAATAATCGATATATGGTAAGACTTATACAGGCACGCATCCGTTACGTTCATAGATTTTGCCCAGTCCAGCCAGTAGTTCGTCGCGGCTCCCTCATTACTCCCCCACACCATCAGGATGCATAGGGAAATGGTAACCTGTCAAGATAAGACTCAATAGATTGATTAATGTCTATACGGTCTAATATTTCGACTGGGTACCCATTCTAGCGTCCCTTTCTCGGTTTGCACACACGCATACCCACGTCCCAAGCAACGGAGGGAATAAGGGCCCCCCATTCACGGGTTTGCAGGTCCCGTACTTGAACCAAAGGGTAAGGCCCTTCGTTCTCATCGAGCCGGAAATGTGCCTGGGTTGCAGTCTGGGTTTTATAGGTGTTCCCTCGAATGGTATGATTTAAGGTAATTAGTGCCGTCGTCAACAGACGCTGTGCCCGAAATAAGGGAGGGTCAAGGGGAGGGGGAACCCCTGTTCCTGGGCTTATCTTTTCCCCCTCCCTAAGTCGGTCGAGTAACTCTTTTAACGTGCGGTGCGCGCGTTCTACAATGCTTTGGCCCGTACTGTTATAGGGAATGCCATGACTCAACTGAATATCCCAGCGCGCGCAAAAGTCCTTTGTCTTCTTGCTGACATATGCCGCTCCATTATCTGTTTTAATTTTTTGTGGGATGCCAAGTTGCGCCATACAGTCCTGCCAATGTAAAATAACTGAGAGAGCATTTTGTTTAGCATGCATAGTGGCTAAAATAACTCCACTGCAGGTATCAACTGTGACATGCAGATACTTACGTGGATTAAAGGGTTCATAAATCGTAACATCAGACTGCCATATTTGGTTGGGCTGCAACCCTCGAGGGTTTACCCCTGCCTCCCAGAGGGGACCTTTGGAACACACAGGACAAGCAGCAATCACAGAGCGAGCATCTTGCAACGTAATGCCAGCGAGCCTAGCTAAACCACGAGCTCCACAGTGGAGGAGCTCATGCAGGCGGAAAGCTCGCCTTAGGTTAGAAGTTTCTTCAACCGCCAGTACGCTCTTTGCTAAGCTGTCCGCTATTTCATTCCCAGCAGAAAGAAAACTCGGTATGGAACTATGACTATTAACATGGATAGGACAGACAGGAGCGGTTCTCATTTGCAGTGCGGTGAGCAACATTCCGGCAATCTCTGACGTTGCCCCAAGTGCCCATCGGCACTTCTTCAGTAACTTATATACATAGCAAGAGTCTGTGATTAGATCCAAGGCCTCTTCGGGCCATTGAGTGAGAGCCATCCATACCGCCTTGGCCTCAAGATACTGCACGGATTGCCCTTGATCTTGATAACTAATGTGGGTCCACTGACCATCCTCCTGCCATGTAACGACAGCTTTCCCAGTAATCGATGACGCGTCGGTAAAAACCGTGCGGCCTCCGGTGGGTTGTTCAACTATGGCACTAGCTGGCAAAAAATGGAGTACCTGGATTATCTCCCCACAGGGGTGTGGTCTTAGACCTTCAATACGACCCGTAAATTCAGCTATCGCCGCTTGCAGGAGCCCCACTTGTGGAAGTACCAACTCCCACTGTGCCAAAGAACAGGGCAATGCGATGACCTCCGGGTCCTTCCCTGTTAAGTGTTGAGTTTGCCTCCGACAGCGGAGAATAAGCTGGGATAATAATGTTGGCCAAGAAATTAAAGCCGTCTTTGGTTTGCCTTGATACAACCAAGCAAAGGCCAGCCTTTTTCACCATTATTTTGAATTAGTAAACCATGGCCAGCGGTATCGGTCATGTAAATCAGGGCAGTGACTGGTTGTTCAGGTGTAAATCGAGCGAGACCCCAATGCTGGGCTCGCTCCATAATTGTCCTAAGAATCTCCTGATGGTTTCTTGAAAGAGTCCTTGGAGCTAGGGGGGAATCTCCTCCTTTCAGGAGTTGATATAAGGTAGTCATTTCTGCCTCAGATATTGGAATAAAGTTTCTAAGCCACAATAGTTGTCCAATTAATTTTTGCGCCTCATG
Organism: Nipponia nippon; assembly: GCF_047370975.1. Classification (NCBI taxonomy): domain Eukaryota; kingdom Metazoa; phylum Chordata; class Aves; order Pelecaniformes; family Threskiornithidae; genus Nipponia; species Nipponia nippon. Next base: position 18,202,042 of record NW_028262291.1, on the reverse strand, counting down.
GAGTGTTGTCACTGTAGTCCGAATTTCAAATGATTGTGCTGTCACGCTTCGTGGCCTCAGTTGAGTACCTAAATACTTTACTGCACGCCCTACCTGTGTTTTCCGAGGCTCAATGTGTAACCCATGTCGCTCCAAACTGACTATCAGCTGCACGCGTGCCTTTTCCAGTAACTCCTCTTGGTTGGACGCCAATAACACGTCATCCATGTAATGGAAAATGATGACCGTAGGGAAATTTTCTCGAATAGGGCGTATCGCAGCAGCTACAGCAATTTGACACAAGACTGGTGAGTTTTTCATGCCCTGGGGTAACACCTTCCATTGATATCTGGCGCACGGGTGTTGATTGTTAGGCTCAGGAACAGTAAAGGCAAAGCGTACTCTATCTTCTTCATGCAAGGGAACACTAAAAAAAGCAATCTCTAATATCTATAACCACTATTTGATAGTCAGGTGGAATCATGGCCGGAGAAGGAAGGCCCGCTTGTAGCGGACCCATGTCTTGTATACATGCATTAACTGCGCGTAGATCATGTAGCAGTCGCCACGCTCCCGATTTTTTCTTTATCACGAAAATGGGGGTGTTCCAGGGACTTGTAGAGGGTTCGATGTGTCCTGCGTCAAGTTCTCGTTGTACCAATTGTCGAACAGCCGCCCTCTTTTCCTCTGTCAATGGCCACTGCTCTACCCACACTGGTTTATCTGTCAACCAGGTGAGTTTTAATGGGCGGACACAGGCAGTGGCCATTATGATAAATTTGTACGCAGCACTATATTCATCTTCTGCAAACAACATCGTCCCAAGATGACAATGGGTAACTCAGCAATGACAGGGTTACACCATGCTACCCTAGCTTGTCCAGATTCCGGATCCTTCAACATAATTTGCATTGGGTTCCTGCTTTGATGCGAGGTCTGCATGCCTCCCACGCCTTGCAGCGAACCTCTCGGTTCGAGTGGCCAATCATCTGGCCATAGATGTGATGGGATTACTGTAACATCCGCTCCTGTATCTAAAAGGGCTCTTAACACGAGGCGTGGTGTTCCCCCCAACGCTGGGAGCCATGGGGTAACTATAATATCTACTTCTGGTCGTGTGGTCATGTTTAGGGTGAGTGCCACATACGGCGAGGCTCTATCCCCAGCCTCCTCTATTGCGCGCTCCCATCTCCCCAAGGCAGCTGAGTTGGATATTGCATCATTGGGACCGCAGGCGACTGTGCTGGTCCCGGGGAAGGAGAGACTCCCTGTGCCATACATTGCGCTGCTGTCGTCGGGCCTGTTGAGCTGATCACTGGGGCAGGTGGGGATGGCACGGCCCTCAGCCATCCCCTCTTCTCGTTTCCCCAGCCCGGTCTCCTTTGCTGACTCCCCGATTTGCACTGTCGAGCTCTGTGGCCTAGTCGCCCACAGCGCCAGCATCGTAGGTCTCTCTTTCCTTCCCCTGTTCCGGGGGTGTTTATTTTTGAAGGGCATTGTCGCGCCATGTGTCCTTGCCCCCCACACCTATGGCACATAAGTCGTGCGCCGCGGCAGGCCGCATGGACTGCGGCCACTACCGGTTGCATACTTTGCGCCTGTTCCTGTTCCAGCACATAACGAATCATCTGTGAAAGCGTGGTCCCTATGGGTAACTGTCTTAGCAACACTGCAGTTTGTGGGTTTGCTTGCGTACGTGCACAGTCAAGCAATATTGCCTCCTTAGCCTGCTCAGGAAGTCGAGCAACCTGGAGCGCCGCTTGCAGCCGGTCTAAAAACTTTGTGAAGGGCTCACTTAACGATTGCCGTATTTGGACCCATGGAGGCTCCCTTTTATCAAGAGCTGCGATGATGCGTATTGCTTCCTGGGCAGCTTTCGAAGATGCAGCAAAATCGCGCCCCCGCATTCGCTGAGCCTGTGCCTGAGGAGTTGCGAACTGCCCTTCACCCATCAGCTGCTCTAAAGTCACTCCTGCCATGGGATGGTTGGCCTGTTGCGCCTCAATAACAACTTGGGTGCACCGATTCCTCCACTCCTCCCTAAACAATACCATCATCGAGGGGGTCAATACGGCCCGCATCAACTGAATGATATCAAAAGGTGCAAGCGGCGTTGCAAAAACACAGTCTAATAGGACTTGGGTCTCTGGGGAATTTAATCCATGACTTTTCACCGTTGTGACCAATTCTTTCACCAACTTTGCATCTAACGGTTGCCACTCATATCCTCCACCTGGGGCTGCTCGGATAGGAAATGCTTGAATCGGAGGGGCCTGGAATCGCACTCCTTCCAAGACACAATTTTTTGCAATCATCTGCCAATCCGTCCCATTTGCCCTCTCTTTCGGCATTCCCCCTGGCATAAGACTTTCCGCATTTGCCACCACCCCTCTCAATCGGCTGATCAATGCCTCGAGTTCCCTTGAAACCTCGTTAGTCCGTCTTGGAAGCGGGGGCGGATGAGCAACAATCGAGGATCCCTCGTCACCCCCTTCGCCCTCACTGCTATCAGAGCTCATGGGGTAATCGTGTACAGGCTCCCTCCACTGTGAGGGAATACCAGTTTGATTTCCCATTGCCCCAGGGATAGGGGTTCCCTCTGGTGGCTCAGGTATCACTGACAGTGCCGGGGGAGCCCTACCACCCCCCCTCGATGTCCTGCGCTCCGCTCTCTGTGTGTCCAGCACTCGTCGATCACTGGGATACAATGGGGCGTCCTCAGGTGTTTTGCCTTCTTTTTCTCCTTCCCGCCATCTTCCTTCACGTAGTTCACGATACTGCTGGGATCCCACATCAGCCCCCGGGACCCAATCCAGCAACCTATCAGTCAGCTCCCTTTCCACACATTGTTGCAACTCGCCCCAGGGGTATTGAGGAAGTGGCAGATCCGCTGGTGCAGGAGGTGCCGAAGGTTCCGTGGGCGGCCGCTCTAAACTCCCCACTTGTATCGGGAACACCTTTCCCGACTCCTTTGTTCCCGCTGCACCATAGTCTCCCTGCACCTCCCCTTCCTCCGTTGGCTCAGCCCCCAGTAACAACGGTTCCGTCTGTGTCCCACAGGCCACTCCTTCCCAGCCAGCCTGGGTCCCCTCCGAAACTAAACTTGTTGGCTTTTCGTTCCCAGGAGATTCCTGCCCCATCAGCACACCACGTGCAGCAGGTCGGCGCCGCCTTGCCGCAAACCCCCGCTTGAGCACCCTTGTCGTTACCGACTTTAGTACCTTTGGGAGTTCCGCGAGCTCCATCGCTGTTGCCTGATCACGTCGGGGTCACCACTGTGTAGCAAACACTACACATCAAGGTTATCCCACTAGATCTCCAGCCGACCCGGGCTTTATACCCCCAGCAGTAGGTGTGTCATGTTATAAGGGGCGGAGACAAGGGAGGGTCGACCCTTAACTCTTTCCGTACAGCACGTGATCTTCCGGTCGCCAGCCCTTATCTTTACTACATAAGCCATAACCAGTCTTCGCTCCTTTGTGTTTGGGAGACAATGGCTGAGTGGAGAGGGAACCCTCCTAGCCACTTTGGACTCGAGACAGGGCGTCTCACTTCACTTGCACTTGAGACGTGCAGAAGTCTGTGACAAAGCCAAGTAGTTAACGCAGGTGTCTAGTCTTGCATTTTGACCACAACATTGTCCTTTCTTCCTCATCCAAGTACATCTGGTCCTGCCTTCGCCTCCCACCAAATCCTTGTCCACTGTTACCCTTCCAGTCATAAACACACACACAGGAGCATGTCTTTGATTTTATCCAGGCCATGGGCTTCCTACTTTATGGACCAGAAAGTGAGGCATTGCATCACATCCAGCTCATTAGGCTCTGCTCTGCTGTACAAGCGTGAGGGAAGGTGGAGAGGGTTGATCAGATAAAGCCTGGAACTGCTCCATTAGTGAGACGTGCTCACAAAGCCACTGGGATCGCTGGAATTAAGCTTTAAAATATTCTGAGCAAATATTGTCCTAGCCCAGTTCTGAGAATTGCCTTTGTGTGTGTGTGCGCGCGTGTGCGTGTGTGTTTTAGCCAGATGCTCTGGCTCAGCTTCCTTGAGCTTGGCAGAGGGCTTTTTTCAGAAACTTGGACCTGTGGCTTTAGCACCTTGTGGCTTCCTCTGAGCTCGTCTCCAGCTTGGTTGGCAGATATCAGCCAGTCATTTAACCACGCGTCCGCTCTGTGAGCAGCTGCAGTGGTAGGAGAAAGCTTTGGAAACCAAAGAGCCTTACCTGTACCTCTCAGCTGTGGGAGATGCATCTCTCCCTCTTGCCTGCCCTGCTGTGGAGGTGCAAGCCTCCAGGAACAAAATACCTGCTGCTCCCCGGCTGTATGTCCTGTGTGGTCTGTTGGCCACAGGGCTCCTTGTTGTCCCTAGAGGGCATGTCCATCAGCTGTCTTCTGGCCTCCAGTACCTTTGAAGCAGCTTGACTCCAAGAGACTGATCATTACAAAGCCGGTAGGAGAGGAAGAGGGATAGGCGCCTCTCCTGCTCCATTCTTGCTTTATCCCAGCCCCATACAAGCAAGGGGAAGCAGGGGGACGCAGAGTACCAGCTGAAGCAGTAAGAGGGCAGGGAGAGAGGCACGTCTCACCACGTCTCTTTGTGCCTGACCACCCTCTTCTCTCTTTGCTGGCTGGTAACCTGAGGATTCATCACATGGCAGCACAGGTAGAGGGAGATGGTGGACAAGCTGCAGACTGACGTGCTGGGGAGGGCATGATGCTGCAGACGCCCCAGCCATCACACTGCACCAACGCGGAGAGAGCCATGGGGCCACAAGCCAGATAATGACAACCGAATATGCCAGAGGTAGAGCTGACCAGCAGGTCTTCAGATTCCTACATCCTCTTCCAGTCTCATGTGTCCGTGTTCCTGTGACTGGCACTGGGAAAGGGACACATGAGTTGGTTTTGGTTAGTGAGAACCTTGGGATGGCTGATGCTTCGCTCCAACATGTCTGTTGTGCCGTGCAAGATATCACCAAAGATCTGGTAGGGGACACACGGGAAGAGCGGGTTTTCCTTTGAAGAATGCAGTTCTGTCAAAACTCCAAATGTCTTGAAACATTTTTAGGATGAAAAGTGCTATTTTTTTATCCTGAAATAACTTTTTAAAATGTGGAGCATTAGGTAATACAAAACATAAAGTAAATAAGTTCAACCAGTCTTGACCAGATTTGAAAAGAAAGATTTTTTTTTTTTTTTTTTTTTTTTTCTTCCTCCTGGAGAATTTAGTCATATTCAGGTTTTATCCTGGCTTTGAAGAAAATCCTTCTGATCTTGAGTGAATCCAAATTATGGATCCTCACTTTTTTGGTGAAACGAAGTTTTGGTCCACCATGGAACTTAGTAGGAAGATTTTGCTTTAGGATCAAACCCTATTAATGCTGCATAACCACGTCATTCGGTTGGAGTCCTCTTACAAAAGGCTCAGCCCCCCACCTGGAAAATGGGAAAAGTGCCGTGTACCTGACATGACCGATCATGCCACGTGTGGATCAAATCAAGCGTGGTATCAGTGAGGAAGAGGAACAACCCTGTGGGTAGAGCATGGTCTGGGACGTGAGATCTGGGTTCTCTGTTCCCTGCAAACTGTCCCTGTGGCCACAGCCCCATCACCTGAGATCATCCTTGTTACATACAGTCCCCCACGGCTATTACTGCCTTGGCAATGGCTGCCAACGTGCCATTAGTACCGATTAAGCGCACAATGTACGCAAAGCCTCAACCTGATGACGAAGGTGGCTGGAGGTGATGAAGGTGACTTGGTACCAGGTATCAGCTCAATGATGAGGAAACATGCAAGCCTTTTTCCTCTTGGCTTCTGTTGCATTACTAAAGCCTCAGGGGGAGCCAGAAGAAACACAACAGTTGGACTCTGCAGGAAGCTCACAAGTCGAGGGGCTGTTGGGACACGAGACCTGATGGACTTGGGAGTGAATAGGAGTAAACCCAGCAAGGGTTAGGTGAGGCCAGTGAGTTTTATTTTTGAAGCGGCACAGAGAGAGAGGGAAGAAGGGAAGGAGGGAACAGCTGTAAGGACAATTTTGTTGCTGACTGGTCCAAAGGAATGTGTATAAACAGCTTTAGATGTATTTTCCTGAGCATGCTAAGTGTATTTATTGCCTGCTCTAATTGGTCCTGCCTCAAGTTAGCCAGGACTAAGAGTTCCCATGGGAAGGACGCTTCACTGACTCAAATGGTCTGAAGACTGGTGTTCGCAGTGCGACCTGTGTTAATGATTGCCCCCGAGCTGTCCTTTCTCACAGCCTTCTGCCAGAGTGCCCAGGGTGAGTGCGGATCTGGCCCTGCCCACGGGTCCACTGTCTGGGTGGCTTTATTGCAGGGCAGCAGCAGGGTCCCACTGGATACAGCAGCATGGGTGTAAATGGCTGCATCTCCCTCCCGGGAAGGCTGGTACATGTGGCCGAGGCAGAGGGTGCTTGAATTTATTTCCTGAGCCGGCTGCATGCTCCTTCACGCAATCTGAGCGAGTCGCAGGCAAAGGCTCCCTGAGCAGGGGCTGCATTTTCGCATGCAGGCACCAACAACCAAAGGTGTTTTTGTATGTGCAAATACCCCTGCATGCACAGAAAGTGTTCCCAGTATGACCCAGACAGCTGCTTTTTCTGAAGAGTTCAATGCAAGCAGTTAGCAAAAGGAGGCGGGGGGAAGCATAACACAGTTTCTCATTGCAAAATGTCATTTTGATGGAACTGACATTTTTGGCAAAGCCAGTATAAATTTCAATGTTTTGTTTTGTTTGTTTAAAAAAACCCAAACACAGAAAATGTCCAAATATGTAATATTGACATTTTCAGAACCAAATGTTTTGCTACTTCATCCTAGCACAGTTCTTAAAATTTGAATTAACTTTTTCATAAAAATACTACAAAGAGAATAAAGGAAAAAGAAGTTTTAAGTTCTTCTAAAGTACTTGAGCTTTTCACAAATTTTAAATTTTTAACATGACTCGAGACTTGAGCCCATCCATCAAAGAAAAAATTAGATGCTCTCTTTTGGGAAATACGTGTTTTACCCCACTGACTAAGCCAGTTAGTTGTGAACATGTTTCCAAAGAGCTGTGCCCATGGTTGGTGATCTTTTGGGCTGTTGGCAGCCTCCAGCCAGCTGAGCCATGCATATACCTGTAAAATGCATCCTTGGCAGGGTACTGGCAGTGTTGGCTTCCCTGCACAGGGAGCATCAAGGCAGAGGCAGGCTACAACCCAGGTTATCGCCTCATTTCTGAAAGCAAGATAAAGCGAAAATTTAATCGAGCTGCTGGACTTCTAAGAATTTCTCTCTCTCTGAAGGTGCTTGAGGAAGGGAGGAATTTGCGAGGGTTCGCTAGATGCAGAGTGGTACCAGAGCATGGCATAGGGACTGCCGCTGCCTTTCTTGTTGCCAAATCGTGGGGCCAGCAGAAGGTGTTGATAGGAAGCATTGGTGTGGTTCTGACTATTTTTAAGTTCCTGTGTAAATACTGGCTATAAGTATTGAATATGATTGCAATTCCTCATCGTCCATTATATCGCTTGGGATATACAAAGAAAACCCAGAGTGAGTGAAAAACTGAGCAGTGGGTTTGCGTTTGGTGACCCTGGATGCTAACCTGGGCTTGCGGGCTCCAGCAAGGCTTGGTTTGTAGAGGTGCTCAGCCTCTGGTTTCCCTTCTCTTTCGCTGCCACCTTTCTTTCAAAGCTCTCTTTCCTTCAGCATTTCCCAAGTCCCACCAGCCTCTGACATGTTGGACACAGCTTGCAGGACCTGGTGGCAGAGCCTCCCCATGTGCCCGGGAGGTGATCCAAGTCACACCCATCATTTGGCAGAAGATGTTGCAATAGGGTAATGAGGAAATTTGCCCAGGACCACTGAAGGGAATCAGTGGCAAAGAGAGACGGAAAAATCAGCCCCCAGAAGAGAACAGATCGCTCCCACCAGGAAGGTTGACCTTCAAGGGGTGTGGTGGGTAGAGCATGAGGAAGACATAGCGTGCAGTGTCACGAGTGACACACGTGCTGACCCTCGAGGAGCTTTCCAGGAGCTGTTTTTATTTTGTGTAGAAGTTGATGCTCTGAGGCCTTAAGACCCCCTGTTCGGTCCCTCAGCGCAGCGCTAGCAGGGTTTGCTTTCCACAGTCCCGAAGAGGTTGGATTTTAAGGCTGGTTGGCAGGGCTATGAAAACCTTGAATAAGTCCAGTCTGCTTTTGACTTCTTTTTCCTTGAGTTGTTCTCCATGGCACTTTTTTCCCTTGCCACCCCTCCCATGACGTCTGTCTCTCCCCGCTCTCCTCCTGTGGCCCCCCACCAGCCCCAACTCCACCCTTTCCCCGAGTGTCCCAGTTAGGAAGCGAAGAGGTAACTACGTGCCAGCTAGTACCTTCTTATCTAGTCACAGTATGTTCCCCTAAGGGAATTTTTGGCCTGGGATTGTGTGTGTGTGTGTGTGTTTTTATATGCTTTATTTTTATCACAGAAAGGATAGACAGTACATTATGTCTTCAGTCCAGGAGGTTACACATTAGATAAGAGACAGGCAGATACACTACAACTGCTCCAGCCCGTGGAGCTATGTTCCTGAGATAGCACTGGGAATGTAACAGGTAAACTGCTTCCAACCCCCCACGTTCAGGCAGTGGATTTTGTGTCAACAAATCCAGATCCGAGCAGAGATTTCAATGTTGATGTTTCTGCAGCCAGAGAATAAAGTCCACATTGCTCCCTCCGTCTCTGCTGCCCTCGTACCTTCTCATCGGCCTCAGCCTCCCATCTCCCCTGTCCCATCTGCTCCTCCTCCAGCTTCATCCTCACCCCTCTCTGTCCGTCTCTAACCTGGACGCGCAGTGCAGTTCAGCAGTCACCTTGGGCTCCTCCAAGGATACAGCTAGATTCAAAAGGGAATGGAGGCGTGTGTAGGAAATAGTGGTGTCAACAACTTCATGATAGCAAATGTTAACAAAAGTTGGGAAAGGGAATTTAAAAAGAATAGTATTTTGGTATTAACAGCTAGGATCACAGCTGGTAAATCTGTGCCTACTTCATGCACCTTTCTTGAACTATCTGGGCAAGATAATGCTGGAGACTGCACGCTAATTTTTAAAGGATTAAGGGTGAGCCACAGTATGGTGATCCCTTTTTTTCTGTCATTGCAGTAACGGTGTCCTCACCACTGAGCCACAGCTGTGGCAAGCTACGGCAAGCGTCCAGGGTCTGGTTCACCAGCATCACCACCCCTCACAAAGCTCAGGGGCACGCGGCCACTTCCACAAAGCTGTCTCTAGTCCGGCAAGGGAGGTGTTGCAGAGCCTTTGAGTCATCCCACAAATTCGTTCCCTCCTTCACCTCCCCCCAAGTCTTTGTCTCATATTGTGAAGATTAACAGCATGTTGCAGCATCACTGTGCTGCGATGGGGATGGTGGTGCTGGGTTTATTTTCTCAGGAGAAGCAGATAAAGGTGGCACCAGCTACTACCCAACACCAAAGCTAAATTAGTAAATTTATTATTCTTTTAAACCTGACAGACGTGACAGGGGCTGTTTTGGATTTTGATCCAAAGCTTAGCAAAGCCTGTGACCTCTGTATCAGCCTGACAATGAGCAATTGCGGCTATGCTGCCCCAGCATCCATCAAATGCAATGATTAAGTGGCCTGACTGGCATGGCAGAGATAAAAGTCATTGTAACTAAACATTGTCACAAGATCGATGACTCCCACTTAGAAAATACTGTCTTAACTTAGGCTTTAGTTTCTGGGTGTTTCTGTGATGGTCTCACCCTAGTGTCTGCATGCTTTACAAATATTACTCAGACTTTAAAGAATATATCTTTGTGGGTTACCTGTAAGATAAGAGCAAACTATCACCCTAATTTCACAGTGGGGGAAACGAGGTACCAAGAGATTATCGGCAAAGTGTAACCATTGATAACTAGGTATCATTTTGATATCTAGCATGAGTCATATAAATTTCAATTTTCCTGATTAGCTTTTTTGTAGGTCTTTATGCATCTTCAGCATGGCTTTGGCTGGCCCTTGGTCCAGTCCCAAAGGCTGACAACATCTGCACATCCAATCTCTCATATCTTGCACTTAGCAACTTGAAATGAGGGACATGCAACACATATCTCAATTCTCTAATTCCCTGACCTGTGAGGGCTTGACATTGCCTTCTTGGTGTTGTGGTCCTTCCGTTCATACCACAGATATTCAGTATACGTTTATGTTTAATGTAAAGCTGACATCACCTCCGAACTGCCTGTTATTTTCAAAGACTCCTGTGGTAAGGCTAATTTGGCCATTATATGCATCTTGCAATATTTATAATAACTGAGCATACCAAACAAATCTCAGACTAAGTTGTGCCTATGCCTCCCTCCCCTTCCCCAAAACTCCACACCGATTGTTCCAGTGCCACTTGTGTAATACAAATGTGGGATCATGTGTTTTCTCTTCTAGAGTTTTTACATGAGAAAAGATGGAGCTGCTGGAGCCCAGGTCAGGGAAGTCCACACAGTTCTTACAGCCTTCTCCATCTGCACATGTCCCCAGTCCCAGCCAGCTGCTGGGAGTTTACAGGTTGAGGAGATGAGAAGAGAGGATGGTCCCTGCCTCATCACACTGCTGGGTCTAGTTGGAACTCCTCAGCGATAGCTACACTTCTGCTGAGCCCTTCAACAGCTTCTCACCTCCACCCTGGGGAACGATGCAGCACCCCAGGCATCTTCATTCCTTTCTCCACTTGCAAGTCTTCTGCCACCATTGCAAAAATGAAGCCTCGTGCACGCTGCCTGCTCCCATGTCTGCTCTCCATTTCCCTCCCCGCAGCCCTGCAGTTATTTCCTCAACTGCCAAACTGACCAGGTTCAAAGGTCGCAGCAAGGATGCTCCCTCAAGGGCTCGTAAAAGACCCATCCCACTATCTCTGCTCTACGTAATGGGGCTGGAGGAGGCCTTCACGTCTGCTTTTACGGAGATACTGCTCAGAGGCTCATGCTGCCAAGCCTGGGCTCTGCTTGCCTGGGATTATTTACATGCTGCTCAGAGAAAGTGGTCCTTTCCCTTTGGTACAAGAGGGACTTCAGTAATGAAAAGCCTCCCCCATTCCCACATGAGCTAGCTGCTTGAGGTTGGAGACTGAGGGTACATTATAAGCCAGGAATTGCCAAAATTGGCACAGTCTGGATACATAAATGGTATGTGAAGCCCCAGAGAACTTGGCTTGCACATGTAAGAGACGTAGTGTTGGGTTTGGTAGATCCAAACCAGCCCTCCTGTCCAAGGGCAATCAACTCTGAGCACTGAGCATGCGCTGAGAAGTTGCCACAGTGAAAACGGAGCTGGTGTGCCTGGGGCTGGGGACAGAAATGCTGGAGCTGCCTGGGGTAGCCAGTTCCCAGGAGGTTTTGGTGAATGCCACAGGTGCCTGCAAGCCAGCTCATTTGGAAGAGGTAGATGGGACAGACAGACGGACTCATCTCTTTCATTCTTCCTTTCTGAAAAAATCCCCTTTTCTGGCTCAGCTTTTGGCACAGCTTCTTGCTGCCTGATGCTGAGCTCAGACACCAGGATGCTTTCAAGGTACAAATGAAGTTCTCAGCAGTGACTCCTGCCGCTCTTAAGCCCTGACAATTAGACGGAAGCCAAGGCAGTGCTTCTCCCAGGTCCCCCAGCCCTCCCAAACATCCTCACCTGCAGCCAGCTCCTCCCTGCACAGCAGGGCTTTGGTCGAGCAGCACCGTGGAGGCTGGTGAACTCACGCTGCAAGTAAGCCATTCCCCTCCTGCGCTTTAAAGCTCTGGGACTGTCAAAGTTGGCACATTTCTGAGGCTGAGCATCTCACAGCGGTTTTGGGAGCAGGTTATTCTGCCTGCCTCTAGCTTGCCATTTGTGTTTTTCTCAGGTCTCCCAGCTACTCTGAGTGGCCAGGAGCAGGGCTGGGATCTGCTTCTCCCGTTGTGTATGGTGGGGCTGAGTCCCTGCTCTGCCATATAAGTGATAATTTATTGCTCTTCTCAGTGGGAAGCGCCTGTGCCAGCAGTAAGCAGCACCAGCCAGGATGCGAGCAGCAGAGAGCTGGAGAAAGCAGGCGACATAGGTGAACACCGCACAGTGGCACAACCACATTGACAAGGGTATGGTGTCAACCGTGGCTTTGGTACAGGGGTGTTTGGAAGCAGATAGCCTCTGCAATGAGGGTTTCCCCTGGGCTTCTGTACTCCCGTGCTCACAGGGCAGACTGGGTGCATGTTGGGCAGGGCGGCTGCGACCCGGAGGGTGCTCCCTGCAGCCAGGGTGTCAGGCAGGGTAGCAGAAACGCTTTCGTTCCAGCTAAGTTGTGTCGAAAAAATGTTTTCTTTTCATCCTCTTTCTAATTTTGAGCTCTGAACTTGGTGCCTAAAGCACACACATGAGTCCGAGGTCTGGTGGGCCAAGGTACGTGTGTCATTATGGGGACCGTACAAACAGGAGCAGGAGGGGAGGGAAGAGAAGCCAAACAGTGGGGTCTCTCCTCTTGTTGCCCAGTATTTTTGGTGATCTTCATGTGCCTGACCCTGGCTACCTCCAGTGATGTCCATGGCAGCTAGGGCTGAGCCACACCTCCCTTGTGTAAGCCAGACCTCCCTATCCACTCCATTTGACTGTTTCACCCCTTTTTAAATCCATTTACTACATTTGCAGTGATGGAAGACAGGCCAAGGAGCATCGCTGTGGCCTGCAATGCAGCACGCTCCTGCATGTTTCCAGGCTAAGGCAATGTCGCTACGCCTCCCAGCATCCATGCAGCACAAAACCAGGACCAGAGTCCTCTGTGAGGGTGGGTTGAAGAGACAGCCTGCCCACCAACTCAGCCCTGCCTGCAGGATGCGGCCCCAGGACCAGATGCAACCACACAAGCAAAAAGCCAGCAACTGATGAAGATTTTGTGAGCGGATTTGAAGACGTTTGGAAATTCTAATGGAAAAAACATTTGACAGTTTACAAGTTAGTAACAATAATAACAATAACAATAACGATAACAATAACAATAATAATAATGTATTTTGCCTATCTGACTTTTTCAGCAAGATGGGCATAACTGATGGTATTCTTTGAACTATGTCCCATGCCCTTATTTTCACCATCTCCCACCTCTTATCCCAATCACTCATGAATCGCTCCCTCATTCACCCACATATTTAAATGGACAAGAATACAGATCAGCTGGACCTTGAAAGTCAAGCCTTTTCTGTTTAATATGTTTCCATCTATGAGGCAAGACACTGATATTGGCTGAAAGTGGATGCTTCCAACTGGAGTCTCATCTCTTACACTTCCCCAGAGAGACCCCTACCCACCATCTTTCAGCGCCTTCTGTGTCTGGACTCTGGGTACCAAGCAGAGGTTGTCCTTGCAGCAGTGCACAAGTGCACATTACATTCAGTGCACCAAAAAAAAAAAAATCACATCCTGAGAAGTTCCCCGAACATTCTTAAAATAGATTTTTCCATCATTTAGGGTCGCATGCAGAACCCTGGCTGATGAGGTCTGGGAATCTGCTGTTAATTTGCTCATTAGGAGGTGTTTTTACAGTGGCTTTCAGCACTCATGAGTTTTGTGTTCTAAAACTCTCACTAAACTTCCAACAGCAAACTTCACGAGGAGGGAATAGCCTGCTTGGTAGGTCCCGTCAATCGCCTAAAATCAATCCTAAATCTAAATTTCCCCCTGGCCCCCTTCTCTCAATATGGTGCCAAGGCAAAAATCAAACACGTGCATGCCCCCAAATCTGCCATGGTTGAGAAGTCCTGGGTTAAATAGGTCTGAACGAGCTTTTACCTATCTATCCCAGGAATGTATCCCACTGCCTCTGACAGCTTGCATGTGCACCGGCAAAGAGTCCTGGGCAGTGACGTATGCGGAGGAGCAATGCGGCTGGGAGAATGCCAGGGATGCCACAACAGGAAGCACGGAGACATAACACATCCAAGTGGGGTAACTGAGGCAGACGGAGCAGGAATGTGATTAAATTACCCCTGCGGGATTTGGCTGAGACGGTGGGACGTGCTGAGCTCATTCCTCCGTCAGAGGGAGGAAGCAAGCAGAGCAGGTTTCGCTGTTTGTGTTTTGTTTTATCAGATATGACCAAACAGCAGCAGCAAACATTGTGGTTTGGGCAAAGAGGTATTTCAACGCATTCCCTAGCTCCTTCTCCCTGGCCTGAAGTGCAGCTAGTGGAGGGAGAGGGGGCAAATGAAAGTCTCCCTGGGCGCACTGGAGTAGGAGATGGAGCTACCCACGGTGACTTGCCAGGAAGCCAGTGGACGCTGGAGGGGCAGATCCTGCGCATCCCAAAGCAGTGGCCACAGCACTGCCAGGTGCACACGGAGCCATGTCCGAAGGGGCTGGTGTATGCCTTTTGTTTTCCGTGTGCTTCCCCCTCTGCAACACAAAACCTGTCTACTCTGGCTGAGAAATGGGTCCCAGTTCCCTGAGGTCCCTCCACAGGGGCCTTGAGTAAGTCACAGGTATGAGGATGAGGTGCAGCAAGCAGCTCCTCTACAGCCAGTCTGAGCTACTCCTGCCCAGGGGAGTATGTTGAAACAAACCTTTGCAGGCTAATTTGGTGTGCAACCTACAGGGCCCTTGTTTGATCTCATTCTTCAATGCAATCAGGAATTTTCCTTTGAAAGAGTTTCAGTTTTTTAACCTGAAAATGCCACTTACTCCAAAGCAAATCTATCTGCAGAAAAAAGTTGAATTTTGATATCAGCGAATGCAAATAGTCTCTTGTCAGTGGTTTCAGCTCTGGGGAATCCTGCATTGAAAATATTTTAGGTTCAGTAATAGTATTGCGAATACAGTAAACGCGGAGTAAAAAAGTTGGGAAAGATCAACACTGAAATGTTTTGTTGCCATTGGTCTTCTCTGGACATATTCATTGTAACTCAGGCTTCAAGAAAGTTTTCCAAGTTCTGGCTTTGTCCTGATTCAGGAAAGAGAAAAAAACATTTCTGATATTCTGGAAATTTTCACAGGATTGGGAAACAGAGTTTCCCACTTAGTCTATTGATTATTCACCAAGCAGCAAGGCTCTTTGCCCTCGTGCTGTCCTTTATAGCAATACACGCACATACTGGATCAGAGCTACAGCTCTTCTCGTCTTAATATCCAGCTGCTAAGCAGGCTGAGACCTGTGTGACGAAAATAGGGCATGTTTTCAGATGCCACTTGGGAAATGCTAGATTTTACACAAGGCATGAAGATTGTCTCCATGCTGATAAATGTTTTTAAAATACAATTGTATTTTGGGATGGTGAGGGGAAGAGATTGAGACTCTTTTCTGTATTAGTAAATCCTCTGAGTGTTCCTTTCTTAGGTTTTGCAGGGATCTTAAGTTTCTTATACGAGGCCCTGAGAAAGGAAGACCACCAGTCCGTCAATGTAGCATGGCTTGCTCACTCTTCTTCTTTCTGGGGCCAATTTGGGATTATTCCTATCAGGCCCTTTGCATTTTAAGCACAACTTCCCAAGTTCCATCACTTCATTAGGACACAACCATGTCCAGCAACACCAACAAGAGTAGACGCAGATCTGTGGTTCGCACAAAAGCTGGGAACAAGGTTTTCAAAAATTTGGAAAGCAATTCTTATAGCAGTTGGTTTTGGCCAGTATATCACGCATCCCTCATGACAGAGCAGGATCAATAAAGATGACCTCAGCAAAACTGTCTTATGTCCCAGATATATTTCCTTTGAATGACTCCTGCCTTTACCAGGTTGCACACTGTTTACAGGTTAGACGAAGGTGGTTTTTAGCTCTACCTGGCAACGCTGCAAGTCTCACATAGTATCTGAGCAAGAAGTAAGGTTGCTTCCAGTCTTCTATGCAATTCAGAAGTCAGGATGTTTATTTTAAAGTTTCCAGACTATATGGACCATGTCAGAGCTCTGAACTTTGCTGGAATTTCTGAAATGGTTGATTATGGGTTTCAGTTCACATATGAGAGGAGGATTCAGGTGGCTCTTGATGCGTTCATATTCCTCTGCTTGCCCTTCCTGCTTTTAAGCTGTCACCTGCTAAAAATATGCTGAGATCAGGATTCAGCTGGTAGCCTTGCTGGTGGGCAAAGGAAAAACTGGCCTGCAGTTCCCTCTTTTAGCTTTGCACAAGCTTGGGAGTGCTGACTTTAGAGAAAACTTGTTTTTGTTAGTGTTCAATGCTGCTTGCATGTTACTCAAGAGGCAGAAAGGCAGTAGACCCGAACTGGTTAAAGTCACTTCTCTGACTGCAAACTCTGACCCCCAAAATGCTAATTTCTAGTGCCAACCCCAAAAGAGCTGCCCAGCTTCTCCCTCCCACCCCTCTCCCTGCTTTTTGACAAGAGTTAGATATTGGGGCTTTTTTTTCTTTCATTTTTATTTTTTAGATCAATGAATCTGACTGTCTCTGCTCTTGTTATTATATAGCAACTATCAACTCAGACGCAATCCATCAGGTGCCCATCAGAGCACCTTTTTTATTCTTCTTTCACTAACAGGCTGAGGATCCTAAACAGAAGCTGAAGAGCAAACCCAGGTTTTAATGCCAATAAGTGTTACTGTATGGATCCTGGGGTGTTTCTGAAAGGGTTTCTTTGAGAAATGGGGTGAGTCCCAGGGATGGTTTTGTTGTGAGCAGCTTTGCTGGCTGTCCTCCTTCCCAAGCGGCCATGGCCAGGCAGCCAAAGGATCAGCCTTTCCTGTGCTGTGAGGACTCTGAGCCCTTTTCCCAGGAGGGACTGATCCAGATGAAGGCAAAGGATGGGAAGAGAGGCTGCAACGTGCCTATGCCCCCAACAGCCACCAACTGAGTTCAGCTGTGGCAGCTGAATGTACATTACAGTAGCCCTGAAATGTCTCTTTCTGATGACACCTGAAGTTCATGTTGCGTTGAGTCAGACATTGCCTTTGCCCAAACAGCAGTTGCTTTGGCCTAGATCTAAGGCAAGCTCTTCCTTGATGCACTGCTGAGAGGAGAGCCAGGGTTGCTCCAAGCTGTGCAGCACTTCAGCAGAAAGCCAGCATTTACAAGCCCGATCGTGGCAGCGCTCCTGCGCGTGGTAGCCAAGAAAACCTGCAAGAACCATAGGGTCAAAACATGCCCATGGGGAAAATGACTCTCTTCTGGCTCATTAACTCTTGAAAAGACTTTAGCTGGGGCCAGCTTGCCAAAAAAACCCCCCAAAACTCCATGACACAGAGACAAGAAGCTGTCTGGTTATGTATAACCAGAGGATTTAGCTACCTCCCTAACCATTGTCCACCCTTATTAATGGTTAAACTCTCTCTCTGTCATTGCTTGCTGTTTCTGGCCAATTCAAACTCTTTCAAGTGGGAAGGAGAGTGAATAATGGAGAGAAAACAACGCCAAAGATCTGCTTGTATTCCTTAAGACACCCATTTAAACAGCACCTCAGGTTACCTGTAAGTGGCATTTCCTTTCCTATTAAGGGATATTTATGTGTATTCGGAAGTGCATGAATGAGCAGGGCCCTTAGCCTTGTCTTGAAATGAGTGAATGATCATTTGTGCATAACTCCCATCCTTTGTACTTATGGGGCATCTTTCCTTCATCTCCACAGTATCTCAGAGCCTCAGTTTTCTCCTTATTTATCTCCATGGTCTCCTGAGGACTTCTTAAAAAATGAGGTGTGACTGACTTGCCCGAAGTCACACTAAAAACTGGTAGCAGCACAGACTGATTTGAGCATTTGTTGGCATGGCAGGTGGATCACCAGGAAGTCCTTCTAGCGCACCCCGAATCTCATAGCAGCCCTTTGGCCTTGGGCACCTGCCCTCCTTCTTGCATGGGGGGATGACACCATGCCAGCCTCGTGCCCTCATGGGGCTGTGTGCCCCACAGGCGCCCATGCATGGCATGGCTGGAGTCACGGGGGCTTTGCCTGGACATGGTGCTGCAGGCAGGTAACTCGTGCCCCTGCTCGGCTGCTGACATCTCAGCCCTTTACTGAACTGAAACTGCTGAGAGTGATAGATTTGCTAAACCACATATTTTTCCTGTTGCAGTCAGATCGTCAATGACGACTGAGCTGAGTCCACTGCCTCACTGTCCCTCTGGCCCAATGGCCATGACGTTATGTTTGAACCAAGTATGCGTGAACCTCCTCCGGTAGGTGAAAACCTGTACCCGTCCGTCTCCTGAGACTTGAACCAAACTACGCTTGACCCTTCTGTTGAGTTTGAAAGATTCAGTCAACATTTTTTTCAACTTTCACATTCCTCTGCCCTCTTTGGGATTTGACTGGAGGTAGAGGCACCGAAATACCCTGAGGAATGCTGTCTTGCAGTAATTTCTGACCATGCTGAAACCAGTCTTTCTGATTCTGGTTAACTCTTACTATTTCTAGGCCAAAAAAACATTTGGGCAAGGTTCAAGTGGACATCCAGGTCAGCAGCTTCGAGTGCTCTCATTCACAGGTGATCAGTCAAAAATCTCTCTGCTGAGTTTGGTGGCACCAACATCAAAGTTACACCAACAGAAGATTTGGGCCCAGCATTTTTTATTGCTTGTCCACGCCAACCTCACCTTTTCAAAGCCTGATGTAGGATGGAATGAGCAGATCCTGCCAGATTTCACTGCCTGTGTTTGGCAGCAGGCAGAGGTTTTGCGATGAGCTTTACCAGAGGTGAGGCAATGTTGGACAGCTGTGGCAGCCCCTCAGTCAGATGTGGCACTTGATAACCTGACCTCAGGAACAACACTGAGACTTTCTGGGAGTCCATTGCTAAATTGCTGTGCTACTTAATTAGCTTTATGCTTTCTTTTTCTTTTTTTTTTTCCTCCTTCTTGCTCTTTTATCAGGCAGGCAGTCTGGTTCACAGGACAGCACGCTGGGAAGATGGGCCAATATGAGGCCTCTTCCACACAAAGACATCTCATATGGCATAAATGGGGTCTCTTGGGCTGTCTTTCCTATTCCAACCCTGATTTACTACCACGTGCTCCTGCAGATGCTGCTGTGGTCCTTTTCTTGCCCTGAGAATCACCTGGGCCTCGGATGGGCTGAGGGAGGTCTGAAGGCATCAGGGCCACCCAGGGCATGGGTGGCACATGTCCTTAGAGCAGTCGAGCAACAAAACATTATGCAGGAGATAATGAACCTTTTGCAGATAATTAACATCAGCCAGCGACATTTCAGCCAGCCAGGATGGCTTGAGCAGCTTCCACCTGCCTAGCCCTGCCATTGAGGTCAGGCCCTCCTTGCACTGCAAGAAAATTAATTGGGGGGGAGAAGGGAAAAGGAGGTGGAAGTTCTTGTGTTTAACATCTGTTAATGAAAGATCTTTTAATCAACTGCAAAAACAAGAATAGTCACTTCTCCAGCTTCCAAAACACGTGGTCATGTGTTGCCGCAGCTCTTCTCAGAACTGTGCTCCCTAAAGGATGACACGGCTGGGAAGGGAGGGAAGTTTAGTTTCAGGAAGGTTATTGCCTCATAGCACAAGGGCTTGAGGTCTTGAGTCTGAGCTTGACAGCCCCTCACATGCACATCAGATGTGCTAGTCCAGCCTCCAGCCCTCCCTCCCTACCACAACAGTATAAGAACAAACCAGCCAGAGTTTAGTAAAAGACAGTGACAGTAAAAAAAAAAAAAAACAAAAAACAAACCTGTAAATATTATGCGAACACCCTGTCGCCTAAAGGAGTAAAGGGGGAGCTGGCCAATACCATTTTGATGATGAGGTACATGAACCTGGATGGGTGCTGTGAACAGCAGGACCCTCTGTTTCCTGCGAAGCAGCTGAAAGATGAATTATGGAATGTGAAAGCAGTGATGCCTCCAGTGGGATCGAGAGAGCACCAGATTCAACAGCTCTGCCCCAGGCAAAGAACAGGCGAGTCCCTAAGGATGTTGCTTTGCTTCCTTGCTGGCTTTTCCTACTTTTCAGGGGAGACACGGTGAGTCCTGAGATTATCATCTCCCTGCAAGCAGCGGTCACACCACCTCCACCATGCTCTGAAACCAGATCGAGATGGTGCGTTGCCTGGTTGCACTCACAGAAGATGCCTCATTGGGGCCTCATCAGCTTCTTCATCTCCCTCCAGAAGGAAATCATGATGGAGCACGGCTGGCTCCTTACTTCATGTCAACTCGCTGCTCTTTCCTCTCTCTCCCTACAGCTGCCCAGGCTCCTTGTCAGCACCTCCACCGCAGCCTCGGTGCCAGTGTGCAGCAGGAGAGGATCTCATCTCCAAGCCATGCTGGCTTAAGGGCTGGAGGCCAGCACCTTTCTTCCAGCAGATACTGTCCAACCTTGAATCCCACCATCCAGATCTCCACATCAGTGACCCTAAGCAATGCTCTTCCTTGACTCTGATACTTCTATCCAGGCGATGGGTTGGTTAGCTGGTAAAGAATTTTTCTAACATTACTAATGTGAAGAAACAAAAACCTAGCAAACCAAAATATAACTAGTGCCCAGTTGCCTCTTTATCTGGCTGTGCTTTATTTGCACAAGCTGAAGAACTTCATGGTGCCAGGAGGAATGTGATAGAAGTTCTTTGTCTCATAAATTATTTTTGCCCAGTCTTCCCTGGGGAGATAGGGCATGAGAGCAGGAGCTGGCAGCATGTGTTCTGCTCCCAGCTTTGGCACTGACCTGCTGCATGACCTTGGACAACTCACTTCACCTCCCTTGAGCTTCTGTTTCCCCTCCTCTCCTTTGTCTGCCTTGTTTATTTGGACTGTCAACTCCTAGAGAAAGGAATTCAGCCTCCCTGGCTGCTTGCAGATTGCATAGCATGACAGAAGCCCAATCGGACTTGCTCCTACAGTAAAAAATTCATAATGATGGCTAAAAACTAGCATTTCCGAAACAATTGTATGGGAGTTTTTAATTATTAAGTGGCATACATGAATTAGCGGGACATCTCTGGCACTTCAGAGCACTTGTCCAGGGGCAGCAACTGCTGTTTGTTTCCTCTTCCATGGCCACACCAAAGGCTGTACCTACCAGCCCTGTAAATTTTGACATCTTCTCCTTGCCCCAGCTGCACAGTGGGAGGAGTGGGAAGCATCTGCCGGAGAAAAGGGAGAGTTTGTTGGAGGTAATGAAGAAGGCTCCTCTTGGAGTCCTCCCCCTTGCAAACATCTGGACAGAAAACAGCTCTTCCGAGAAAGATTGAAAGAGCCAGGGAGGCCTCCTGGAAAGGGCAGGGAAACGCTCTGCCTCAGAGCTGATCAGCGCCAAGGACAGAAAGGCTGAGAGAGGCTGAAGGAGCTAACTCAGCCCCTGTCACCTAGAGGCTGGGGATGGAATGGATGAAACCAAGGCCACCCAAAGCCTACAGGGCAGATGATTGTCTTTGGGTGAAACCACAGGAGCCTTGATCCCAGAATACACCTCTTTTAGGTAAGTGCTGCAGCCTTGAAATCTATTTAACCATATGGATGGTATCAAGAGGTGTAATAAAAGGTTTGCCATTGCATTTATGGCTCTGGAGGAGACTCCATGCTCGCCTGCTGGCTTCTCCTCTGCTCAGCAAGTCCCCCCGGTAGTGCCACTACTGTCCCTCAGCCGAGAGCCCTCCTCCTGCCAAGTGACCCATGGCCAGCACACAAGGACATCACAATATGGCAAGAATTGCATCTTTTACTCTACAGGCCTCTCCAGAGCAATAGCTAAGAGCAGATTGTTTCTCTAATGTGGTGAGGATGCTTTCAAAATGCTCAAATACCTGCTACCCTTCCTTCCGGCAGCAGCCTGCAGCTTGGCAAACTCCACTTGTGCACTTGTCTGCTTTTAAAACATCTTAAACATATTGCATGCATTGGCCTGGTATTGGCTTTCTCACGCCCCAGTGATACAGAGGGGTCTGCTGGGAGTGGTGTGAAAAGCAGCTCCTGAAGTGATGCTTGCTAATTGACAGGACCAGTGGGCAGGCACTGCTTGCCTTTAGGGGAGAAAGCCAAGGAAGCCATTAAGCAATTAACCAGAGGCCAATGCAGGATTGTTCCCCCCAGTGCTGTTCTCCAGTGCTTTGCCTGTTTATGGCTGCCCTGGCGAAGGTCCTTTCCCTGCCTGCCCACACCTGGCCAGCTACTGCAGGAGCATCCCTGTGGTGTGAGTTCTTCCTACCCTGGCAAAGCCTGGGAGCACACAGGGGCTTCTTCTGTCTCCAAATTCATCAGGTGGCATGAAGCAGGCACAGACGTAGGAAGGATGATCTAAGAGAATAGACTCCATCTGACCTTAATTCCCTTCTCCCCACTACAACAGGAGCTTGGGAAACTCAGGAGAGGGATGAGCACATGTGGAAGAGCGATGCTCAGGTGCAGGGCAAGTGGGAGTGAGGATCCCCCTGTGCATTGCCATCGAGGTGTTTACAGATCTGTGTTTTGCCACTGGATCTGGCTTGCTGCACACCCCAAGGCCATCCCCACATAAAACGGGCGAAGGGCAGTGGCTGCATATTTAAAAGAAACATAACAAAAAAGAAGAAAAAAATTTGTTTTTCAGAGCTCACAGGTTGCTGTTAAGCAGCTACTCCTTTCCATGGCAGTTGCTGCAGCGCAGAGACCACTGCAGACATGCAGTTGCCAGGGTCTGAAGGGCGAAATTCCTGTGTCTCAGTCTCCAAATTCCACAAATAAGTCCCTCCAATTTTTATGTTTTCATAAAGACATGGCCTGCTGCCGGGTGACCTGGAAGAGGCATCGCAGTGCTTTGTCAGCACACTCGCCTCACTGCAGAAGCTAAGGACCAAATTGTCTTATTAATCATTTAAAAAGTGGGGAGGAAAAAAAAATAAAAGGCACAGTTCTGGCTAATTGTAGGGGGGAAAAAATGAGGTCAGAGTTCATTTTTCTCTCCGCTGCTGCTTCACAGTTCACTGGCTGACAAGGAAAGCAGATAACAAGAGACTGGAGATAGTTCAGGGAACAACCTCCCTCTCCCAAGGAGAAGTGGGGGAGTTTGGGTTCCTGACATGGATGGAGAGGCGGCCACGCTGGCTGCTGAACCGCAGGACTTGGCGGAGAGGATGCCGCGAGCTACTCCAGGAGGGAGTGGAGGGTTTTGGCCCTGGCGCGCGTGGAGCAAGGGGGAAACTGTCTCAGTTTTTGCCACCCCATAAACGTACTGACATCGGTGCTGCTCAGAGGGAAGTCTGAGCCAGGGGGAATCAGGAGCCTCCCGTCACCAGCAGCTGTGCAGGATTTCAAGCGGATGCATTCGATTCAATCTCAGCCTCGGGGCTTATCCACTCTCTGTTTTTTGGTTTCTTTTTAATTTAACATCTATGCAAAAGTATAGATTGGAGAGGAGACCAGAGTCCTGGTGCTCCTTCCCCCTCTAACACGGGGTGCTGATACGGCAAAGCCTGCCAAACCACCCTCCCCTCTCTCTGTCCCCTACAGTCGCTCCCACTACGAGCGGTGACTGCTGGAGTAACCGAGACCTCCTCAGGAGCGTGAGATCCAGAATCATTCATTTTATGGGGCCCTCCTGTGAGAGCAAGGGATTTGTTACCCTGACTCCTGCTGGGGAAGTGCTCCCACAGCCAGAATGTGAAACACAATACAGCACGGGCTCTGACATTCAAGCTGGGTTATTTGAGGCGAGTTCATTACACGAGGCCTATGCAGCACAATCCCAGCAGTAATTATACGGGCTCCTTGCACCATTCTGACTAGTTAAATGCTAACTCTAGCCTGAAATCGCAAAGCCGCCAAGCAAAGCCAATGTGCCGCGGCTGGTTTTAGGGGTGTAGAGGGAGGAAGGGGGTAAGGAGAAGGAATCGCAGTGGTGGTTGTTTAGTGAAGATCCCCATGCTGGAGGACATACGCTAGGATGGGATGTTTGCTTCTGTGAGCATGAGCAGTGGACTATGGCAGGTGACTTGGGACCTTCTTCAGCAGTGGCACTCACGATAATTCCAGTGTTAATGCTAGTGTTAAGCTTTCTGCTACAGAAAATGAAGTAATGGATAAAACTCCTAAGTCAACAACGCAACGTGCATCAAAATCACTAGGGTTGTGTTAACAAGGCAGGAGAGTTTGAAGAGGATGTGAGCAAATAGTGCCAGCAAAATGTCATGGGAATAATGTCAAGATTGCTTCAGGCACACGAATCTGTTTGTTTGAGTCTGGATTCACACAGGCGGTTCACCATCACTTACTTATGTCCTTACCAAGTATAAGAGTTATGGCTACAGTTCAATGCTGGTTTTGAAGTAATTTCCACTATGATTTCAGTCCAGAAGTGGGGGATCTGACATCAAGCATCCTCTACTCATTCTGCCTCACTTCAGCTGTCTCCAGTGTAAGTCTTCACAAATTAGCTGGGCATCCAAACTCCTCTTATAGTCATGGGTGGTCTAGTCAACACACAGAAGTTTGCAGAGTGTTTCATGACATCCTGAAGCGGGCACCTACACATGGTTGGAGAACCTGTCCCATAACTTCGTGGAGAATAACTGTGTCCAAGAGGCTGTGGCTCTGTTATCACCACTGCTAGATTTGGCCAATACAAGAGTGCTGCCTCACACTGTAAGTACAGGGACTGTGTTCAGAAACAGAAGCTATCTATCTCCTGAGGCAGAGTCTTTTGGACAGTGAAGCAAGACCTCACTCTTGGACCATGGAGAGTCTGCAGTTGGCATCCGAATTTCTTCTGTGATGTTTTTAGTAGCACATTCAAAAATAAGGACATGCACATTGGACACCAAGCAGAGCTGCTCAGAACAGGAGTCCACAGAAGGAATGGGAGCCCTTTGTAGAGCATCTTTCATTTGAAGGGTGCAGAGATGTCTTGGCAGACACACTGGTAGCCTACAGAGCTAAAACACTGCTTCCAACAAAATAAGGAGCTGAGCTGTCTCTCCTGAACGTGATCCCTGGTGGGTTGTACACAGGTGTTGGCCCACACCTTGGGAAAGCTCTGGTGAGGAGGAAAGTGGAAGGTCTCATGTACTTCTCTCATCACTTCCACAAACCCTGTGTTTTCCCCAGCACACAGCTCCATCTTCCTGCATCTTTGCTCTTCTCTTTACCCTCAATCAGGTATGCAATAAGAGGGAAGGAAGGGAGAGAGAGACTGGTCAAAGTGTAGACCCAAAGATTTGCTGAGAACATTTGACTTGGAACTCTATCTGAGGTGAGATCAAGGCAATGTGGGTGAAAAGAGCATGGGTTACAGGCTCCTTGTATCTGCTTTGGATGCCAGCTGTTATTCAGCAGCCTGTGCTACGAGGGTCAGGCCAGGTGATCACATTAGCCTGTGAATATCTGTCCATATCAAACACAGAGCTATTTGGTCTAGGGAGAGCTATCTATCTGGAAGGTGTTGCCTAAAGGCAGGATCAAAAACAAGGTCCTGAAAGTCTTTTCCTTCCTCGATCAAGCATGTGCAGAGCAGGCAGGGGTGACAGAGGAAGCAAAAGGTAAGAAAGATGTTAAACCCCTGTGAGAAGTTAGCCTGTTTCCTGAAGGCCTCACAAGTACCCACCAGCATTGCTGGCGGTGCAGCAGCGCGGCGGGCTGAGCAGGTAAAAGGCAGGTGGGCCATTTGAGCCAGTCACCAGATAAACATGAACAACCTCCAGCACAGCTGGTTCCACCATGCTCCGAAACACAAAATGACTTCAAAACTACTCTGAAATGGTAAGACACATGAGAAGGAACATTGGATAACAAGGGCTGAGCAGAGGGTTATAAACATCTCCAAAGACCACGTGCCCCAGCCCCTCCAGACAGACTGCCCATCCTTTTCCTTCCCAACCCTATTCTCCCCTAACGCAAGATAATTCCTAATTGCTTTTGTCATGGAAGTAGCAACGTGTCATGTTTTTTCCTTTTTTTTTTTTCTGGCTGAGACATCAATAAGGACCCTTCTGCATTTAGACATGAAGGAAGAGAAGGAAAACAGTCTTGTTTTCAGTAAGACAGGGTCTCTTCCTTCGTTGCTCAACTGCCCATTTGCACAAGGCTTTCTGGCCCCGTAGTAGCCTGTTTCCCTGGAGAGTACCGTCGACATGGGGAGGCGAGGCAGTGTTGGAAGGTAGCCTGAGGATAACAGGCGTTATAAAGAGGAATTTTTTTCCCCTGCTGTTTTTGTTTGTTTTACCACAGAGGCTCAGAGGAGCTGGCCAAGAGCCTCACACAGCAGGTGCTGCCTGGGAATGCAAGGGGAGCAAAATTCCTACTAAATGGAAGCATTATTTGACACCACCGCCTTTCGCAATCTTTTTCTTTTGTTTCAGGCAAACTCCAAGGCCTCCTGGGCTTTGCGGTCAAAGCTGCATTGGACTCTTCTG
The DNA here is from genome assembly GCF_047370975.1 of Nipponia nippon. Lineage (NCBI taxonomy): Eukaryota > Metazoa > Chordata > Aves > Pelecaniformes > Threskiornithidae > Nipponia > Nipponia nippon. The sequence goes on along the minus strand of NW_028262291.1, from coordinate 18,175,771 downwards.
CAAGGGAGGAAAGGGAAGTAGTAAGGGTGTCCCCAAACATGCCAAAGACTTGGGTGACAGAGACCAAGCCTTCTGGAAACAATACTGCTGGGTTCCCACAGAAGTAGCAAGAGGGCCAAGAAAAAAAGAAAAATCCCCTTTGGCTCCCTCACAGCAGTTTTATATCTTTTTTCTTTTTTTTTTCTGTGAAGAAGAGGTTGAGCCTGCACACCCACACCAAATGCTTTCGCCATTTGGAGACCTCTGAGCCTAGATCCACAGGAGCAGGTCGCAGCTCTACCCGGTTTGGCTGTTTCTCTCCCATGGCTGTTGCAAGACTGGAAGAGAGAGTGAGTGAGGCCGGGGGAAAGCAGGCTAACTCCTTCCTTCATCAGAGGCTTCCCCTGTGGCTCAATCCTTCAACTCCTCTTGTTTTCTTTTGTACCTCAGCTTCTTGCCTGTAAAACTGGTAGGAGCCATGTGGAGACTGTATATTAGCAGCATGGGATGTGCAACTATTTCATAAGTGATGGATCTGTAGAAATACCCAGAAAGAAGGAAGCCAGAATTTTCCAGAAATGACAGGCTTTGCCACAGACTTTATATCCTTTTTTTTTTTTTTAACAAGCAGGCAGGCTGCCTCTGTCCAAACACTCTCCTCCTACCAGCAAAAATGTGGTCTCAGGCGAAGACTCATTTTTCATAGCCTTGTATTTAGATACCCTCAACTGATGAAATGAACCTACAGGAGGGCCCAGTGATAGCTCATTTCCAGAAGCGTACGAACATGTAGTAACTGGCCATGCCTGCAGTGTTCAGGTACATCTGTCTCATGATCGTCCTCGAGGAAACGGACCTTCTTTGCTCCGCGCCTTGCGTGCTGGGGTCATGCTCGCTGACAAAGCCCCGGGGTGCTCCTCCGAGGCCAGTGCTATTAATATTAATGATTTTCTTCCCCTTCCATGCTCTCTGGTTCCTGGGAGGACAACGGTCCCTCCTGCCCCAACCTGGATGCTTTTACGCAGTTCTGTATGAGACACAGCCACATTCCTTAGCCATAAGTCTTCACAATCACGCACCAGCTCTCCAAAACAAGTTCAGAGCATGACCTCCAGCTAGATGGATGACGTGGCTCTTCAGGCCCAGAGGTAAAAGCTAGAGGTATTAGCAACACGGCAGCTAGGTGGTACCCACATTCCTGTCACTAACGTCACCAGGATTTCTGCCTGCCAGTGTGCAGCTATTGCATTCCTCAGCCCAAACAGCAGCTTTTTTTCTTGAATTTCATGTACTGCAAAAGATGGAGAAATCCATGTGAGACAAGTATCTGATTCTTCCCAGCTCTTCCATTGCTATTTATTAAGTACACTAAAAATAATGAAAACCAATGACATTTGGATGGAGGGGAGAAAGTAAGTCATACAGTTCAGAAAATGAAATTGAAATGAGCCTCTTTCAGAAGGCCATTCATGGAGCATTAAAATTTCTGCCCACTCAGAAAGAAGAAGGAAGGATAATACTCAAGAAAACTTAAACGCTTCTGGTGTAAATTGGCAATGGTGAGAAAAGTACGTTCTTGACAAATAGCCAGAAGGACAAACGTGGCAATGATCAAGCCCTTCAGTATCAAGAGTCTCAGTGAATGGTATAGCTACGGAAAAATAGAAAGGATGCAGAATAAGATTGCACAACTAATTTCAAAGCTGGCAAATATGACTTGATGGTGTGAGGCACAGATCTGTCTCCATTTGTATAACAAAAGGGGATGCGGAGACAGTAATAATGTACAATGCATCTGTGCAGGAGGATGGGTGAGGTGTTCAGAAGCCCTTTGGCAAGGCTGGTCACCGCCCTTGTTTCAGCAAGAAATGTTTGGGTTTTGCATCAGCAAGTTCAATTTCTGTTCATTTTTCTAAATGAAAGCATTTTGAAAAATATTTTTTAAATATCCCAAGTGATTTTTCTCTGTATTATTTAAGAACAAATAATAATGCAAGCAACAGTGCAAAAAAATTTTAAATAGCCAAAACTGCAGTAAAGTTTACTCAGAAATACTTCTGATACATCAGTGTTTTGTCCAGGTGTTGGGGAAAAAAAAAAACAACTCCAAAGTTTGAAGAATGTAGCTTGCCAGGCAATGCTGCTCAGTTATACAGTGGAGAAAAGTGCAAAACTGATTGATAGCTAGATGCGAAGCCAAACAAAAGCGTATTAGAAACAAGGCATATTTTTTAATTAATGTGAGCTTCAAAATCAAGTAAGGTGGTGAGTCTCCAACTTCTGATGTGTTCACATTCCCATATCTTGGTACGTCCGGAGCTGGATATTTTTCTGGAAGATGCAGCAAAGCTACTGGGCTCAGTACTGGGCTAATTGGCTGCGACTGAATGGCTTTGGAATATAGGAAGTCATACCAGATGTTCTCATGGTTCCTTCTGGCCTTAAACCCTGTGAATCTATGAATGAGTTTCTGAATCTGTGAAATCCCAAGTCCTAAGAATACAAACATATGAGTAGAGTTATATTTCTGGCCTCCAGATCAGAAGAAAGATATTGAATGTGCATTGTTGCGATAAATCAAAGAAGCAGCTAAATCAGAGCTGTAATAAAAGTCGACTGCAGATCTTTGTGCAGAAATTGGTCATATGTCATGTGAGGACAAGGTTCAGAGAAGCGATTTCTCAACATCTGAAATGACTGCTTTTTGGAGCAGCCCCTTCCAAGCACTGTGGTGGAGATCCTCCTCTGGACTTGGTCCTCAAGGCCACACAGGAGCTCATTTGACAAGTGACGATCAATGAGGCACTGAACGCTGTTGACCACAGTGTAACTGAGATAAGCATCCCTGCCATGAAAACAGCAGTGAGACATTCAAGTCAAGAGAAAGGGTTTTTGTTTTGTTGGACTTCCTTAAGGGGAAGCTTGTCAAAACTGAGGAAATTGAAATCCATAGTCAGCAAGAAAGCTACTCAGCCATGGTCTAAGCACGGTCACACCAAGCATCTATCCACCCACTCCTCTCCTCTGAAAAAGGAAGAAGAGCAGCAACAACAAAAAAACGCAAAGGAATTATGATACTTTTGTATCATTTAATAGCACTTTTAAGTAATATCAGATTTGTTTTGGGAAGAAGTCCTCCATATGCTCCAGAACGGGATTCAGGTGTCGTAAGTTTGAGTCTTAGCACTGAAATGCCTTCTCACCAAGCTCTGAGCATCTCACCATCTCTCTGAGCTATGTCTCTGGCTGGAGAAGGCACCAGAGCAGGCAGGAGCCACCTGGGACCCAATGTGCCTCATCAGCACAACGTGGGGTGATTCCCAAGATGCACGGTTGGTGACTGTGATGCAAAGCTCCCTTCTCCATGCATGAGGGTGGTGGAGCCTTGCACAATGGGCATGTTTAGATGGCTGCTTTAAAGCAAACCATCAAGAAATGGACACCTCCTTTGAATGAAACAGAAAAAAAGCATGTGCTGCCAAAATTCTCCAGTGAAGCACCCTTATTATATAACACCGAGCTACATGTGTCGTGCGAAGTACTATATGTCATTTGCAGAGGGCCCGTTGATACTCTAACGTCACCACCAATGTCACGCAACACTGGGTGAAGCAACAAGCATGGCAATATCACCGAGCAATACATAATGCCAATGACAGTGGAACTAATGTAGAGGCGATTATCCTTACATTATTCAACACTTCCAATTGCTCTCTGTTTTAAGTGGCTATATGATGTAATAATATATAAATACTGTAATGAAAGGTTTATTTATAGCCATCCTCAGTGTTACCAGTGAAAGTATTAGTGCATTTTTCCCACGCTATGTTCATTGACCGCAGCAGAGCAATCCATTTTCAAGGGATGGTGTCAAAAGAGTGTTTAAGCCATTCCTCAGTCGCAGGAACAGGTGAATGGCTAATGTAGCAGGCAAAGTAATCAGCTTTAAATATGGGAATAAAAAAAAGCAAAAAAAGTGAAGGTAAAGAAAGGACATGCCTGAAATGGAAAAAGAGGGTTAAAGTGTCTCTAAAGCTGGCAACTACTTTCCAGCCTGGGGATCAAAGGACTCCCTGGAGCAGTAGGAGTTTGCACCCAGCTCTCATTTAAGACATGAGCATTGAAGGGGTAGTGATCAGACCTTGGGGCTGTGTCAAAGATAGGAGCAAAAGTGGCTTCAGGTCTCAGAAATCTGGAGTGATGCCATTCACACTGCCAGAGTCGCTTTCGATTTCTAACAGCATTGGCCTTAATTGAGTTGGCGTTCCTGTATAATCCTCCACATCCTTCAGCTTTCCAAACCACCCTGGAGCCACCAGTAGCTTCTAGATGTTTCTTCCTCCTCACTGAGAATGGTACGGAGATGAAAACAGCAGGTCTTGAATGGCTGAAGATGCAGGGTTTCAGAAGGAATATGTGGCATTTGCAGAGACATCACAATGCTCCCATTCCTATGCTCATTCTGCAAAGAGACTTCCCTTTCACTCTGAACACAGTGAAAACGGGGAAAAAAAACAGAAAGAAAAATACTCCCTTTTCCCTTGTGGGAGAAAAGTGTGATTTCATCATTGTGAAGTGTGGGTTTCTTAGGGTGTGTAGGAGAAGCTACAATTACCTGGAGAGACAAAGCAGTGGAGATGGGACTTCTGGCTCTCTGGTCCGCCTTCCTCCTGTGCTGCACCAGGTCCTGCCCCACTCCTGAGCCCATTGTGTCCCCACAGCTTTATGCTGGCCCAGAAAGAGCTGCTTTTCAGAAATTCACCTGCTACCTGCATTTCCCCTATTTGTGGATGAGCTTTCTTTGCCTTTGAATCTACTAATACATGCGGCTCATCATTCCTTGCAGGGTGTATCATGTCTTTCCATTAATGGCTCTTTGAGCAGTGAAGCCATGGCAAGACTTGTAGGGAAAATGTCAAAATTTCTCCATCCAGTTTAGGACTCTCCCATTCATCTTTCTTACAATTTGCCACTCTGAGAGCATGAAAATCATGTGTATCATGTGGGCTTTTAGTGTGAAGCAGAGCAAGAAATGGAGCATCGGCTTTTCATTCAAGAGTGACAGCAGGAAAGGATGTACCTTCCTCCACCACATTGGCATGCTGCCGGCAAGTGCAAGAAACTGCCTTTTTTTTGCCTGTTTCACAACAAACAGAGCTACACTGTAAACAGCATTCATCACACTGGGAGTTCCACTTAGAACTGGGTGAACGCTAGAAAAATACTATTTACAAGTTCTCCCTCAAATAAAAACCATGAGTTTATTTTGGCACTGACAGTGATTCTCCTAGTGATTGCTTCTGGCAAGTGATCAGGCAGGTACAACAACACTTGCTGAAATATTCAGAGGATGGGGACATGTTGCAGATACTTGTGTAAGTATGAACCGTTGGACAAATGCTTGTGCAAATCTGTGTTCACATATGTCTGTGCAGCAAGGGGTTTGCATAACTGATTTTGAGAGCTGCTTGTGGGTTCAGGACTCCTCGAATCAAAGTGGAGAATCTCTGCCACATGATGGAGGTAAACAGGGACACACACATGAACTCACCGAAAAGAGCACAAATGAAAAAAAAAAAAAAGCGCAAATAACAAATAGTTGAACTGCAGTCAGGCTGCATAGTTTACAAGCAACCCAAAGACTGAGAAATGGCCAGAGAAACCATTCACGTAATAACAGTGTGTCAAACGCATCTGTAAAGTTCCTGCAGCATTTGCAAACAGAGGCCTAAGTTCAACAGGATTTACTCAGAGCAGTTCATACAATTAAAATTAGGCAAGCATGTAAATATCTTACTGGAACAGGGCCAGGAGACGGGAATACAGTTGTGTGGTTAATTGAGTTTGGCAAGTAGTCGTCCAGCTCTGTTTCATCTGGGTTTGATACATGAAACGGATCAATTGATACTGGAAGAATTAAGAATGGGTACTGCAGGAAAAGGAAGAGCGATGGGAGAGCTGACCTGGCTGGCTCACCGAGGTGGGCAGACTGGCTGACGTTCAATAGGTGGCACCTATGAGCAGGAACCCAAGGCAAGTGTCACCTTGCACCCTGAAGCTTCCAAACACTTCTCCTGATGCAGTCAGAGACTTAACCGTATGCTGGCTGTAACTAATGCATCTGCATGTGAAAGCAATTGCGATGGCTGGAAAGGCTTGCGTTCTGTTTTGTTTGCGTTGTTCATTTCCTACAAATGCAATTACCAAGGGATAAATTAAATTAGGTTGTAACATTATTTTGAACATCTTTTCTGGTTTGCTTTACTTCAAATTTTCTGAGAGGCCAGTGTTTACAGTTAAAAATACAACTTGGCAGAAGTACAATCAGGAGTGAGCAACACGTACCACAAACAAAACCATTAAGACCACTTAGAAAATTTTTGCAGAAGACAATCAAGTGTTACGGGACTAATTTCCCACTTGGTCATCATGGTCTTATGTCAACATTAACACCATTGACTTCAGCTGAGCCCTACAGGCACAAAACTTGTGTGATGGGGTGGAAAACTGGCCCAGTTTAGGATTATGTATACCGTATTATTTAAAAGACAAAGAAGTGAATCCCAGGAGTGTGTAAGTACCCTGAAGTCTCTGAATGCAGCCCTTTTCCAACTGAAATGAAAGGCAGAGCATCTGTGTACTGGGAGAGGCTGGAATCAAGTGTCCCCTACCTGCCATTTGGAAGGCATGGCCACCAGCAATGCACTTTTTGGGGCTGGATGCATAGTTTAGGACAGGATTGATGCTCTGGAAAACTGAGAGATGACTAGAAAGGTGTGTCTTCCTCCCTATGCACATCCTTCCCCAGCCACCAATACCTTCTTATTTCTCATTCCTTCATGTTTCTCCATTTTCAGAACAATATTTAAATTATTCCTGGCAGACTAGGAACTGTTTTAAAAGCTCCTCAAATCAGTCAATATAAACTTTTTGTCTATATGTGTATGGATAGAGAGATATGTATATGCAAAAAAAGACAGGAGGTGTTTTTTACCTGGTTGATCATTGAGCTTTTTTTCATTTTTAGGTCTTTTAGAAGAGCGATTATATTGAACATGTTGCATTGGTCACTAAGATGAATAAAACAGTTTGGGAGAGGAAAAGGTTTGTGAATATTTCAGAGTAATTACTAACAGTTAGTCCCAGAACCAGGAAAAAAAAAAAAAGAAAGAAAAAGAACAGCTTTTGCCTGTTACTGATTTCCTTTTTGGTTACAGGGGCCATTGTTTGTTTTAATGACAGGAAAAGAGAGCTGTCAGAAGACATTTGCATAGTGCAAATAGGGTGACAAATCAGAGGGACTGCATAGATCATTTAGCAGTGAGCCGGCAGCCATCGGTGTGCAACTGCGAGAACAAGATTGTTTTCTGCAATATGGGGAAAAGCTGATAGTTTTTCCACATGCAATTGAGGGCTCAAGCAAATTTCAGGGACAAAAGCTTCCTGCTTGCGGTGGGGTCCACCAGGCTCTCGTGAAGGCGTTGCTGTTTATTTTTCTAGCTGCGTGCTTAAGATGCATTCTTTGAAAATGTAGCTGATGGGTCTGTTTGTATAGACTGCACTGCTGGTGAGTTAGACCAGGGGTTTGTGTTCATTTGGGAAAAGAGAAAGAATCCTGGCCATCAGAAATGTTTACTATATCAGGAAATGAATTCACTACTTGAGGGTTCCAGTGGATATAAAACAAAAATTAAAACAAGAGCCTTGTATAAACCCACTTTGTATTGTCTCGTCCATAAACAGCCCCATACGTGACAAAGCTCGGAGCAAGCGAGAGAGGTAGTTTTATTGGGGCGTGTGGAGGGAAGTTAATTGCTGTCGTGTTTTGATTTTTTTTGCACATGTTGGTGAGTTTGAAGCGAAATCTGGTCTTCTTTTCTTCCTCCCGTTCCAGAGAGAGCTGAGCCTTTGCTGAGAAATAACACTAGGCAAAATGACTTCAAGCTGTCACCATTACACAACCTAAACTTTATTTCTTCATTAATGCATTACAGAGCAAAAAAACAATGAGAGCATTCCTCTGGAATGTGTGTTTACTGAGCACAAAATGATATGTTTACTGAAATAGCAGTTGCTGCCGGGTTACCCAGTGGGAGAGAGCTTTCTCTTTCCGCACCGGTCCAAGACCCTGGTGCCGCTCTGCTCTGCAGCCTTCAGTGCTGGTGATTTTCCCCCGCCACCCTGGTCCCCATGCAAGGACAGGCTGAGGGGGTCCCATGGGAAAAAGCAGCAGCGGTGCCAACCCGAGCTGAGGCTCGGCATCGTCCAGTGGCACCTTTCCGTTGGCTCTGGCAAGCCCTGGAGGAAAGGAGAAAAATGAGGGAGATTTCGAGGCATCCCTTCCTGGAAAAAGCATGAGTCAGAGGAGAAGGGGCTAAGCCCAGGATTTTGGGGTGGGTGGCAGTGCTCCTCTTGGCACGGGAGCGGGAGAGATGCTCAGGGTGGAGGACAGGCGCCGGTGGCACGTGGGCGAAGGGTCCCTCCCCGAAGAGTGGGCAGAGGCGGTGGCCGGGGACTGGCAGGGCAGCTCCTGGGTACAGCAGCGCTGGGGTAATGTGCTGCAGGAGGAAGGGTGGGAGGGCAGGCGATGTCCTTTGTGGTCGCAGTAATGAAAACATCATTCCTGATGGCCAGGATGTGATGGGCACATTGCAAATGCCCCAAACAAAAACAGCCAGGGGAGGGAAGAAAGGGAGTCAGATAGACAAAGGAAAATAAAACCGGTGATGGAGCTTTCTTCTTTATCTCAAGAGTCAAGGCAAACTGCGCGTGTGTTGGTACATGTGTACACATGCAGGTGCACGCACATGCATACCTTCCTATGCACCCAGTCTCATAAATTCAAAGGCGCTTTTTTTTTTTCTCTTTATTCCACTGAGATTCAGGCAGCAAAAACAATAATTAAGGAGCTTTTGCTCAGTAAAACTGCCAAGCAGACATCAGGTTGGCTGCAGCACTGTTTGGTGTGGATATGGCTCTCCAGTGATTCATAACCAGCCCAATCGGAACAGGGTTCATTGGTGCCCCAACCAACAAAAACACAACTGCAATGTTTTCTGTTCGTTCCCTTCTCCTTTAGAGAAATACACACACATGGACGGAGGGAAAATAAAACCAGAGAGTGCTTTCTAACCTGGTACAGCATATTACACTAATTAAGGGATGCTGTTACTCATGCATCATTCACGACCCTGCCAAAACTGGGAACAAACAGTCCCTACAATCTGGATAGGACTGTCTGAGCTGAACTTTGCAGAGTTTTCTGATCTGAAAAAGCCCAAATAGGAAACATCCTTTCCCACTGCTAACTCCCTGTTGTTGGCAGTGTACTGGCCAGTGCTCTCACCCTGATCCACTTCTCGACAATCACACATTGATACTCTTGTCCAGCAGTGACTGCAGGGCAGGCGAAGGGACCCGCACAACGTCACATGCCATCATTTTTCCGCTGGGTTGCAGCAAAGACCTTGGAGGCTCCGCATTGGGTCAGCGCCTGCTGTGGTGAGAACATCCCTGGAGACCCGGAGGAGGTTGCACCCCAGCATTGCCTCCGCCCTGAAGGTAAAAGCATATCCTTGCTGAGTCGCCCTTCGGTCCTGGTGCTGTGGTGCTGCAAGCTTTTTGGTGTCCCATTTGACACCGCAGGACATGGAGGCACTACTGCCAGGAGAGCCAGAGGTGTCATCCCCCCCAAACCCTGCCTGCTGAGGTGTGGAGGAGGGCTGGGGAAGTCCTTCGAGGTGTCTCCAGCCGTGGCTGAGAGGGGCCAGGGAAGCACGCTATTTGTGTACATGCCATGTATGCGTCTCAGCACTGCACTGAGAAGGATTGACAGGAGCTGCAGAAAGGCTGAGTAAAATTTTCCAAAATACCTAAGTGATGTAGAAGCCTCCCATCCTATTTTTAAAACGTGACTGAAGCACGCAAGGCCCAGAGCCTTAAAGGTACCTCTGCAGATAGCTCCTGTGGAGCTGGGCACCTAAAAGTGCTGAGCACCTCCATCCCACTGCCCTGGTGACCCATCCTCCCCACCGGTCTGGGGTCCACTCCCCTCTCGGTCACGTTGCTTCAGCCTCCGACGTCCAACTTGTTGTTTCTCCTACGAGTCCTGTAGGGACCTGCACAGACTGTGCAGCATGGGTGGCATGGTGACTTTAGTGGTGTGTTTTCTTGCTGGCCAGTGGACTCTGTGAGCCCCAGCCCAGCTGGCTTGGCCCAAAATATCTCAGGCTTCTTCCACAGCAATGAAATGTCACCTATTTACTGCTGCTGATTATTGCTAACGACAAAGGCAGGTGGCTGAGGTAGGCAAAAGGAGAATGGCAAGGCTCAGAGAGATGGGAGAAGATAAAAAGGTCAAAAAGCAGTTATTTTAGCTGCCAGCTTTGTGCAATTTTGGAAGCAGAGGACTGTTTGCGTTAGATGTAGCAAGCACAGGTTTCAGCTGCAGCAGCACACTCTTCCCACTCCGTGTTTTTGCAAAACTTTCTGCCTATTTGTAGCACCTCCTGCTCTATTGCTGATAACTAGCCCTTGCTCAAGAAAGATACTGGAGCCATACGTCGGAGCCGTATGTCTCATCAGCACAGCAAGACTTGAGCAGAAGCTATTGCCAGAGGCAGAAATACTCTCATGGATGCAGCCAGTAGAATAGGTGGAAATTTTCCAAATTTCTTTTTGTGGTGGGAACATTTTTCCCCATGAAAAATGCGGAGGGAATGAAGGGAAGGCTTGATAATGACTTTTAGGACATGTTTTTTCCCATTTCTAACTTCTTCTAATTGTCTTTTCTATCTTACGATGCCCTTGTGGAGCCCCAACTCTCTGGCTGATGTCAAGGCAGGAATAGTGAGGAAAGAAATATTGTCACTCAAGCTGCGGTGCTGAAAGCTCCTTCTTGTCAGCGCTCTGATACAAATAACCATATAGATACCAGGACGTGCTCCTAAAGTTTCCGTCATTGCACAAGAGCCCTTCTGGCCTCTCAGCTGCTGTGGTAGTGCAGTGCTCTTCACTTTCCCACGTCGCTCCCAAGAAAATCCTTCCCCTGTGGACCAGAAAATGGCATTGAGGGTGCTGCTTTGCAATGCTGCTGCGGTTGGTGAGGATGGAGCGGGAGGCAGGTAGGAGAAGACAAGGGTTTGTGAAGCACCGGCGAGAGGCAGGCTGGGTGCTGGGAGGGAGCACAGGCACCATGCAGCACTCAGGCTGAAGCAACCCCCATGCTGCATGTGCTTCGGGGGGGAAGCCTAAACCACCCAATATTGCAGTGGAATCCCTAACATGGCAGGGGGAGAAACCCATTAATCGCAGGATGTCAGCGTATCGCAGCGAGCAGCCCAGGAACTTGTAGTGATGCAAGCACCTACACCAAGGACAGGTCCAGGAGAACGATGAACTCCTACATGCCCTCCAAACACCATCCCTACAGTATGAATTCACCTAACTTTTAAATGCCAGGATGTCTATTTTGCTTTCCTTTGAAGTCACGAGATGCTGATAGAGCCATTTGTGATCTTGTGTCTCTGCAACCAGTCACCTGCTGAACCCTGGGGACCACCATGCATCCTTCAAGTACCAACAGTTACATCCCTTCTGGCATGGTGCAGCACCAGCCCCCGTGCCAGGGAGCTGCGGCCACAGGGAAGCCACAGCCGCTCAGATGAATGCTTTTGATAAATGGCCACCCTCCCACTTCCCTGCTGTATGGACCAGATAGCTGCAAGCCAAGGCCATTACTCAGCGTATCATCAGGTGTGTAGCTGTGTCCTGTGCACTCCAAATTGGCAGGGAGATGACTATTTGAAGGAAGCTGAAGCCAAAAGGGCTGTGGCATCTGGCCAAATCCACTGTCAATTTTAAAGCCGATTCCGCTGTTCCTCCCATGGAGCAAAACAACCATATTTTTCATTTTGCAAAGGACAAAGCTCAACAGGGCTTTGTTTTTTGTTTCTTTTTGGCTTTTTTTTTGGTTGTGTTTGCTAGGAATTTATTGAACACTGTTACATTATTCTTCTTGCTGTCAGGAAACAGGCTGACTCCCCTCCCAAGTAGCAAAGTTTGGCTACTGAGCAACTAGGCTGCATGGGGCTTTTTGGCCACTGGTGAGGCTACTGTCTTAGATGGTGGCCTATGAACGTCCTTCAAATACTTGGCATCGAAGAGCTTTGCCGTCAGCCTCTGGAAGTTCCCATATCAATGGCCAGTGAGTGGGTAGCACAGCTCTTGGGTCTGAAGAGAGCAAAACCCCACTGCCGTAAAATCTCTAATGCAGCATCTGGTTTGATTTATACTCTATGTGTGCTGCATTTCATCCTGGGAGAGTGGCTCTGAGCCGCTCAGGATGTGTGCTGCGTGGTCCAGGGCTGCTGGGGAAGGTGCCCCATTCCCCAGCATCTGCAGCTGGTCCTGCATGCTGAGAAATTCACAGTCCTGTGGTGGGAAATTTGTAAATCTGAACCCTCCTTCCCTGTTCCTTCAGTGGAAAGTATGGGAGGAAAAAGCCTCCAGTATTTTTTTTGTGTTGGGGATGAGCAGCAGAAACAGGTCGTGAGAAGGGACGGTAGCACAAACGGAGTGGGAACTGGCACCCCTCCTCCCAGTTATCCATCATGATTATGCACCTGACCCATCCACCTCCACCTCCACCGAAAATCTGGCACTTGGCCACCTGCCAGCCATCCTCTTTCTGTGTTGGAGCAGGTATCTTTAGGGAGAAATCTCCCCGGCCGTGGAGAAACTGGAGCGCGAAGTGGTTTCCCCAGGTTCGTTCCATTATTCATCGTTATCCTCCCCTCGGGCTGCACCGAACAATTTCCTTCCCCTCTGTGTACACCCTTCAAATGGTTTTAGAATATGGCACTGAAAAATAAAGTTTAAAAAAAACCAAAGACCTAAGGCATTGAAAACATTCAAATATATTGCTCAGCTCTTTCCTCCCTGCACCATTGTCTTAGGAGGGCTGGCGCGGGACCAGACTCCTTTCTTATTACCAATCTTAACTACTCCACTGGGCATCGAAAAATAAAGCCCTATAAAAGTCACTAATTAAATAAGTTCTCCCATCTGACCTAATACAAGCAACATGGGAGGTTGCATGATTTTTATTTTTTTTTAGGGTGTGGTTTTTTTTTCTTTTTCCCTCTCTTTTGTAGAGCCCACGTTTCTGATGGGGATTCGTTGTTTTTCTGGTAAGGGAGAGGGATTTCAAGGTCACAGAATGAATAAATGATGATAATGCGCAGCCGTGGGGAGAAGCGAGCACAGCGAGCACGCAGCAAGCGAGCGCAGCAGCAGCAGAGGTGCTCGCTGCCTCCTCAGTCCCCTCCAGAGGACACAGAGTTGGGGTCATCCCTCCCCACGGCGGCTGCGTGGGTGCTCAGCCTCCCCGCTATTGTTTGCCAGCGCAGACACTTCTTTTTTTTAATTATCATTATTATTTTCTTCTCTCATGACTCAGGAGCGTGTGGTTATCTCGCCTGAGTGTCCCCCACCCCGAGGCTCTGGGCCTTGAGCGGTGCATGCCTGCCCCAAAGCAAGCGAGACAGAAAATTAGCAGCTGGATTTCCTGTTATTCTTGGGAAATTCGAATGGATTTGTACAGCTAGATATTTGCCATGCTTGGCCATGGTGGTTCCAGCACTGTGCGCCCTCTCTCTCTCTTCCCCCCTGCTCCCTGGGCATGAGCCCACAAGTGAGATGAGTTGGGTGGTCTCAGCCTGCTACCCCACCGCTGGGGCTGTGTGGAGCAATGCTCTTTTCTTTTCTCCTGACTTGCTCACTAATAAGCTTGCCTCTTGCAAGAGCATCCCGAGGTTTTCTAATAACAGGAAGTGGTGTGCTGCTGGCCCCGGGGTCCAGCCGCGTGTGGGAAGAGGTGTGGCTGCCTCCAATTTCGAGGAACACCAGTGTCACGAGCAGCCCCAGTCTCGGCGTGCTTTCTCCTCAGCGTCCTCCTCGCTGCCTCCAGCACTATTGCTCTTTTTTTCACTTCCTATCCAAATAACCCAAGGGATTGCAATCAGGATCAGCCCCTGCAGAGACAGATGTCTCAGGGGAGAGGGTTGCAGCTCCTGAAAGGTGGCAGGTAGGGGTGGGGATGCTGAGCCCAGGGAACTGTGCACCTCTGTTGTGGCTGCCCTTTTGGGTTGCCAGATGTCCCGAAACCGGTGCTGCAGTGAAGTGGATGCCAAAGGGTTTGAGCACACACCACCAGAGGATTTCCCAAATCTCTTTCCCTTTTTTAACACAACCTCTGGCAGCAAAGGGTCTTGCCATTTAATGAAGCGATGGATGGGATCTGTCCAGCTAGACAAGCTCTTCGGCTGCTCCTCCTGCCTCTCTTCACGCCTGGAAAGCCAGGCAGCGCAGACCCCCGGGGACGCCTCCTGATGGCCCCGATTTAGCTTATTCTAGGCCATGCTGAGAATTATTAGCTGCAAGAGTCTGCCTCTCTCCTCTCCTCGTTGAGACTAGTTTTCTTATTTTAGCTTGGTGCTTTGCTTTCCCCCCACCCAGGCTATTTATTCTATAGCTTTTATGCTAAAGCTAGAATGAATAAACAGCAGCTGAGAGGGGGCTGTGGCTATCAGGGGGGCAGGGATGGGTGCACGGAGCTGGGAGAGGGTGGTGGGAGCCTTGCTCGGTGCTGGGCACTTTCCTAATGCAACCTCCCGGAGTACGGTCCCTGGAGCCAGGGCTACGGGGAACTTGTGCAGCATCCACCCAGCTGTATTCCCGTGGCTGTCGTGGTTAAGCACAGCTGTTGGTTTCAAGCTCAAGGTGCTGCCGGGCGGTGCAACCTCTCTGCAAACCTGCACGATAGCAAAGCAAAGCAAAGCAGAGCAGCCGCACAGAGCCAGCAGGCTCATTGCTTAACCCATGGAAACATTTCACATGATTTTTCTGTGATCGGTCACTTCAAATTTTCCAGTAAATGCCCTCTGGCTATTAATGTTACGCGAATATTCCTGTGTACCCATTTATTAATGAGAGGCCCATGGAAATGTCAAACCCTAAACAAATGCAGGAGACTGTTCGTAGAACAATAAATTTGCTTTGCACCAGCTTGTGGCCTAGAAAAAACATCCCTGAATTGGGCTCATGTCAATCTAGTCATGAGACAAATATGTTGTGTGACTTGGCTTAAATGACAGGGCTCTCTGCTGGATTTCCAAGCGGCGGTAAGCGCTTCTGGTTAGGGACCGGGACTCAGCAAGTTTCAATTCAGTTGACGCTTCACTCAAGTTGCATTATTTTTTTGTGCACCATCTGTAATCTTGAAAGGCTTCCTGCCTCATGGGTCTCGTGCTGAATATGAGGCAGAAAATATCAGAGATGATACCTGCAAAGGCCTCCTAGGAGCCAGTTTCCAGAAATGAAGACCAAATAATCTGCAGACCAAGAGCCAGGATGAGAAGGTCATAAGCACAGCAGTGATGGAGCGAACTCATCTTCAAGCCTCATAAGACACCCTGACCAAGGCGTTAGCAGGACCTAACTGGCTTCTTACCCTGCAACTCAAGGAGGAAAACCCTTAAATTTCTACATTCTTTATATACTAAAAATATGAGATGCATGCACTGTCACTAATTTATTGCCTGAGCAAATTTGATTAGGAGAGAGGTCAAGTTTTGAGTGCAGAGAGAAACTGTCCTCCAGCAATAGAAATGATAGCCAAATATTTAATATGATGCCAAGCATCACAGTGCACCTCAAATAGGAAGATTTGGGGACTTGTCCCTCTCTCTGGTCTTTTGTTTTCATCCCACATTGCGAACATCCTTTGTGATGCCTGTGTTCCTGCAGGCTATTCAGTGGGGATGACTTTCATTTTTTCATGGGTAAAGACTGACAGTAATTACAGGTGCTTAGGGGCTGCTCTGGGAAAAGCAGGAGATGAGACACGTTGCTTCTCTGACCAAGAAAGGCTGTGGATAAAAGATCATTTAGTCTTCTGCAGGTGCTTTCGTTGGGAGGCATTGTCTGCCTCCTGCAGCCTCTCGTGCTTTACAGTTAATGCAGTTTAAGCTAAAAGCATTTTTAGTAGAGAACCTGGCACTGTATGGGGTGGTAGGAATTAGTGTACTGCAGGGCAGGAGAGGGCTGTGGGGCTTGGGATAAGTAGATAAACCATTTGTTATCGAGCTGTAAAGAAAACAATAATTGCCACAAAGCTTTTTCTGCAGGAAAATGTCATCAGTTCGTGATGGACGGCCACGTTTAAGGTGGCAGGGAAACGAAATGGATCATAAATATATTTTAGCTTAGCCTCTAACAACAAACCTCCAGAAACAGCTTTTGGTTGGTTGGTGCTTAGGGACTTTAAAAGACAAAATAACCAAGATGTCCCCTACAGAAGGCACACAAATGGATCACAGAATAATACAGTCATGTTTAAAGACATTTATATAGAGTACAGAATATGTGGGTATTGTCCAGTATTCACATGTAGCTTAAATACATCAGTTCAGCTGTATATTTGCATCAGAATAAATCTATAATCGAAGGCTTGGTAAAAAGGGCTTATCTTCTTTTTTCTTTTTTTTTTTTTTTTTTTTTATGCTTCAATGGAAATATCCCCATGTTTCTAGCTTGTTAGGACACAATCAAGAAGGGAATAACCCATTACATACTTCATTATTTTCCAGATAGCAGAGGAAATCTCCTAGGAATTTTTGACATGTAAAGGGTGTTATAATATCTAAAATCAAATGACATGAATTGTGATGATGTGTCAGCATTTGCAACTGGTAATGCTAATGCTGATTTTTGGGGAGCCATTACTCAATCTGCACCTCAATAGCACAAGATGAGGATTGCCTTACAAGCAGTTGCTCTGTTCATTTTCTAAATAATACCACAAAATAAGGCATAAATAGACCCCTCTTTTTTACCTTTCCTTATTTGCAAACCAAAGCTTCAGAATTACCCCTGATATTTTGTAACATCGGCCTCTGAGACACAGAGATGTTGAAGCAAATCCCTACATGTTCAGAGATGCAAGCAGTATTCAATGAGCTAAAATATTCTTTATGATAGTCTTAAAATCAGAATTATCCAGTCTTGTACATGCTGAAATTTACAGTGGTGCATTAAAGCTATGACAAACAACCTCTGACAAATAATTTGGTCATAACTCTTATTGCAGCACACATCATGGCAAAGCAGTGCAAGTGGAAAGGGTTGCTTTTAGGCAGCAGCGGATGCTAGTTTCCAGTGCCAGACTCCAGATTTTTATTTCAACAAGCAAAATTATCTTAACCTACTTTATCCATTTTTCTCTGAAAAAAAAAAGCTGTTGTTTTTTCCAGAAACTCTCTTGATTTTATAAAATGTTTGAAACTTGAGAAGAGACTGGATATGCTTTGTCTCTGTGAGAACTACTTCATCCTGATAGATTTAGTGGAGAATCTGTGCTCCATGAATCTTCCCCTAAGAAACAGCCGAATGTATTGTTTCCAAATACTAATTCTCTCAACTTCTTAAAATCCCTTGGCACTTATTATATTCATTCCTCGCAAGCAGTAGTGAAAACAAATGTTCTTTGTGTAAACAGACTTTGACAGAATGTGGGAACTTAAATAAATATGCTTATAATATGGTATAAAAATCAACTTCAAATTTGAAGCAAACTGAAAGTGCATGGGTAAAGAGTCTTGTCACTCAACTTCAAAAAAAAACCCCAAATATATACTGTGATGTATTAAAACAGGTAAATATGAACTCTGAGGCTCCTAAATGTGTCATATGTTGGAAGACACTAGAACTGTGTAAATATGCAATGTTAAGTAAAGCAGTTGCTCCAAAACATCTTTTCACATGAAACATGGTCTCGTATCTGTTATTCCCCTCCAAGAAAAATGAGCATCCTACTGCCGCTGTTTTCCTCAGCTGTCCAGAGACGTGGGGCGTAGTTCTTCACTGGAGTGGTCAATGACGTCGTAGGACTGATGGAAACCAAGGATATTTTGAAACGTTTACGTGGCTTATTTAAGTTAGGGGAAAAAAAAAAAAAAAAAAACTTACTCCAGAAAGCACAACTGGCCACAAAGCTTTTCTATGAGATTGGATACCCTGGGTGGTTTTCTGAGGCATGAGGCCAAAGGCCAAAAGAGCAAAACCACCCAAAAAGTGTAATAATTACCCTTCAGGGCAATGGCTGCATAAAATGGAACTTATGAATAAAGACAAGGAAAACCCATTAAGTAATATTATTGACATGTGTCTGACGTCGCCGATAGCCAACCAGCACTTGCCACTTGTGCTCCGGATTTCTGAAATCATTTCTTAATGGAATAAGGCGTTTTTAATTCATAATGCTTTTCTACAGATGCTAGAGGATGCGGATTTGCCAGCCGTTCACGTTCCCAGCCTGAGTGCTGTTAATAAATCCAAGGTTTACTTGAAACACAGTAGTAGTCCTCTGTTATATCAGTATTGCAAACAAGTTTCAGCTTCAAGCAATAACATAAAACTGCCATATATCAGCATTTCTTAAGCACCTGTCCCTGACAGTGCCAAGCCACTCTGAGAATTACAGGGGGAAGAAATGAGAGAGACCATTTTCCATGTGAGATGTAGTGCTGCGGCGACAAATACACCTTTTGATTACATAGTGCAAACAGACTTCAGTGCCAATTTCAGAGCTGAAATAAAGGAAAACAGGGTTCAGACGATGCTACAAGCCTGAAAAATGTGTCTGGACCACATAAGAAAGGCATAAATGGAAGATTTGTGACTCTTGAGGTTTTTAAGTTTTAGGGTCCAAAAGGCTGCTTTACTTCCATGGTTTAATAGCAAAGCAGTTTTAAGGAGAAGTGAAATCAGAGCTGAGAGAGGATCAGCTGAATAATGCAGTTGTAGGACCAAAGCTGGATACTTACTTTCCGGAGGGTGATATGGTGGTCATGAAGATGGGAGTAGTCCTGAACCCAGGCAATATGTCCCCTCCAAAAGCCTGTATCCCTTCTCCTCACTTGTGTCATGACATGGACACAGTTTCTGTTGGGCTGGATGTGAAGAAGACATTTTTCTAGAGGAAGGCATATCAGCAAGGTACACTCCCACTGGCCGGGCTTAGGGAGAAAATGGACTCCTCTCTCTTTGCAGGTACAGTGAGGTGTGAACATACTGATGGCTCTAGAGAGTCGATCCTTTTATTGGATTTTTATTTCAACATTACAACTCTGCAACTTTAAAAGTGTCTTTTCACTGCTCAGGACAAATCTGCATTTGCCCAATTTAAGGAAGTTGACCCTGCTTTTGAGAAGCAACATAGTATTTTGACAGGTAAAGAACAGGTCGTTAGTAACTCCAAAATTCGGATACTAATCACAGCTAAAAGAGGCACTTTAGAAAGTGCCTGGGTGTTAATCTTTTGGAGGTGTTTTGAATGTAGAAGTAATTGTACATCTGCTGGGTGAGTCATACTTGAGTACAACTGTATCTTGGGATGGACAGTCAATCACAGATGCTATTTCTGAGACATCAAGAGCCCCCAGATGCTTTTATTTAGCCTTCCTTGTACATATGCTGTAGCCATCTTCGCATGTGTCCTGATGGTATTTCCATGTCCCTTTGATCAATGAACCAGCCTGCACATTGTGATGATGCCTTACGCACCAGGAGCAGCCAAAGCACAATCTTTCTGTCTCCCTGTACATTTGTGATTGGTGAAATGGCTGTAGATGGAGTTGGACAAGGTCTGGCATGCTTTGTGGGAGTTCCTGCTCTGCTCCATGCCAAGCAAGCTTAGTTTAGGTCTCCTCCATGCTGTCAGGCATGCAAGGCACCAAGGAGGGGGACAGTCCTGCCGAGCAAAGAGGATGGGGGTCCAAGGCTCCCTGTTTCCTCCATGGGGATGCCCAACCAGACACCAACCCCAGCTCTTCATGCCAAGACCCTTCTCCACCCTGCAGGGGCAGCATGGTGAAGGGTGGCAGCTGCTCATTCATCAGTATCCCAAAGCTATGCTTCCCCAGGGTTTCACAGGTGGGAAAGGTCCGTTGAGGGAGAAGGCTGGGGCTGCCTGGCGAGGTGAGGAAAGCCAGCTCTCAGACCACCCCACAGCGGGAGGTGAACTTGTTTATCAGCACAGCTTGCCTGATGCTACCCCTTTTCATTTTAGACTGAGTCAACCCTCCAGACACCAATGAATGTGCTCTTGTAAACAAACACCATGGGTTGTTCTTTTTTTGTTGTTGTTGTTGCTGCTGCTGTTGGGTGTTTTTCTTTCTTTTCCAGCTAAAACTGCTTTGCCTTCAGAGAGCAAGGCAATGTAACCTTTGCAGGCTCTTAAGCAACTTTTAAATGGTCCCTGTTGGGATGGGAGCCTTTGCTTTCCTGGTGAAAGAGGCATGACCATGGGCAGTAAACAGCTCAGGGACAGTGGAGAGGGCACGGTGAAGGTGGGAGGGCTGCCCAGGGCTGCACCCCAGTCCTGCTCTCCCAAACCATCATCACTGAGCCCAGTTCAGGTGTGCACCCGGTGAGGGTGCTTACTGCAGCATCAGATGGTGTGTTGGCATTGACAGCACTCAGAGGAAGGCAAAGGTTTCACCAAGGGCAGGAGAGCACCAGATGCATTAAAAATACAAAGAGAGGCTCAAAACTCTTCCTTGACCTCATGGTTTTATTCTGGTCTTTTTGTGCTTGTGTAGCCCTGGTCACACTGGTGGCTTCCCCTTGCCCTGATTGAGCATTACTGGTTGACAGCACAGCACGTCCCACCAGCTCGTGTCTGGTTAGCCCTGGAACCTACAAATGGATGTTGAGGGATGCAGTGTCCCCTTCCCTGCCACGGGAGGGGACAGGATGCCTCTGGCAGCAATGCCGATGTAAGTCTGGTTGTCCCATTTTCTACTTTCCTGCCCCCTCTGTCAGGTCTGGTGACCCAGGAAAAGCCATTAGCTGCTGGCTCATCCCCACTTGTGCTCGGGTGCCAGATCCTGCTCTACTCTATGTGGGGAGGAACTTGGCTCTCTTTCCCAAAAATGCCCGCAAATGTCTTTTGTTTGCCTGGCCACAGCAGCAAATTGGGGGTGGTGAGACCATCTCAAAAATCAGAGGGGATTCTGCCTCTGCATATTAGAGGTTGAAGGTTGAATGTTATGAAACAGAAGATGACTAAACTGATCTCACTGGGATATTTCCTAAGGATGCTGCCTTCCCTTGGGTGAACATGCTCCCGAGGGTTTGTTTCATTCATGCATTAAGCTGAGTAACTTCAGGGTTGTTAACTGTAAAAAAACAGCTTTTCTGCACTTACTACAATAGCCGAGCCACAAACTGGGAGTTTTGGTAAAGAAGAAATTACACTTTGCTTTAGGGTAAGCCAGCAAAGTTTCTTTGCCACCAGCTTTTCTCTCTTTTTCTAGTTTTTCCCCCTGAAGCTATTGGAGACCAGTAACCCCAGTTCACATGGTGCTTTTGGCATCAGTGGACTCTTCACTATGCATTGAGCAAGCTTGCAGCGGCATGGTAGCTCTGCATCCCAACACAGTTAAGTGTGAAGGTATAGGGATGCCAAGAAAAGCAAGCTGCATGTTCCTCCCCCTTGACTCACCTCTGCTACCACTGCAAGATGTAGAAGTTGAAAGTTAAGCTTTTGAGTTACCAGCAATTTCCACTTTGGTGCATTATTGGCTTTCCTGCAGCGTTTTTATAAGCCTGTTTATAAGACAATAGACAATGGGAGAAGTTGCTGAGGCTCCCAGTGGACACATGTTGACAATAAACCCCTGTAACAGAGGTCAAATGTGTGTTCCCAGAATAGCAGAGTAGCAGTAACTCGCTGCCTGAGGAGTGTAACACTGCAAATGAACCGATACAGAAGAGATGTCTTATTGTCCAAGCCATTGAGTCAGCTTGGCCCAAGAAGACTAATTTTCCAGAAGATCTCTTTACTTACTGCAAGGATATGACAACATGTCTCTTCCATTGGTAATGCTTATGTCTATGCGAAGGTCCCTGTAGTCATAGATATAAACCTATTTAAAATTATTTGAAGTGTAAAGAGGCAACACCACCCTGAATGTCATGCTCTTGACCAGGTGCCCCTGTTGGTGGAAAGCCTTTCTCTCCAAGCGAGACACAGGAGTGAGTCAGATGGCATTTTCATGTGGGCGGGGTGGCTCTGCACAGTAATGGGGGGAGGGAAGGAATTATAAAACTCTATGTCCTATTTTTAAGAAGTTGTAACTTAGCTTTAGTTTTCCCTCGTATGAAGTCTCCTTGGGCAGGAAAGCATTTTTGACACATGGTTTGCAAAAAGAAAAAAAAAAAAAATACAGGCCAAGTAGAGTTTTCTTCTTTCGCTGGTCACTTTTCAGCTCTTTGTGGGTGCCAAAAAGAATTAAGAGCTTTTTTTCATGTGTGGTTCCAGATACATTGATTGTGCTCTGATAGCCAGAGGATGACAGGATGACTGACTGAATAAGATGACCCATGGTCATTTGTGTCAAAGATGAATTACTGGCAGACAGACCGCTCATGATGGGTTTCATGTTTGAAAGCCTGGCACACCAAGCTCTCCTTGGTGCTACAGGAGCTGTGTTGACTGCAAGGTGGTATGAATAGCAATGTGAGCATGTATGTGAGCACTAGGGTTGACAGGAAGGTTTGCACAGGCACCAAAAGCATTTTGGCAAACAAAAACTCTCTCCTTGAAAAAGCATGTGTGTCACACATCCACAGAAAATATATCCACCTACAAAGTGATCCAAGAAAGGCTGTGGGACAGCCCAAGTCTCCTCCATGTGCCATCTCCACAGCACCAGAGAGGCGAGGTTGCTGTCATGCAATAGCAACAATTGTCCTATGTTTAATGCCTATTTTTACTCTTCTTGCCTCCATTTTTCCTGGCACGCAAAGAGCTGGAAGCAAAGACACCGCACCCTGGAGTGGTGGGGGACATTACAGCTGGAGCATAGTGCCAAGGTTATGGTTAGATCCTAGGCTCCCCTTGATTGGCGTCACAACAATTTTATGACCAACTTTGTCTTATGAATACCCAAAGCTCTGGGCCAAGAGACAGGTTTGGGTTTTTTTCATTTCGGAGCCCATTAGTGAGCAGTTTGCAGTGGAGACAGGAAGCAGCTGCTCTGTAAAGGTCAGGTTGGTGGGCTAAATACGTTTTCTTTTGCAGAATACCATGCAACCAAAGGCAGCGGAGTCACTTAAAGATCCCAAAACACGCAAATGGTGACTGCATGGCCAAGGTAGCAGGAGACTCTCCACCCTGGCCAACCCACCATGCTGTTGTACAGCTGTGCCCCATCCAACTTACAGACTGGGCCTCCAGTTCAAATGGGCGTAGACTGGGGTGTGGAGGGTGAGACGGCTAACGGCACCTAGCAGAAAAACTGGATGTCTAGTGTTTCCAACCAAACCAGTGACTTGAATGTTTCCCAACCAAAATATTGATTCTTCTTGGTTACTGAACTTCTGCAGCCAAATTCACAGCTCACCCATCCAGCCCAGTGCATTGACGTCTTCAGAGCGAATGGCTCATTTTGAGCAAAGTTCCTTGAGGGTTTGTTTTTTATTATTTTTCAACTGTCTGGCGTAGAATATATAGGAGGTAAGATAATTAATGGGTATCCCTGGAAAGTTACATGTGTCCCTGGAAATCCTCTTCTACCTTCATGTGTTTCATTGCTAGCAGTAAGTTTTGCCTAAAGAAAGGAAGGTAGCAGTGACAATCATCACCCAAAAACCCCTTTGCTAGTATACTAACACCCTTGAGGGTCTTGCTCAAGGAACTATTTATTGCTCTTTTAAATGATGTGCATGTTGCTTTGATGGGGACATTCACTTTCTTGAAGTCTTTGCTGTCCAGCCATGTAAGGCCCTTCTCCTCTTCTGTGCAAACAATGGGAGAGGAAAACCCTTGTAATGCCATGCAGTCTAGTACTAGCAGGTTACTGATAAGTGTTCACATCCTTCCCAGTTTCTCTGTACCTTCATGTAAATGGCAAAATTCTAGGAGGAATGGGAAAAATACTTGTTAGAAGCTCAAACAAAGCAAACAAATAAGAGTAGAGGGTAAATATAATCTGAAGACCCAACTAAAACACTGTTCTCCATAGGGGATACCCAACTTCATGTTGTCTGAGTAGGAAATAATCTTGAGATATTTATTTCCATTCCCTAATAAGCAGGTAGCAATGAAAATGTTTGGCAGGTATTTAGACATTAATAACCTAAGGAGTTTGGAATTTCTTTGCAACCACCTTGGAGGGCAGAGGGGAGCAAAGAAAAAATGATCAGTTAAGTCAGCATTGTATCATCATCTTCAGCCACAAGCATTGCAGTGCACTCACAGCTCTCTCTTCTCCTTCCAAAATGGACTTCAGAGATATTTTTATATCTGGGACACTACTATGGGCAGCGGGTGTCCCACAAAGACCACTGATTCAGTTGCCTTATTGGCTAAAATGTTCTGTAAATAAGAAAAGCAAAATCTTCCTCTACCCCACCAATGCTTTACAAAGTCGCTCAGGAAAATTTGTAATGCGTGAGGCAGCAGCAGTCCCATATTAACTTGCAGACTCCAGATATTATGCAACGTGAAGCTTTCCTAATTATGCTGTCCTCAACAATTCCTGCCTACACTCACATGTCCGCACACTCTTACAAGCGTGTGCAAAATCCAGGGTGATTAAACCTTTACTTTATCAAAATGGAATGTTTGATTTGCAGTCAGCTAGGAAAAAAAATAATAGATCCTGACATTAGCAAGGCAATTCCTTCAATCACAGATTATGGGACTTTGACATTCAGCCTCTTGGAGAAGATGCACAGGGACCTGGTGCTGGTGGACAGCATGCTGAAAGCCACCTTTGTCCACCACTGGTCAAGAGTAAACATAAGGGTGCCAGTCAGCAGTGACCAGCAACCACACCTTCAGCTGTCTGTTTGAATTTTGCTCAAGAAAACACAATCCTTGGCTCGCTCAGCTTGGATGCTCCAAGTGCAAGTGCTGTAACTGTGTGAAAATTACTTTATTTTCAATGTAGCTTAGCTGATTTGCACCCATCTATGGCATATTATTGTCCCAAAGCCTCTGTAGCTGGTCATGATAAGGCGATCCCCCAACTGATTAGACTATGCTGTTCCTCTTGCCTTCTCTGTTAGTTGTAGAGAAAGCGAGGCAGAGGATGAGTAAAGCTTTCTTGCACTGATCAATCTAACATGAAGTATTATTTCTTGAGAAGTTTTACAGTTGCTTTGAGCCTCCTAAGTTCTGACCTAAGCTGGTTCTGCATTGCCTGTCATGGGAGTAGCTAAACCTTGGTTTAAGCAGATTCTCCTTCCAGGAAGCTGAGCTGGCTGCAGGGTTTCCACAGACGGAAACTGCAATGCTTCATGATCCATGAGCTGTGACATATTTGGGTGAACTGGTTCCTACTGGTTCTTCTGCTGCTGCCTCAAAATCATCTAGTTGCCTGCTGTGTTACTCGCCTTTTGGCTGAAGGCATCAGCCCCTCTATTCTGTCCTTACCTGTGTCTCACTGTTGTCTATTGGAAGTTATTATCTTTTTTGATAGGCTGTCTGAACTGCCTGGGCGGTTGCTTTCTAAGCCACTTTCAGTTTATTGCCAACCAATCTGGAGGGGCAGCATCCTGCAGCAGGAGAGTGGTTGAAGATAGTAAGTTGTCCAGCTGGCTCAGTTGCTTTTGGAAGATGTGTGATCAAGCTGTAAATAGAACCATTTCCTGAGCTTTTCTTCCCAGGCTTTATCTTGTTTATTCATGCGAACAGCACCTGGGGAATAGCTGCGCCTGGCCTTGGTTTTAATTTGTCTGTATTTCAGCAGCGTCATGTCATTACATTGGTGCAATACCAGATTTGGAGGAAATTCATGTGGATGACCTATTCTTGATAGCCCTTTAACTATGGCCAGATGGAGCGTGAGCCGCTTGTGGCCACACATTGCATGGTGAAGAGCACATGTTAATGTGCACAGCCGTGAAGATGTCAGAGCTCTCATCGCAGCTCGCTTGATAGATGGTTTTACTCCGCAAAGCATAAGCCAGAGCAACCAGCTAAAAAGGTGTAGGGTGTTTTTTGGAGGTCTCCAGTGCCCTGGACAGGTGAGGAGCCACTCTCTGCCTCCTTCCTTCCAGAGATGTTTAGGGAAAATGGGGTGGGGGGGAGCACCAAGAAGCCTTAGGAAAAGCAGATGAGGTGCAAACACAACCCCGTACAGCAGCGGGTGCAGCATGCCTGCATGTTCACAAGATTTCCACTGTACACTCTTGTCCCCGCTCATTGTGGCTTTGGAAAACTGCATTTCACTGTGCCAGTTCCCCACGTGTCACCCATTAACACTTGTAACCCTTAATAGCTAAGCCATCCGCTTTGTTAGCATCTTTCCTGCAAGGATCTCAAAACACTTAATACAGGGAAATGTTTCTCTCAGTTTTTACCAAAGGGCTACCTAGAGCCAAAGGATAAAGTGATCTTTGCGGGAACACTTTCAAACCAAGCTTCCTGACTGCTTTTCCAGGAGCTGCTAAATAATAGCGCTTTCATCCATCAGCCCGGTCCAGTTCTGATTCTTGTGGCTGCTAAATTTTTTTTCAGCTTCTCTCAGTGCATCACCAAGGGCCCTCCACTTTAGGACTCAGGAGGACACTTAACTCTTGACTTGTTCCATGGTTTAGCCGCTTTGTATCACCACTAGCCTCAGGCTGAATGTGGAGAAAGTGGTCTGAGCCACTCAAAGGTGAGAGTGAAGCTTCACCAAATATTTAGCTAGGGCAATCCAAAGAGCCAAAGGATGGCCACCACCTGCTTTGGGAGGCAGAAGTGGGGTGGTGAGATGCTCGGCATGCTGGAGGGTACGCCAGTGTTGAGGCACACAGGGATGCTTTCTTCTCCACCCAAAGTTGGAGACGTGGGAGTGGAAGCAGGCTGGTTGGTGTCTGTGTGAGCATGAGGCACGAGGTAGCCTCTGGGCATCATTTCCCATTTCATTACCATATGATATAAAATGTTTTTAAAGAAAATTTTCCTTTTTCACCACCATTTAATAAAGCTGTAGAAAGGAAGAGCGAGTCCTGCAGCATGTTGGGGAGATGGGGTTAGCTGATACTCAGCCACTCCAGCAATGCACTTGGCTCAACACCCCTCACAGCTTTACATGATCTCCAGGGCCTGAAGGTCTCCTGCAGCTGGGCCCATCGCAGCAGTACATCCCAGGTGATCATAGCGAAACAAAACTTCACTTTCTAGGATTAAACTCCAGGATTTCCTTGCTCTTAAGCAAGTTCCAGCTCTCTGGAGTCAACAGCAACTTGGCCGGATCCTGCTTTCAATTACATACAGATGTAAAATGCAGGGTAATGTGGTGCTCTGGTATCCCCACTGGGTTGAGCTGCTCTGTTGGATGCTGTAGCTCCCCCCATGCATTGGGAGGCCAAAGGGATCCTCCCCAAAACAGCGCGGTGACCCGCTCCCCAGTGTTGCGTTGGGACGTCGCGCGCCTCCATGCTGTCTGGCTCCTCTGAGGCTGGGAAAGGGTTTGGATGCGATTCATTCATTGCAATCAAAACCCAACAAGTACTGGAAGAAAGTTCAAATGTATGTGAAATAACTTGTCCAAAAAGCTGGCAAAGGCAGCTTATTTTTCCTGTCTTACAAGAAGTTATGCAATCAAGTGATTAATTACCCATGGCACAGTCTGAGGGGTGAAAGATTAATATTCCTGGAGACTGCTGCTGTTGACCTTGTGTTATACCCAGGATGGGAATAGCCCGAGCTTCCCAGCAGAATAAACCTTGCCCAGTGGCGAGACTGTCTTCTCCATAGTTGAGTGAAGAGGTTAAAGTTTTATTTTTCTTCTTGATTCTGTCCCTCCAGCAGAAAATAGTACCATCAAAAGACTCCCACCCATCTCCCAGATAAAAAGGAAGTTCAAGTCTTTTATAATTCAAGGGCTCTGCCTCACCCAGCCGTGGCAGTAGAGTGGGAGCCCAGCCTTCAACACGGACGCTGTTGGGAAATGGCTTAGCAGCATTGCATGTGTTAACTGGTGGGGCGCGAGCTGCAGACAACACTGGAAACGATCTCAGCTGGCTGCAGTTAGCCCTGGGGGGAGCAAACCTCAAATTCAATCACAATTTTAAACGACAGTTCTTGCTTGCACTGAATGCTCGTTAATGCACATTGTAATACTATTTCTTTCCTGGGGAAAGAACCATTTCCTGGGATGTGACAGAAATTAATTCTGCCTGTGGTTGCAGTACTCATTCATTCATTCTGCTCATCATGTGCAGCTGAAGGGTGCCACGTTTCTGTGGTGTAGGAGGACATGCCTTCTCAAGCACATTGCTCACCCTACCTTTCTTTCTCTACACAAGCCCATGCGCAGCAATCACTTTCTGCTGAAAATCCTGCACCAGCTTGCTGTCAGCAATGTTAGCTTAGACTGAAAGTTACCTGGTATTTTTGTTAAAAGGTTGCTTTTCAGTAGTTTTTAACTTTGCCAAACTAAGTATTCACTTCAAGATGAAGTTATTTTCGAAGGGAAGGGTGCAGCAAACCTTCAGTCATTTTAGTCATTGGATGTGCAAGGAATAATGTGTAGCTTTCCCTATATATAAAACCTTCCCCATTTTGTTATTAAGCCTTTACAACCTCATTCTTTGGAGTGTATCTTAGCATATCCTACCTCTCATGGCTGAATTTGCAGCGTTAAATACTCGCCTAAGGAAACAAATACTCATTATTCAATTTTAAGCTATACTTAGTATAGGAAGAGGGAATGGAAGAAAGGGCTTGTACAATTTTTCTTTCTCAAGTAGTGGTTTCCATCAAAGCAACTTGGTATGTGAAAGCTCCTAGTGAACAAGAGAACCAAACATAAGAAAGGAAATCAGGAAAAACAGGGCAGGGGGCGAAGGGTTACTTCATGTGCAATAAATAAAACCTCCCATAATCTTTGGTCTTGTGAAAAGGTCAATAGTGCTGGTGCCAAATAACTCATAGCAGGAAGACTGGACAGCAGCGAGGCTGTCGGGGCCGGTGGACGCCTCTCAGCTGAAATGAATGGAAAGGACGAGGCTCTCAAAACAGTCAGACATTGAACAGGGGCTGAGTGGAGAGCTTGGAAATAGATGGTGTTAATAGGTTTCAAAAATGCTGTAACAGACCTGGCTGCATGCGAGGTGGAGCTCGCAGCTCCTCGTATAGTCAATGATGGCACTGGCAGTATGACTCATGTCTCGCTGCCAGTCTGGAAGAGCTCTGGCACCTCATTTGCTCCTGGTCCTCTTGTCGCAGTCTTCGGTTCGCAAGATCACAGAGTAGTTGAGGTTGGAAGGCACTTCATGAGATCATATACTCCAACTCCCCAGCTCAAGCAGGGTCAGCTAGAGCAGGTCCAAAACCCTGACCAGTTGGAGTTTCAGTATCTCCAGGATGGAGACCCCACAACCTCTCTGGGCAACCTGAGCCAGTGTATAACCACCCTCACAGCTAAAAAAAAAATCTTTTTATTAAGTTTAAATGGAATTTCCTTTCTTTTAGCTTGTGACATGTCCTCTCATTCTGCCACTGGGCGTCACTGGGAAGAGTCTGGCTCCATCTTTCCTCTCCACCATCAGATATTTATACATAGTGATAAGATCCCCCCTGAGCCTTCCCTTCTCCAGGCTGAGCAGTCCCAGCTCTTTCAGCCCCTCCTCATATGACAGATGCTGCAAGCCCTTAATCATCTTTGGGGCTCTTTGCTGGACTCTTTCCAGCATGTCCATGTTCTCTACTGGGGCACCCAGAACTGGGCCCAGCTGTCCAGTGTTGGATCACCTCCCTCGATCTGCTGGCAATGCTCTTCCTAATGCAGCCCAGGATGCTCTTGGCATCATTGCCATGTGGCCACATTGCTGGTTCATGGTCAGCTTGTTGTGCACCAGGACCTTAAGGTCCTTTTCTGCAGAGCTGTTTTCCAGCTAGCTGGTCAGCTCCCAGTTCATACTGGTGTCTGAGGCTATTTCTCCCCACGTGCAGGACATCACATTTCCCCTTAAACATTGTGACATTCCTGTTGACCCATACCTCCAGCCTCCTGAAGTCCCTCTAAATGGCACCACAACCGTCTGCTCTATCAACCGTTCCTCCTGGTTTTGTATCATCACCTACAACTTTGTCAAGGGTGTCCTCAGTCCCATCATCCAGGTCATTAACAAAGACATTAAGCAGTGCTGGCCCCCGTATCAAGTCCTGGGGTGCACCACTAGTGACGGGCCTCCAGATGGGCTTCATGCCACTGATCACAACCCTTTGATCCCCGCAGTTCAGCCAGCTTTCAAGCCACCTCACTGTCCATTTATGTCATCCATATTTCATCAATTTGTCTATAAGGATGTTATAGGAGACAGTGTTGAAAGCCTTGTTAAAATTAGCATAACCAACATATACTGTGCACCCCTCATCCACCAAGCCACTGATCTCATTGTAGAAGGCTATCATGATGGCCAGGCATGATTTCAGCATATCAAATTCACCAGAGTGTATGGTTTTGAGAAACTGGAGAAAGGGAACTGCACCTCATCTCACTTCGGCCTTGGTTTTCATAATAGTTGGAGGGAAAATCGGTGTTTTAGCTTTTGTTGTAACTAAGAATGCCTGTCTTCCTTCTGGGGAGTTATGTAGGAAAGGCAGAATTTACTGTAAAAGCTTAGTTATGTGTGCTAGAATTTTAGTCTCTGCTTTGGCATGGACTTAGAAAAATAATAATCATTTAAAAATAAACCTAGCTATTGTATTTAACCTTGGCCCGTGCAGCCAGTGATATTTTGTGAGACGTTCCAGCTATCCACAGATTCTTTTCACCGAAGCTTCCCTTCAGGAAACAAAATAAATTAATGATACAAACAGGAAGCAGCTGTCTTTTCCTAAATAATAATTAAAATGGGGTCCCTTTAGCAGAGGGGGGAATAAAGGGGAGGGAAAAGACCTGAAATGTTGTCGGTTTAACTTTGACCAGCCTTCAGAGGACAGGCTTAGAATAGCGACACAAGCTGTGAGGCTGGGAGGACTTATTTTCTTATGAGCCATTTTTGGATTTAAAAAACAGAGAAAGGTCTGCTCGAGGGGCAGATGAGCAAGACAAAGGAATGCTGCTCTCTCAAGGCACACAAGCTCTCCTCCTTCGGTAGTATTCACATGGAAAGACACAATAATCACCGTAATCATTGATGCTGTTCTTCAGCGGCTTTCATCTGCTACCAGCAATCACTAGGAAATTCCAGGGTGTTCCTGATGTTTTTTTTTTTTTTTGTCTTTGTCCCAGACTGTTCACTTGACATAGTTCCTTGAAATTCCACTTTAAGAAGGAAGAAGGACAAGAGAGCTGGAAGCTCTTGGCTCCTTCCAGCCAGCTGGGAGGAGGAGGTGGTGGCAATGAATGTGGTACCACACAGGGGCTCCTGCTGTGGCCCCAGGGCTTGGTCTGCTCAGGGCTTCCAGAGGTGGAGGGGCCTTGCCCTTGCAGGCTTAGCAGCTGAGCCTGTGGGTCACCACAAAAACATATTGGTCAGAGGAAAGGAAACCAGGGGAGATAACCATGGCCAGCAAAAGCCACAAGCAGCACAAGAGCTAGGACTTTTTATCTTTTATTATGATTGGGTGAAGCAGTAAGTTGATACAGCATGGCACTGCATTGGGGAAGGTGCATTTCTTAACAGCATGAAATAACACTGTTAAAAATTAGGTTTGAGCTTGCTCCATCTCAGGAGATAATGTCAATATGTAACAGTACAACATGGCCCTGAGAGAAGACTTGGGATGCACCCTCAGTTGGTGCTCTGCCATTTACTTGAGTAGCTGGTACTGGGTGACTGGTGGTGCTGATCGTAACAGGAGTGGCTTAATGGAAGCCTTTATGACTGCAACCAGAGAACCAATGCAGAAAAACCTGTGCCATAAACCCAGCACGTTAGCCAGTGCCACCTCCCAAAATACAGAGCAGGTGGGATAAACAAGGTTTGTTTTATTTGTAAGATTTCGAGACCCTACTTGGCAGGAAAAGAGCCTTCTCTCCACTCCCAAACATATCACTGAGTTACTGAATGTGGCAGGGATTTACAGGTGAAAAAGGAGATGGCAGAAAAATTGGTGACAAGCCTTATGACTCCTTCTGGTATTTGAATGTATCGTCAGACTATCATAGATACCAGTTTCTATATCCTTTGAGGTATGGAAACTCCAGAAAGACCTCATGCCATAGAGTCTTGTCCATGAATCAAAATTGGCACCAATTTTGACTTACAATTTTCTAGAACTGGTTGCTTTTAAAATGGGAAGGCAATAAGGCATCTGGACCTGAAGAAGATTTTGACATGGTCCCTTTATCTGCATTCAGTGGCCCTATTATCTATACAACCTTTCTTCCATCTTTTTCTCACTACATCTTGTTCTAAAAGCTCAAGTTGATATCCTCTGAGTGAGGTGAGCAGTAATACATGTTCCTTTTTAACTGGGCACAGCAGTCTCCTGCCAGTCCTATATCTGTAACGCTAAAGGGACAGAGCTAATCTGGTGGTAAAACTGCAAACGCTTCTTTAAGCAGCACAGAGCTTAAAAGTGTAAGAAAGTTCAGTCAGGACTGTCCGAGATGCTTAGCAGCCTTCACCAGGTCTCATAGAAAACTTTTCCATGGAAAAGTTTATCTTGAGTTACCTTCAGATAAAGATGGTGTCTTCACAGTCACCATGGAAATTCCCATCCATGTTCCTTCTGTGAGAGGGAAACCTGTTATGGGTCTCTGAAGGAAAACAGCATTTCAACGTAGGGATTTTGCAGTTCCTTACTGGAAGTACAATTTTGTCCCTGGCTTCATATTCCTGTTCTCACCCAGGATCCCTGCTGTAATATAAGTAGATAAAATGTAGAGTCTGCATCTTTCCTTCCATGAGGCACACTGGAAGGATAATATGAGCCAGGACATTCTCCTTCAGATGCTCAGAAGAAAGTCAGGAGAGCTGATGTATTCTGGGCAAGCACAGCTATTAGGACAGAAAGCTTCAAGGACAACAAAAGAAGGAGTTAATATTTCTCCAGTGGTAGAGAAATGCCTCCACGGGGTCCCAAGAAACCAAGCAGATGGCAGTGTGGACATCACCTTCGGTTTTTCATGCACTTGCATGCGATCAGTGGGGTTGCTTGTAGTGGTAAACTTTTAAAATTTTGGAGAAATTTTTGGGAAAACACATTTTAATTGATGTTTAAACTCACTAAGCACACAAAGAAAAGGATTAAAAGGGAGACATATGTCATTTGAGGCCCCTTGACTCCCGGCAGTACATGTGCCCTCATTTTTAGTTCAAACTAAATTAATCTATTAAGGTACAGGAAACCTAATTTCACATCTGACCCTTCTCAGGCAGATGCTGGAATACCAAAAAAGGCAGCTAGGTGTGCACAATGTACAACTCAAGGGAAGTGAGAGGTATTATTCATGTGGGTGTGACCTGATGGCCGTGCTGATTCACTCTTCCACTCCAAAGCCCTCCCTGTCCTTCCTAAGCCTTGCAGCACTCAGGGCCGCCTTTACAAGGGTCCTTATTTGGTGAAGAGGGCTACATATTTTGGCCTACCCTTTTTCCTCCCTGCTACAAGTTATTGTTGTGGAAATGGCTCACAGAAGGGTGGTTTTTTTTTTTTCTTTCTTAAAGATTAGGCTCCCAGTGGCTAAGAATAGCTTCTGCTGTTATGGGAGCAGCAGCAAAAAGTAAAAAGAGTATCAACAATGTGAATGTCACCAGAGGCAAAAATCCCACTCCACCCGTCGCGACAGCAGTCCACTTTCGGAGATCTCTGGGTGGCGCTTGGCTAATTTTGAAGCTTCCTCAGTGGGATCCGGAGTTGGTGTGACAAAAGGGATAGCAAAGTTAGGGCAATCGTTCTGCATCAAGTAATCCCTGTAGCACTGCAAACATGCTGATAATCAGACATCATCAACCCCAGCGAGTTTTGAACTGTGACAGAGCTAGGTGTTTTGTTTCCACACCAGATGGCTTGCTATGAAGTCTCCAAAATCTTGAACTGATGTATTTATCTCAGAAGATAGCTCTTGGTGTAGCCATGTATGCTTTGCCCTCTAACTGTTTGGGAGAGAGAACAGGATTGATTGGCTCCAGGTATACATCATTTCTCCTTTTTTTTCTTTTTTTTCCCGACCATTTTTTTCCTAATTCCCCTTCAGGGGTCACTGCCATCCTGATCGCTTTTGGTTTACAGCAGTTTCTCAAAGTCATAGTGAGAGACCCAGGACAGGAGACCTCAAAGGAGCAGGTGGGAAGATGTAAAGGGAAGGCTAACAAGGCTGCTCAGTTGTTATTCAGAGACTTATCTTCCAAATACTGTTTTCCAGGGAAGAGAGGGGTGAGAAAGGCTCTGACTGTTATCGCTACAAATAAACCCTTTAAAACATATCCCAAGTAGGATGAATAAAGTCCCAAAGCAGTTCATCTGAGATATGCACTGTTTTGGCAGCTTCAGCATTTTTTAACACAGATGCCAATAAGGACTCAATTTCCATAGCCAAACTCGGAACCAAGCGGGCAAACTGGTGACCAGAGCAGAATTATAATTTACTGCAAACAGCTGGATTCACAACTGTTTCGATGTTGTTTGCTGAGGTGGGAACAAATGAGACAACAAGGAGGCAAGAGGGGTAGCAGTGTCCGACATCAATATTATTGCCAAACATTTGATAACATCAAACCCCAAGAGTGATGGACTACTTGAGGGTGATGTATATGGCAGGCATCACAAACCTTAAGTTGTTCAACAAATTTGCCTACCAACAGTCAGGATCTTAAGCTGCTCAGTCAACTGCCACCTGGAAAAAGGTCTGTGCAGTCCCTGAGCTGTGGTGAACGTAGAATGGGTGAGGATGCTTGAAGATGGTGACCTTTGGGAAGTAACCATGCAAGAACAGGATAAAGCCATCCCTTGTGAATATGAAGGTACATAAGGACATAAAAACAGCTCCACTGGGTCAGGCCAAAGGTCTGTCTAACCTAACATCCGGACCCCAACAGAGCCCATGAGTGGAAGCCTAGGGAGAAGTAAGAACAAGGGCAGACGTATACAATACTTCCCCTCAGTGCTCTCCCAGCCTCCAACTATTTTCAGCTCAGGAACTTCCTGAGCCAGATACAGTTTCTATGTATTTAGTAACTCTCAGTGGATTTCTTTTCCGTGAACTCTCCTTGAATCCATGTAAACTTCTCATATCCACAACATCCTTTGGTAAGAAGATCCACAGATCTGCTACCTGTTGCATGAAGAGCCATCTCCTTCTGTTTGTTTTCCAGCCTGACTCCTACTAACTTCATGTAACACTGTCTGCTCTTGTACAGGAAGAGACAGCAAAGCCTGCCGCATCCCTGTTCCCATGCTGCTCACAAGCTCAGAAACCTCTCTCATATACCTTCTAGTCATTTATTTTCCAACCTGAAGATACCTGGTTTAGTTGGTATAGAAACTAAGCCGTAAGGTAGAACTTGTGAAGGACTTGGGCTATTTTTATGTACGGCCTCACTTGCCCTCAGACTCCAAAGGTTCTTGTTGCATCTTGCAGTTGTGAATGAAAGCCTCCAGCTTGCTCAGAGCTTGAGTTCCAGCTCTAATGCTGCAAGCACCACATGTTGGCAGAGCTATGGGGATATAAATAATAGCCTGCACTCAAATCCCAGGGAGAAACAGTTCCTAATCATGCTGTACATGTGCACAGGCCATTCCTGGAAGCCTCTTCACGCTCCCTTACACCTCCCCAACTTTGCCAGTAACGCATACTCCCAGCTTCACTTCCAGGGGTCTTGTGAGGTTATTCATGTCTACAAGCTGCACTTTGTAGACAAACTCATAGAGTTTCTGGCAGTGACCAGCAGCTTAGCCTTTTCTCTCATTGTGCTGGCATGTAAATCTGTTGCGAGTGCCCAGGGAAACCAAGAGCCTGCCACCTGCATAAACGTTGCTGAGTACCTACCGAAAGCATAGCGTGCTCTCTGCTGTGTGTGTGGGTGGGTGTGTGTGGGTGGGTGTGGGTGTGTGTGTCACGGTGACCTCTGAGCACACCATCTAAAATAACCTCATGCATGGAACCAGGAATAGAAAGAAAGGAAGGATGCATTTTATGTAAATGTAGTCAGAAAGTCTGCAAGACAAATTGCTTGAAGTGGTTTAAAAGATGAAGAAATATGACTCACTTCCAGAGGGAACTGTTTTTGCTGGGCTGGGCTGAGGGTAGTATTGTGTCTTAGGCAAGTACATGGTTGCCACTAGGGCTTTACTGACATCCACGTGGATGGGTTGGACATCCAGTAAACTGTATAATGGGCATGCAAAGCAGGTGTGCTTCATGAACACTGAGAGAGCTCTGCAAGGAGAGGATGCTGCTGTTTATCTGCAGTGTGGATTTACACATAGCTTTCGCAACCAGTGTCACTAACATAAGGATGCTTGCCATGTTCTTGACAGAAAAAAGTCTATGAAGAACCTTTGTCCAGGCAAATAGGAACCTCCCGACTAGTTCAGAGAAATGGTGTATTTAATTAAACACTCAGCTTCCCATGAAGCCAGTGGCAACACTGCAGAGGATGAGGTACAAGTGCTCAGCATGGGCAGCCATGCCCTCGCAAGCTGCTAGCAGAAGTCTCCTCTGCCCCCTGGGCTATCAGCACTCAGCTCCTCCGAAGCATGAGGATTTAGCGATGTTTATCAACACTTCCCCTGTGAAACACAGCTATGTGTACCCTTATTCATCACAGAGATAGCATTCTCTTCCCAGTGTTTTTCTTTCAGTAACTCCTTGCAGCAACGAGCAATTTCACTGAATTAATCTGTGGCTGTTGACGACATCGGGTATTTTATTTCAGACCATCTTCCCTCTCCATGCGTCATTGCCTGCTGATACCAGGGCCGCTGTTGCATGTAGGAGAGCTGAGAGATGCTCTTCACGTGCAGCTCCATGGCGTGCCCCAGCCTTACTGCGCCAAGGGGACAACAGTGGCAGGTCCTCCCCCCTTGGCCAGGCCTGCAGTTTTGGCAGCATAACCCTACTAGAAGCCTGTTGTGGCCCAGGTGCGTTTCTGAGCAGGATCCAGCTATCGTTCATCACAGGTTGCATTGCACAGTCCAAACTCTGAATTTTCCAACACCCTGCTCCCATCCACATCCATTGAGGACAGGAATGCAAGTTCACCCGGAAACCACCTTTCCCTTTTAAGTGAGAGCATTTCTGAGCGGGTTTGGTATTTCCCATCTCTAGATACCACATTTTTTCCACTGACTCTGCAGGCAGTGCCAGGAGTTTCAGCGAGAGCTTAAATCAGCACACCAGGAAGCACAGGAAGCCAAATACTGAAACTTCCCATCCCATTTTCAGCAGAGGGGTCAGAGCCGTCTCTGCCCTGTGGCGCGACAACCAATTTACCGTCATCTCTGCTCTGCTGGGACAGGAAAGAGCTTGCAGACGGGCTCCATCCCCGGCGCCCCCCAGCTCTCGGCGGCGATCCCCGCCCCGGCACGGGCGCACCCACCGAGGTGCGGGCGCTGCCTCTCTGCGGCCAGGGGCTTTTCCTTTCCCTCCGCCACCTCTTCCTCCATAGACGATGGGTGAGCCGGGCTCGCTCACACATGCCGGGGCTGGTGGCAGGGTGGCACAAAGCCTGCATTGTGCACGCTCGCCGCCCTGAGAGGCGATCTAATTGTCTTCCCCAGCTTGGAGCAACAATTTGCTGGCAGCCAGGCTTGTGTCATTATATAACAGGAGATAGTCCGACTTGTAAACAGATCTCCAGAACATGTCTCTCTTCCCTTATTTTGGAGAAACAATAAGCTAGGGGCTGGCTGACACCTTAATGCTGTTTGCAAGGGCATGAACCAAGCCTTTGCAGGGAGGGATTTGTCCAGGGCATCGCCTCCTCTTTGTGCGTGGCAATGGGAAGTCAGCAGGGGAATCCCACGAAAGGCAGGGGCTTTAACAACAAGGCTGGAGACCTGCAGGGCTCCTTCAGCTGCACCTCGTGCTATGCAGCAGGCTTCCCTTGGGCTGGGAGAGGAGCTGTGCAGCGAAGGCATTCCAGCAATAAGCCTGGAAGACCCCAGAGGGTTAAAGAGGAAGAATTTGATTTCCATGCTCACTTTCCCTCCTCACCCTGCCCAGCCCTATCCTATGCTAACTGGCTGGTGAGGGAAAGGCAAAAGTGGTCCTCCTGTACTTACATCCCTGAGGAAGCGCATTTCCATGCATGACTTCCAGGCTGGTGAGCGATGCCCAAACTCCCAACACTTGCCACAAGTGAAGCTGAAGGGACCATGTTGTCATGGTCACCTGTGTTCCTCAGGCTCCTCGGGCTTTCCTCCCCACTAGGGATGCTCTGCACTGGGGCTTGTATCCTCCTTGGGAAAGAAAAGAAACTACTCTCCCTTTCTGAGTTTCATCTTTCTATGCTTCAGCACATGGTAACATCAATGGACAAAATTTCTACTCTGGAAAACCGTTTCTCATTGACTGCAGGGGATAACTTAACCTTCATGTTAACTTCAGTGCTGGGCTTCCCAGACAGCCATTTTGCTGCCAGAGACTGAAACAGGGAGTGAGGATGAGGCGTCAAAAGGATAAATTATTTCTTGGGCTGGAATTTCCCTCTGATTTTTTTATGTGAAGACCAAAGAGGTTGAGAGGAAAGGGCTGCTAGAGCCTGGTCAGAGCCTGCCTGAAGGCAAGAGTCTGCAGTCTTATCCTTGCTGCATAAGGACTGAACCTGAATATCCCAGCACCAGAAATGGGTTATTTACCTTGTTTAGGTCCTTCCCTTACCGTACCTTTCCTCTGCTCTCAATGCTAAGCCTGTCTTTTCCGTTTCTCTCTTCTGTCTTGCTTTCCCTGGGCCTCTGAAGCTCTGGGCACTGCACCCCTCCCCCAGAAAGAGGGTAGAAAAATATTGGGAGGTTGCTGCTCTATTATAACTTGGCAGCTGCTAGCTCTACGCGTCCATCTTCCTCCGCTCCTCTCTCCCCCACTGTTAGATTCGATTTCATAAATAAATACCCTGCGTATTGACGTCAGTGTAGGCCTTGAGAAATAATACTCCTGCCGCTTTCTTTGCTAAGCATGGGGAACGGAGGGGAGAGGGAGGAGGAACAGAAGCAACAACGTCTTGGAAGATGAAGTCTTAATATTCTCTTAATCACCTCCCTCCCTTTGCAGCTATGCCCCAGCTGTGAAGAAAACAAAGATTGCCATTATCGGTATGCCCTTCTGGCTTGAGACAGGAAAATCAAGTATGCAAAATTCCTGTTCCTGGTAATTTTTTTTTAGTGAGGGGGGATGATGGGGAGATATCTGTCCTAGAAGTTGGAGGGATACCCTCAGAGGTCACTGTGCTTCTCACATGGAGCTTACGAAAATTGTCCCCAAAATGCTGGAAGAGCTTGGATTAGCACCTTGGTGAAATGAAGGAGATGGTTCGTCCATCCAGGGACAGACGACAAAAGACAGGGCTGTCATTAGAGCAGATATTATCACAGGTGGCTTCGTCTGGTCATTAGGAGGTGGTTTCTAGCTACCAGAAGTGATAAGACACCATTGGCCTGCCAGTAGAGGCAATGAGACAAGAAACCAGGGTGCTTTGGGGGAAGATCTCTATTAATAAATGATTTAATTTTTTTTTAGAATGTTTGTTTGCAATAAAAAGCTTTATAACAAGACTCCTGACTGCCTTCCTAAATCAGTTCCTTTCAAGTTTGACCTAGCTGAAGGATGTGGTCTTGTACAGAAGGAGCATGGCCTTCATCTAAACAAACTGGTGGGAGGACAGGAAGGCAAAGAGCTTGTCCCAGCACTTCTCCCATGGAAAAGCATGCAAATACTTTGCTTTACATTATAATCATTGGTATTATTTCATCTCACTGTCCTAAAATTGTGACCTATGCTCTTTCTAAAGCTGGCCAACAAAGAAGCACAAACATGTCCATGAAATAGATGTAAGAGCTTTGAAAAGTCAGTACAGGCTGAATTTATCTCTAGTAATTTTGAAAAGTGAAGGAGGTATTTCATTGCTGGTGACGGGATGTGAGTTCTGCACTTGTTTCTGCTGCTGCTACCTGTGAATTACTGAGATATTTGAATAGTGTCTTTTTTTTCCATCTGAAACTGTGCTATGCTTAATGCTTTCCAGCCAATTCTGCTTGCCATGTTGCTCTTTGGAGAACACACATGGAGATGGATGCTCTATCATGGTGCTTACCTTCTATCACTGCTGCAGGCTGTGCCTGTCCTGGAAACCAAAACCCAGAGCTGCAAGCAGCTGGCTTAAGACCAGAACGGCCCATTTTGAGTGTCGTTTGACCTCCCACTCTGCCCAAGCCAAAAACGTCCTAGTTCAGAAATTTCCTGCCTCCAGGCCATTGCTGGTCACTGAGCCTGGCAGGTTGGAAACAACAGCTTTCAGTCCACTGTTGGCAGATACAAGGAGAAGGCAGGGAAAGAGGCTCTCGCAGGGCTCTCTGCAAACACTGACATGATTTTAACAAGCAAGTGCATTCCTTGGGACATGCACAGCTGGGAGCGCAGGGGCGAAGCGGGCCAAGATTCCTGTGAGGACCCGTGCCTGTCCGGCAGGTTGAAGTCATGTCTGCCACACTGCGCTGCCCGCTGACAGCCTGAGCATCCTTCAGCACCCTGGGGGTGAGAGCCACCCCCAGCCCCGCAGTGGCAATGACAGACCCCTCCTAGGACATGGGGTCTGTTTGTCTTTGCAAACCAGGGTTCCCCCTCTGACTGCATTGGGAACCATGCAATTGCTGTGCTACCCCAGCCTCGGGGTGTTTTATGGCTCACGTGCTCTTTAAAAAATAAAGAAAGTAGGGGGAAATAAAAGATATCAGATGCCACAAGGCTGTTATAACTGCTTTGCTTTATTAATACTGCATTACAAATGAGAAGTGCAATAGGTGCAGAAAACGATCTGAGTCTTGCATACCACTGTGTGCACGCAAGTGAAATAATCCACAATACATCAACACCTTTCCCAGGCCTCCCCACAGCCTGTGGACAATAATACATGCCACAAGGAAATCAGGTATATTTAAGAAACAACAAACACGTTGTTTAGTGCAGCTAGGTACATCACTGAAAGACCGAGCATTTGAGAGCAGGCAGAATGAAACGGATGAACCTGCTATGAGATGCAGAGGTAGAGGAACCAGTTTGGAGGCTCAGTCCATCCCAATGGCACTGGTACCACTCACTGAAAGCTAGGAAAACAGCTCAGCTGCTTTCTGGATAAAAAAAGCTAAGAAATAATGTAGAAGGGGAAAAAAAAAAAGGGAAAAGTATGTTAGTTGGTGGGATTTTTTTCCCCTGTGTCTCCCCTTATCCAGACAAAGCCAGAGACACTGATTGACATACCTCGCAAAGACTGTGGCCACTTCTGTACAGCAAGTTGCACTTTCCCTCTTTCCCAGTATCCCTGTGTGTATCACACTGGGAAAATGCCCTCTGAAGACATGCTTTATGCAAAAACCATTTGCCCTTTTCTTCCTCCTACATGATAATACTGAGACCCAGGGGCCAGAGCTGGGGCTGGGCTAGGACAAGGGGGTGGCTTTCCCAGTCCTTCCTGGGGCACTAGACAGCATTTCAAACTCCTCTGCTGAAATTATCCTTTGCGTCCCCACCCTCCTGCATGTGAGCAGAGCAGCAGGTGGAGGTCCCTGGACAAGCTGGGCTGGACGTGGACGTGCGTTGGGCGCCCAGACCTGCCAGTTGTCCCTCCCCAGGGATCACTGCTGGTTGCTGCTGCAGCCTCCCATGCTTCTGCGATCCAGCAGCTAAGCGCTTGGAGCTGTGTCTGCATGTAGAGTCAGCATAACAAAAATTGGAGGCAATTCTGCCCATCCGTCTGAGCAAACACGGAATCTTGGGTTTGTTCTCAAGCTTGCAGTTCTGGGATTTCCAAGCTAAGCCTGTGATTTATCTGCCAACCTGCAAAGAGGCTTTGCAGGCAATGGAAGAAATTTGAGCAGAAGCAAAGGTCCAGTTTCATCCAGTCCCCCACCCACTGGCCAGGACCAGGCTGCTTGGGTCTCTCCTTGCAAGTGAAGGCATTCCTTGCCAAGCCAAAAGGCAGGATGGTCCATTTTGAACAGTCTCCTGGTATCCAAAAAATGACCTGCTCTGGTCTGGGCCCATGGTGACCCGTGACCCGATAAAGCAGAAAGGAGGGTTAAAGAAGAGCCGTCCATTCGTGGAAATAACATCATCATCCTTACAGCGCTT
The DNA here is from genome assembly GCF_047370975.1 of Nipponia nippon. Classification (NCBI taxonomy): domain Eukaryota; kingdom Metazoa; phylum Chordata; class Aves; order Pelecaniformes; family Threskiornithidae; genus Nipponia; species Nipponia nippon. Next base: position 18,133,490 of record NW_028262291.1, on the reverse strand, counting down.
CCAGCATCGCTGCTTTCCTCCCCGGGGGATGCAGGCAAGAGATTTAGCTGAAGTTTTGCTTAGTTTTTAATCATCTCTAAATGTCGCCCATGATAGTGGTTTACACAGCAAAGAGCAGAAAGGGACCAAAGCTCCCAAAGGCAAAATTTCCAGCAGTGGCCACCACAAGCCACGACGAAATCAGTCCCTCACCCCGTCTGTGGCAGGTGGCGGGACAGGGACAGGAAGGCAGACACATCCTTTCTCCACCTGCAATAAAGTACACACCAAAGGAAGCAGCCAGCCCTGCATGTGTACAAAAACCCTCCTGACCAACCACAAGAATCCCGAGGAAAATCTCTGACAAAAAAATTATTTTTTTTTTTTTGCTTACTGCAAAATTTAAAAAGAAATTGGTTTAAAACATGTATTTTTTTAAGTGCCTAAATCAGCAACTCCACTTTTGAGGTGAAAAACTTTTTCCAGCCCAAGTTGTCTGGGGCAGGAGGTTGGGCTCGGTGAGGTCCTCACTCAAGTCCCTTACCCCACAGCCAGCCAGAGGGCTTGGCCATGCCAGCAGGACTGGGCAGACAGTGCAGCGTCTGGCTGATTTGGGGGATTAAGGATGCTTGGGCACTGTTTCGCCCAGCAGTTGCTCTGCTACCAAACCGGAACCACAGTGGTTTATCTCCCATTTGCACTGGTGCAGGATGGTTATATGTGATGTAAAGCAGCTCATCGGGATCCCTAAAAACTTAGGAGAGGCTATATCTACCCTGAGAAACCAGACAAGCACCATCTACCAGAAAACCTAACCTAGATACAACATTCTTTTTTCTCCTTTTTGCCTCTGGTGCATCTTGATCTCCCAGCTTTCAGGTCTCTGGGAACAGCCCAAACCAGTAAAAGCTAAGCAAATCCCAATAGCTGCTGGGAAACACCCCCAAATCTCACCAAGAATTGCTGGGCACATATTTATCTCAGGGGGCACGTATTTATCTCAGTGGGTTTGGGGGGCATCTGCCATACGATTGAGGTTTCAGGGTTGTGTTTAAGGGCACCTCACCCTCTCTTGCAGGTTTGAGCCCCGAAAAAAGGAGCTGCAATGCACTCTGTTCCTCCACAAAGAGTGGCGCTTGGCGTGGCCTTCTTCCCACCCAACTCTCACCCCAGGAGCAAAAATAAATGAAAAGTAAAAGAAAAAGTCAGGCGTCATATTCTGGATGGATATTTATTTGCTTAAGAGATTTTCTTTTTTTTTTTTTTTCTTTTTTGGTACAAAGCATCCAGGAAAGCTTTTACTTCTCTTTTTAAAAAATAAAAACTAAGTTTCTTTTAAAAAAAGACACATGAAAAGGAAAAACAAAAAAGTCAATTATTTGCAATTGCTCTGTTTTTATTCTGCTTCCCCACCCACTTCCCTTCCCCCCCCCTTAATTTGGACTGATTTTCATTCTTTTCCATATATATTTAATAAAATAAATAAAGGATTTTCTTTGTCGTGTATTGCAGTGCCATTTTTTTTTTAAACAAAGGCTTCATGGCTCAACATTGCAAGGTAATAACAAACAAAAGGATTATACATTAAAATCCTCCCCCTCTCAAGACTCCCCCTAGCCCTCCCTTCCAAACCACGAAATAGAATACAATTCAAGTAGTCTTTTTTTTTTTATGTTTTAAATGTATGGATATATAAGACAAAGCAAGTACAGAACTGGTTAACAGAGTGTCCCCATTTTATTAGCAAGTGAGAGTATATCATAGGGAGATGTAATTGATTCCCCCCTTTTTACGGTTCCTAGACAGATAATATATATTATTTTAAAACCAACCTATTTTACAGCCCTCTGCCCACCTCTCAAACCCATCCGCTCACCGAGTCCCGAGCCTCAAGCCAGAGACTTGCCTTTTCCCCCTGTCCCGTGCAGCGGTCCCAGCCCTGCAGCCACCTGGGTGCAGCCCCCCTCCTCCGCAGCCCCGGGGGGGGGGCGAGGGGAGGAGGGCAGGGGCGCGGGGCAGGGAGGGGGGGTCCGGCGAGAAGGACGCAAAGGGCAAGAGAAGGAAAAGGAGATGGTGGGGCGCGGAGCTGGCGCTTCTGCAGGGGCTCGGTGGCGAGGGCCGTCTGCCCGCTTGCCGGAGCATCGGCGCGCGAGCAAGCCGTCAGGGTGGGGAGGAAGCAGGAGGTCCCCCATGGCTGGGGAAGCCAGGCTCCGCCGGGGGTCCGTGCAGAAGCAGGGCCTCGAGTTGTAACTGGCAACACCTTCACCATTCAAAATAGTTTGTCTCTAGAACAGTTCCCTTTTAGTCTAAATTGTGGTGGTTTTGTGGTTTTTTTTTTTTTAAAAAAAGGATGCATGTCGATGTATTTCTGTGTGTGCGTGCATCTGTGTACATGAGTAACAGCCAACTAGCTCATATGGTCATGACCAAGCTATATTTCAGAAGAGAAAAGAAACACATTTATCACACTTTTCCTAAAACGAAAAGCTAAAATTTCAAGTTCAGTATTCGCTATCTTGTCCTTCCCTCCCCACCCTCCCTTGCTATTTCTGGGTTTTTTCCCTTCCAACTTACTTTAGCACCATAACACATTTTAAACATTACAATCCCTCTTCAGATACTACACAAAATGTCCCATAAAAATAGTGCTTTTTTTGCCAAAAAAGTTATATAATATATTATATATATAAATCAACTAAATCCGTGGCAAATGTGCAATGCAGACGCCTCCTCCATTTAAAGTGAGCATCAGCTCACTTTTTTCTTTTTTTTTTTTCTTCTTTCCCCTTCCCTTTTTCTTCTCTCTTTCTCGCTTTCTCTCTCCTCTTCCACTCTTTCTCACGTCATCGATGATTTCAAAAAGGTGCAAGTCGATTTGGAATCTTGTAATGAAGCACACACACAAAAATGCAGATGGGGGCTCCTCAGAACTTCTTCTCAGGTACGTTTTTCTTTTAAAGGTGCAAAAGAAAGTTATAAAAATAAGAAAACCAAAAGAAAAAAAAAAAAGAAGAAAAAACTGGGGTGGGAATGAGGCAAAAAAATTATATCCCTCAATATTTCTCCCCACTTTATGTTTTTTTCTCTTTATTGTCAAGAAAGACACGGAATGGACTCTTCTCGAGGAAAAAAAAAGATTTAAAAAAAATTTTAACTCCATATCCTTTTTCCCTCTTGCTCTTTCTTTTGTCTTCTGGCATTGGCACCAGGGATGTCACGCAGCGCCCGGCAGCAAAAAGTTCAAGTGCCAAACTGTCCCTTTGCAAGTACAGGCTTGGAAATACTGGGGGTGTGGGGGAACGAAACAGGCCTGGGAAACAAAACAACCCTCCCCCCCACCCCGAAAGGACGATGCCGTGGGAGCGGCGCTGCTTGCCGCCGCCGCCGCCGCCACCGCCGCCATCCCCTCCTTGCTGTGTTAGTTGTTTGGTTGGGGCCAGAGCGGCGTAAGAGTGCCCCGCCGCCCCGCTCCTCGGCTCGGTGGCCCCGGGGACGGAGGGGCTCGGGGGCCGGGTCTCGCCAGTCCTCCCGCCCTCCCCCGGGAGATCAAAAATCGAGACGGCTGGTCAGGGTTCATTTCTGGGGGCCAGCCGTTTCGGGGGAGGCTCGTGCTGCTGGGGGCCTCTGGCTGGGCAGGGAGATGAGGGGACGGTGCAGCGCCTTGGCCTCCTCGGCCGCTTGCAGCCCCTCTGCTTGCCACCGGTACTGGCGAGCCCGCAGGATGCCGGGCACCTCCCGCTGCAGCCGCTGGGAGCTCTTCTTCTGCCACACGTCATACTTGGAGTACTTGGCGTGCGAGGGCTTCTGGAAGCTCTCCTGCAAGGGTACAAGATAGCAACGTCAGCCTCTCTGCAAGCCAGCCAGCCCTCTGGACGGGTGTGCCACTCTCTGAGCTCCATCCATCCCATGGAAACATTGCCCCATCCCTGGAAACATTCAAGGTTAGGTTGGATGGGGCTCTGAACAACCTGCTCTAGTTGAAGATGTCCCTGCTCACTGCAGGGGGGTTGGACTAGATGACCTGTAAAGGTCCCTTCCAACCCAAACTATTCTGATTCTATGATCCAGTCTACCTTTGGTCCTCCACCTTATTAAAAGCTGACTTTCTGCAGGGTATTTGGCATGAGATGCCAACAGTTGCCCGCTCTTGAAGGCTCTGCAGAAGCAGAAGACCTTGCAGCTGGGGTCTGTCCTCTCCCACCCATGGCCTTCCCATCCTTTCTCTTGCTATTTATTTCGGAGAAGGGCCATCATGCCAGCGCAGCCTCCCTACCTTGTTGAGTGCTGGCAGGCCCGCCAGGGACGTAGCAGAGAGGTCGCGCTCGGACTTGACGGACTTGGCGCAGTAGGTTTCCAGCAGAGCCAGGTCACAGCTCCGAAAGCAGCACTCCTCCACGATTCCCCGGTTGATCCGCCGGTTATTTCGTCCCACCGGTCTACCTGCAACAGCAGAGGCCCCAGCGTTAGCCGCCAACCTGGACTGGACTCTCTTCCCCCCTCCACAGCACCCATCCTCTTGCAGGCATCCCTCCACCAGCCACTGGAGACCAGTGGGTCCCACACACTTCAAAAACAGAAGCACTTCTCCCAGACCAGTCAACACGTGCCCACAAACCAGCCGAGTTTCACATTAAGACTTTCCCAGACAAATGTTGTTGATGCCAACAGGGCTCCCCACGTGCACGCAGCGCTAATTAAAGGCACTTTATACGGCGGTGATTTATTCCCCTCCTATACCTCTGGCACAGACGGCCTTTTTGGGCACCGCTAAAGCGAGGAAGCTCAAACTCAGCCCAGCTGCCAGCGCTGCGCCGATTATTGCGACCGTCTCCGATGTTGATCCTGGCAAGTGAGTTTTATTAGAAAGAAGCAGCACGGCGTTGCCGCTGCCAACTTCTCTGCGTCGGGTCCACGCTCAGGCAGGTGAAACGAACCAAGGCGGCTAAATTTTACCAGATGGGACAGCTCTGAGACAGCTGCAGAAAGAATACAGGCTCCCACATCCGCCAAGAATAGCTATTAAACTTAATCTTTTAATAAGGGTTCCTCTCCCATTTCTGCCTGCAGAAGGATGCGAAAGCCCATGTCCGGTGCAGCAACAACCGAGTGCATTTCATGTCACTGCTTAATGACGGCCAAAACTCTCCAGAGGAAAAGCTTACCTCAGTTTTACTGGTTTTCCTCCCCCTCTTGAAATAAAAGAAAGAGATAGGCAAATTTGAATTTCTGATGTAAAACAAATTTGCTTGGGAATTGTGACTTCCAAAACATACACCGGCCCAGAAAGAAAGGATTCTCTCCGGGCCTTTGCACGTGGCATGTTATGCACATGTGCTGTTGTAGGGTTTGCAGCAGGGGCTCTGCGCGCTGCGACAAGCACCTCTTCCCAGCACAAGGTGCTCCGAGGGAGGGACCAGAGGCCGGCACCAGCGAGGCTTGCAAACAGGACCACATTCCAGCTGGGAGAATTTGGGCATGGGAAAAACAGAGCAAGCGGTGGAGGTGTGATGCACAAAATGGTCCATGTTGGCCCCATACATGACCTACGATCCCCCCATGCACTCTGGATGAAGCAGGCACTCAAGTATTTGGCCTTGCTGAAGATTTAAGGGCTCTGGCTTGCCAGGTGCTGACCAGTTTCCCTGGGGGGTACCCCATGTGGGTGCTCACCCAAAGTACCTCAGGACAAAGTGCAAAGCACAGAGTTTTCTGAGCATGTAGTTCAACCCCACATGTGAAAAGCAGCCCCATATGCGCAATGCAAACATGCATGTGCAATGCAGTCTTGCGTGTGCAATGCAGATATGCATGTGCATTCAACGCAGCCCCACGTGTGCAACGCAGCCCTGCACATTCAACGCAGCCCTGCATGCACAATGCAGCCCCATGTGTGCAATGCTGGCATGCAAAACCCCGCAACCATACCTCGCCACAGGCTCTGCAATAGCAAAGCCCCTGGCAGCAGGGCACGTGCTCTCTGTTAAAATCAGCCATGCCCCCATCAGCGGGGAGCCCTCTGCTCCACACTGGTGCATTGCTGCCGTGCTCGGAGGTCACAAGAGAAAACGCGGCGTCGGGGCACAGGATGATGGGGCAGCTGACTCATACCATGCAGCCCGCCTTCGGGAGTCATTTCAAATGCTCTGTTTTCCACATGCATGCCCCCTGTGCCACCACACTCCTTTTCTTTTTCTATTTCTCTGGAAAAAATTCAAGCACGACCTTTAGTCAGCCCCATGGGGAGATGAGAAGGATGGTTCCCTCTAGGTAAAGGTTCAGTAAAGGGAGCACTGTTAAGAGTTTCATTTTCTCTCTGTAAATGCTTGTGGCCAACAAGCACGCTGGATTGGGCCCTCCCTTTAAAGGCAGGGCAGGTGTGTTGCTTGCTCGCAGCCGTACGAGTGATGCCAGTGCAGGCGATCCAGGTGGCGATGCCCAAGGGAGATGGGGGAGAGGATCCAGCTTGGGGCCAGGTGCACCTATTCTGCTACATGCATGTGATGCTCAGCGAGGTCCATGGGAGGTGTGCGCTGCCACCAACATCCCGTGCCGCATATGGCCCCCGCTCAGCATCTATCAACCCCAGTGCCCGAACCCGTGTGTGCAGCAGGTTGCTGAAGCATTAGGCTGCTCCAGAAAGGCATCCTGAGCACAGGCAGGAGAGTTTGGAAGGAAAAGAGAAAAAATTCAAGTCACCCCCTCTTGCTAGCACATCCCCAGAGGGCTGCATTCACACTCCCGCTGAACAGAAGGTTGCACAAGTGACAACACGCACGGTTCGGGGAGAAGTTGAGGTTTTGAAAGGTTACATGTCTCCTCTCGAAAAAAAGAAGTTGCCCGCTTGCAGCTATGTGTTTGTTTGGAAAGAAGAGCAGGGAAAAAAACCAACAAGCAAAGCGGGACCATTTCACCGCCTTGCCATCAAGGGCACTTTCTGGCATGGGAGCACGTGGGAAGATCATGGCAGCACGTGTCTGCAAATGCCCAGGTGTGGCACTGCCAGGGTGAGCTCCCGGCAGGGACCACTGCGGCGGCATGGCCCCTTCCTCCCCGCTCGCTGCCCCTGCCCAGCCGGCGGGCACACGCGTGGCCCCTGGCCCCAATGCACTGTCCCTTCTCTCTTGCATAAAGCTGCTGCATGACGCTCCCCTTGCTGGCGCTGCTGCCAGCTCCGCTGCGATGGTCTGATAGGGCACATCTCCCATTACATAATTGTCCGTACGGATCTCACCAAATGCCAATACAATCCTCTGTGGGAGAGTTACTTCACGAAAAAAATAGGCAAACATAACAAACAGGGATTTAGTCCCAGAAAGTACCTGGAGACAACAACCCAGGGAAGAGACGCCAGGACATGGCTGGTTAACAGCAATATCGCTGCTGACCTGGATTGGGAAAAGTGTTGGTTCCACAACACGATTTACGCACGGACTAAAGGTTGAATTTCCTGGCTTTTGCCCATGGGTGGCATCTCGCTTTACTGCCACTGCCAAACCCAGGGAGGGTTTTGCCACTCCGTCCCTTGCCCACAGGGGAGAGCTGTGTGGGCAGCAGGCTGCAGCACCGCCGGGGCACGCGAGCCACTTCCCATTGCAGCGATGACCACCTCCTCCTGAGTCAATGCGCTTCCTCTCGGCCTTCAATGAATGGCTATGCTCTCTTTTTCCTCAAATTGTGCTCCACCAAAACCTCCCACAGCTCTGCTGAGCAGCCAAGCCCCACGATGCAAAGGCCGGCGGTGCAAAGTCCTCCGGCTGCCGAGAGTTATTCCTGTCCGGCAGCAGGCTATCCTGACAGTGAGAGCTGGGCATCCTGGCGGTGCAAAGCCAAACCCACTCCAGGAGAACCCAGAGGCTGCGTACCTGCAGCTCAGCTATGCCTCCGTGCCGGAGCCTCCGCTGTGGCCACAGGGGTCTCTTCCCTAGCATCGCCACCCCACTGCTCTGGGCTCCCCACCCTCACTGGGGCCGGACAGATGCCACAGGGAAGGGTGCGCGGTGCCGGTGCCACCCTGGTCGGGTCCCCTCTCCTCCGGTCAATCAGGCGGCAAGCCGAGTGGAAGGGGACTTTGGGTGTAAACAGTCCCCGCGCCCCTGTCGCAGGAATGTCGGGAGCAACAAGGGGGCCTTTGTGCAGCACCGGGCCCCGTCCCAGTGCCCCCGGCCTGGCCCTCCCCCACCACGGCACCACACTTTCCCCCCTGCTTTTTCCTAGTATTATTCGGAGGAGCGGCGGGCGCGCAAGAATGTGCCCCGTCAGCACAAGCGGCTGCAAAGAGCTAAATTCTTATCAGCTGTTGGAAAGGAGGAAACAGGAGCTGTTGTTTACAGAGAAGTCGGACGCCTCTCCCCCTGCAGCCCCTTCTCCCCTCCCTGCCAGCATTGCATGACAGCAACTTCGCGGCCGGGGCTTCCTCTCGACCTGCCTCGCTTGTTTCACTCGGAGCTGCGCTCAGCATCTCTCCACGGGCCAGGCCGCCATCCCCAGGGTGGGTGTTGGTGAGCAGGGAGAGAAGGCCGCAGAGCCACATTGGGATGCCACCACCTTGCCGGCACCTGCAGGCCAGCCCCAAAAGCCTTCAAAGTCACAGAGGGGAGGAATCACGGCAGAGGTGGAGAGCAAAGCATGCACGGCACCAGATGCAGCTTGCCCAGGCACCCCCCAGGATGCGGCACGGGGCTGGCACGGTGCACATTGCCATGCCCACCCTGCACCCCATGGCTGGATAATCCTGGCGCCGCCAGCTACTGCTCCTGTTCGTGCAGCTGTTTTGCAGCCCCAGCTCTCAGAGGCAGCTCCAACATCCTCAACCCCAAGCACCTGCCAGCTACGATGCCTCCAAGGGCACCTGGCGGCTGAGACTCACTCCCCACAACAGAGGACAGATGGGCATCCTAGTGTTCAGGGGGTGCACCCTCATCAGTCTAGGTTGCGTATTTCCCCATCGCCAGATGCTGGAGGGATAAAACACTGTCAGTACGCTGCATCCCCTGGCATGGATGCAAACAGTGCTGTATTTCAGAGCTGGCTTCGCTAGCTAAGTGCTCCCTTCTAAGAATGCAGAGCATCGTTTAAGTACTTAAATCACCACTGCAGCAGCAAACCAACAATGGATATTCATACCATTTTTGTTTTTTCCAAGATTACCAGTCAGATGCTTGCAACAAGCCCCATCCAGCAAGAGGGGCCCACCTGTACCTGTGGGACAAGGCTGCCCAAGTCATTCACCTCCTGCATGAACAACTGCATTAGTGCAGGCTGCTCATCAGGTCGCATGTCCCATGCTGAGAAGTGCTCATGACAAACCCAGACACGGTTTTAAGACGTAAACCCGTGATCGTGCAACATAACCATGCCCTATCAAGCCTACACGATGACGATAGCGTAGCCATGAGGGTTTAGGAGTGAAGATGAATACAGTCTGGAAAATTAATCACTTTATGAGGCCCACTGATAGAGGTAGAGGGAATAAATTAGGAGAGCTGGTGATGTCCAAACCCTTCAACAAGTAGAGCCATCATCCAAACGTCTTCAGCCCTGCACGGCACAGGCTGGCCAGATGCTGAAGGGGTTAAAATATGGGACTGGGGGGAATTTGCTTCGTCCCCCAGCACCTGGGCTCTCCAGAAATATTCAAAAAGAAGAAGGAGAGATGGGAGAGGACAAAAAAAAAAAAAGGCAAGAATCCCCTTGCAAGCACCAGACTGGCCACTTGGCACCAAGCGACTTGTCTGCCTTCAAAAATGTTTTGATTTTGGCCTGGGTGGCTGGGTCATTTGAGGTGAAAGGAGGTCAGTTTATCCATAAAACAAAAGCCCCATTCCCTTTCATCCCCAGAGAGAGGGAGGAGGGAAGAGAAACCAGGGAGGGAGACGGATGCTCCTCTATATACAGAGGGCGAGGAAGAGGTGTGAGAGTGGGAGAGGAGCTCGCCTCCTCAACACGCCAGTAAGACCAGCCCCGGACCCGCCACCTTGGCTGAGCTCCGGCACGGGGCTTGTTGGCGGAGAAAATGTGGAAGGGGGAGATGAGAAGAGGAAGGGCAGCTGACATGCAAACCCTCGCCACTCGGCTCGGCCAGAGGAAGAAAGCACGCTCAGGGCATCCCCAAAAGCACCGCCTGCCCGCAACACCCGGGGGGCCGTGAAAACATCCCGCTGCTCAGCTGGGACGGGGCAGAGCAACCACCCTCGATAGCTGCAAAGCCACCTGCAGCCCAACCACCTGCCCAAAATTACACAGCCCAAGCCCTGGCTGCTGCTAGATGCAGGATCCCTGTGCCTCTCCCTGCCCAGCCTCAGAAGGCTGCATCAGCCAAGTCTGGTTGAGCACCCAGGTTGGGAAAGGACATCCAGGGTCGTCTCCTAACTCTGCAGCACCCCGTTCCCTGCACAGGGAGACTGGGAGAGGAGGGCTCTCGACTCCACTACTCCAAACAATACCCTGTTACTTGAAAGCAACTTTTTAATTCCTTTTCCCAAGGTAGAGGCAAGACTGCCAAATGCATGGTACCATATGCAGCTGGCATCTCCATCCTTTTCTCTTCTGCTTGGCTTTGCGCATTTCCCACAGTCAGTCACTCTGCAGTTCAGTCCTCATTGGGCAGCAAGACACAGGGTCTTCCCTCTCCCAGGCAGAACAGAGGACTGAAACACCAGGACAAGGCATCACACTCGAGGCACCTCCGCCCACAGACTGCTGAGCATCCATCACTACTGGTTTACTCCTCCTCCTCCCCATTGACCAGCTAAGCCGTTGTACTGCTAATGCCAATGGTCCAAACCCTCAAAGCATCCTGGTGGAAAGCCCACTCCAGCCAACTGTCCTGAAGCCACCTGCACTCTGCGGACAACAGCAACACTGCATTTTTTGGCACTAGCTGCACTGCAAAAGGGTAAGACGTCACTCTTCAGTGACAGGTTCACCAGCAGGTAGCCAGGAGGCCGCAAAGCGTATTTTGGGAGCAGCCTAGAAGCTGCTGCTATACCCAAGCAAAGCCTGTGCAGAAAGAGGGACCGCTCAGCTCCCTGCCTGCTCTCAGGATGCAGCAATTAGGCAGCCAGGTTTAAAAGTAAGCCAGGGCCCAAGCTCAGCAGAGAGCTGGCTGCAGACATCCTCGTTATTTTAATGACTTGCCCGCATCGCCGGTGAGCTGACCACCTATGGGTCCCCAGCAATATTTGACTTCCCCAAGCATCAAATGCAGGATCCCGTTTCCCCATGGGACTAGACAGTCCCCAAAACCGTCGTGAGGTGGGTTCATGTCACCCTGAGCACGTCACTTTTCTCCCACCTCTCCTGGCCTACTGCCATGTACAAGGCAATCATGAAAAGCACTAGCACCGGGCTGCAAAACCCCTCCTTTCCCGCCCAGCCCAGCTCCACCGAAGCAAGGCGCAGGGTGGGGCAGCATCCTGCCCACTGCCAGCAGCTGCCCGGCACTTACTGAAGTAGAAGCCCCTGTCCCCACAGACGAACTGCAGCGTGTCCACCAGCTCCCCGCCACAGAGGGTCTCCGCCGTGCCATACGCCGCAGCTGAATCCAGTGCGTAGGCCAGGAAAGCCAGCAGCAGCAGCAGCATCCGCCTCGCCGCACACATCCTCTGCACCTGGGGACAGAGGCACAGCGTTATCGCGGCAGGAGACACCCCTCTCTGCCACCTCCCCCGGGAAATGCCCCCCCCCTCGCCCACAGCACGCCCGCAGTTTGATGCCCGGACATGTCAGGATGCTGCAGGGAAGGACCGGCAGTGCTGAGCTGGCCGCTGGTGCAAGGCTGGCTCCCTGCGCTCGCCCCACCGGTCAGCTGCTCTGGCCAGACAAGGTTTGCATTGAAGCAGTTTTTCCATTGGAAAATCCCACTTCAGACTACCTCTGAAAGGCTTTTATTCCCCCTGCTCTTTCAACAGCATGGTTTTCCCCCCTCCCCTTTTACATGTGAAATCATCCAAATGATTATCAGATTTTTTTTTTTTCAGTTCTGATGACAGGTTTTCATGCCCTACCTGAATGTATGTTCCCTCAAAGCAGAAACAAATTAAGTTTCAACCTGTCCTAAAGCTGCTTTTGAGGAAAGCTGGGTTTTGCCAGGGAGCAGCGGCCTTCGATCCAGGCATGCAAGACACCTGCATGGCTGAGGCTCGGGCAATCGAGGGGCTGATTGCACAAGCCATATTTGCTGACGAGAGCCAGGACTGAGAAGACATCTCTCAGGAGCAGAGCGGTCCCACGGGAAATGTGCCTGAGGCATCACCAAGAAGGGCCAAGGGGGTATCAGCCAGCACGGAGGATTAAAAAGAAACTCCCTAGATATTTGCTAACTAACCCAAAGATTTCCCCTGACTCAGCTCCAGCAAACAGCTTTACCTCCGTGTCAGCTTCTGCAGGTGTAAAGTGAGGGTGCTATTGCTTCATCAGATGAGGCAAAACCCATGAATGATTCCAGGCATTAGAGTTCCTCAGTGATGAGCATCACTGTATATATACAGCCAAGTAACGATGGTGGCCAGACAGGTCAGCTCAAAATGAAGAGGGGAAGTGTGGCAAAATAGCAGCCGGCGTGGGGCAACGCTAAATCTCAAGTGGAGCATCCCCTCTCCCTGCTAATGCTCAGCCAAGACACTGGGTTTCACATCCAGCCTTCATCACCATAGCATCTGAGCAACTCGAGAATAATATCAGTTAATGAATATTACCTCACCCCCCCGGGATGCTCGGAGATGGAGCCGAAGCCCAGGATAGATTAAATGACTCGCCCAAGGTCACAGGGGAAGTCTGCAGCGCTGCCAGGAAATTAGCCCAGCTCCCCTGGGGCCCGGCTACGGTCCTGCCAGCAATAAAGCCACCCTTGCTACCAATTTTTTACCAGCATGTAGCTCAAATCATTGCTGCTAGAAATGTACCATGCTTACAAGTCACGAGCTTTTCTGAGCAGTGGGAGGGCAGGGATCAGCAGCAAGAAAAGCCAAAACAGAGGCTGCAGGGTCTGGGTGGGCTGAGAGGGGTAACCCCCCCGCCATGAGCTTCAATGCCCATCGTATTGCTCAGCCTGTGCTGGCAGAGACCAGCAAGGCTGGCAAAACCCCTCCGGGGCTCTGGACAAGACACACAGCAGCCCTGGGAACAAACTGGGCTGAAACCAGCAAGTGATGGGACCAGGCCCAGCTTTTCCAGTAGCACCAGTTCCTTTGACCCACCTGGGGAGCTTTGGTCTATATTACACTAGGAGCAGAAGGATGGCACCGTGCTGTGATTGCACCACGCTGCCAAGCTGCAGTGTTTTGCCACCAACACCTTTTCACCTTGATTTTTTTATCAAGTGGCCAACGGATGTTTACTGGGCCTCGCCAGCATGACTGCAGCGTCACCTGCGCTGCTTGAGTGCGCAGCTGTCCCTAGCGCAGCAGTATCAGCAGCCGGATCTCCAACCAACAAGACAGCAACAGTCCTGCTCCGGTCCTGCTCCCTTTCCTCTTTTTTTACATGCAGCTCCTGATTGCTGGTGTCCCTGGGGCACAGGTAGCGCCGGCAGCTCATTGCCAGGGTGACAGATGTGTGCCAGCCAGTGCCGCCGTCGAAGCCGCTGACATCGGACTTCAGGACACCCAAATAATCCCCCATCCTCAATTAGGTTCATGCTGGCTGCAAGCACTGAGGCTAACAAGCAGGCTGCATGCCGGCCTCCCCCAAGCCAGAGCTGGCCCCTCAGAAGGGGCTTACTTGGTGGCACAGGTGACAAACACAGTTTTTCCTCCACATTCAGTCCAAAGAAAGGGGTGAGATGCTCTGAAGCAAGAGGAGAGTGAGTTTTTGTCAGCAGGGCGATATCTGATGCTGGGGAGACCTGATACCTTCTGTGGAAAAAAACTTGTGCTCCTTGGAAAGTACCCACTCCTGTGTAACCCGCACTGCAAGCACAAGGCAGCCCCTGGCAGCCCTCCCTGCCTCCACTGCAAGCTCTTTTAGGGTGTCCACACACCCCATAACTCTGGCCAGGAAGGCCCCCCCAAAGCCGTGAGGACAGGATGACGCTGCCATCCAGAGCCGGGCTAACGTGGAGGTGTGCAATGCGATCAAGTCCCCCTTTGCCCACCCACCAACCGCCAGCCCTTTCCACCCCTGTCACCTTGGCATCTCCCCGCTCCTTCCAGCAGCTGTGTAACAAGAAACCAGGCAGCAAAGCAAAAACCATCTTTATTTACTACCTGGTGCTGCAGTTTCTCTCCAGCCTGATGGAGCTGCAACTCAACCCAACCCCATAAGCCCTTCCCTCTCGCTTCAGCCCTACTGGCCCTGTGGAGGAAAAGCCCCCAGGCTTCACCCAAAGGCTCCGCAACCTCCCAGGGTGCCTTCACCGGCTCAGCTTATCCCTATGACCTTTAAATCAATGCTTCCCCCTTCCTGCTCCTCCTTAGCAGGGATGAGCAGCACCCATGCAGGAGAGCCCACACCCACCTCACCATGGCTGCCAGAGCAGGCACTGCTCCCCAGAACAGGGTGGCACAGCATGGCTGGTTACCCACAGCCCACAGCCCAGTGCAAGCACCATGCTGCCTGTACAGGTTGCATGTGGCTTCAGTTGTCATGGCCAAATCCTGCTCAGCATCGTGAGTTGAAGCTCTATGAACCCCTCCAAGCCTTCATTCTCCACTGGAAACATGAGACAGCACTGCTTTTCATTTCTAGTCCAAGCATTAGGACAGGGACAGCCCCCTCAGCTGTAGGACAGGAGTAAATTCACAGCAATGGCTGGAAAAACCTTCAGTTTTTATTAGAAAGCCTCTCTCACATGAGATGTAACAGGAATAAGGCAGCGAGAGGCAAGCGGGGCACTTTCCTAAAGGACAAGGTCCTGTCTCTGCTAGGCGAGTGGCTACACCGAAGTTTCATTCTGGCCGAAGCGGGTTCAATGCTGGCTGCCATTGCCCCTCACGTGCCGACAGAAAGCTCAAATGCTTCAGGATGAGGTTTTAACCAGGGGCACTGGGAATGGCAGTGCAAGACATGCCAGGTGCCCAACAACCTGAATGCTGAATTCCTCCTAACAAGGGCTCGGACCCCACGTGGCATGCAAGAGTGTGATGCAAGAGGAATTTCTTGGTTGCACAGGTGTCCTGCACCATCCTGGGAACTGCACCCAAAAGCAGCCTTCTCAGCATGGGAGAGGTTCACACAAGCCATCGGAGCATGATGCTGGCCTCTCCTTGCCTGGAGAGGGTCTGCTTTGCTCTCCATCCTTCATGTCCTTCTCCTGCCTTCCCCCGCATCCCCAGGTCCCTGTGCAAAGCCACGCTGCTGCTGGAGCCAGCTCAGCCGCAAGCTGCTGTGCACAGGATGCTCCCAGCTGCCTTGGGACTCCTGCATATTCAACCCTTCGCAGCACAGGCTGCTGCACCCGTGGCTGGGGACCCCCAAAAACCTCTTGGCAGCCCCCAGCCAGTGGGGACACGCCAACAGAGAGGGTCCTCTTGGACCGGCTGTGGTGTGCCAGCAGTGAGCCCAAGGGCAGGTCTGCAGTGGAGCCACCCTCCCGCCTGAGGCTGTTAAGGGATTTTTTCAGGATTTGCTGCAGAATCAGTTGGATCGACAATTTCTGTCCAGCTGCTGGGGAGTCAGGGGCCAAGAGGCCACAGTGTGCTACAAGGCCCTGTTGCCAAATCTCGGGAGGACAGCTCAGGCATCCCTTGCATCCAGGCTTGTGCTGAGCCAACCAAACCATGGTGCCTCTCTTGGGCAACAAACATCTCCCCAAAAACGGAGACTAAACCTCCTGTCTGACCTAATTCCTTCTTCAGTCTGGCCTTCATTACAATTTAATATGAACAGAACAACGTAGGAGGGAATTGACAGATGGCCCAGTCTGCAAAATTTGGATTTGGACAGCAAAAAGAAAAAAAAAATCTCGCTTCTTTGTGGAGCGGTGCAGCATTTAAAAGGGAGCACGGCAAAAAGTCATCGGCCCAAACTCAGCGGTGTGTGCAGCAGGGGAAAACCCCAGTTTGCACATCCCGGCCTCCATCACCCTCCACCCCTCCAAAAAAAGCAGACAGACTGATGTTTTTCTACTCTGACAATTGCCTGCGAGAGATGCTGAGTGTCTCTCTGCACTACTCCTCTCGGAGGGCAGCCCCAGGAAAGCAGGAAGCTGACCCGGTTTTGAGCGCGGCTCTCCCGAAGGGGCAGGACGCAGGCGCGCGCCAACCTCGCGCATGCCAAGCGAGTGCTGCCCCCGGCCACGGGCAACCTCGCGCAGGGCGCCGGGCCACGACACCCCGAGGTGCCAAATAGCAAAGGGCTAGCAGAGGCCGGCGGGGAGAGGCAAGTGCCCTGGCAGCCGAAAACCACCCTGGGGCTGCATCTTGGGCAGCGGCACTGGCATCAGGCGCCCAGCGGTACCCAAAGGGAGAGGAGCCGCCGCGTGCTGTGCTGCAGAAGAGCCTCCCTTTTCATCCAAGAGAAAGGAGGATGTTTCCAGCCCACAGCTTGGAAGAAGCAAGCTTCAAAACACAAAACTTTCTACCATCAAGCTGTCAGGCGAATAAAACTGACCCAGGACCAGGGGTTTTGCTGTTCAGCTAAGGCTTGAAAAAAACAAAAAACTCCTGATTCTTGGCACCTGGCTTGCATGACATTTATATGGCTGAGGTTGGCAACACTGCTGCTATTTTTACCCCGCAGTTTTTTGTCTTCACTGCTCATCCCCATCAGCAGCCCACTCCGCCCTGCACTGGGGGTCACCTTTCCGCCTCCCATCCTGCGAGCGGGGAGAGACGCCTGCCTCCTCTGCCTGCGGGACAGGGGCCGGGGCAGGCAGGGGAGCGCTGCCTGCACCCCGCGTCTATCGGTGCTGCAGCAAGGACTACTGTAGCTGTGGAAAAATCAAGCTGAAAAAGGTGAATGGGGTATTCAGTACCATTTACTCACCCCGCTGGGGAGTAAGAACGTATTGCACAAATTTTGGTATGCAGCCCAGAAACATTTGATTTATTGCATAAAAAAAAGGAAATGCAATCTTGCTTAACTCTTCTAAAGACAGCTGGCAGGACCCAGGGAAGGGATTTAAGTCCATTTTAGTAGCCTCACTTAACTCCTTTCTTTATTGTTCCTCTCTCCTTTCTGCATTCCCGTCCAAAACCTGGAGTATATCAGGGAAAGTTAACAGCAAGTTAAGCTGTTAAATCAGAAATTGTGGTGACTGGAGTCTACTGGCAAGTGATATTCCCACAACACGTTGAACTTGCTTTATGTCTTGGCAGAGCAGCTTTAACCCTTTCAGAGCTGGCCTGCAATGCCAAGGCTGATTTCTTCCCCCGGTGCCCCCACCTCTCCTGACCCCTCCCGCGAATGTGTCGAGGGAGGCCGGTATCTCTTTGCCCAGTTAAGACATACAGCAGCCTTTAAAAGCAAAGGCAACCCAAAGAAGGATCGGAGAGGTCACTCCCAGGACACGAGCGGGGAGAGGGTGAGCCACTTACAGTGCTCATATGCACTGCTGGAAACACACCAACTCCTCGGTCCCTCTAAAAATAAGACCTCACCTGCTGTGTTTGCTTTATTTAAAAAAAGAAAAGTACAGAAATGCTTTTCTCTGGTGCTCCACGAGGCAAGCTGGGCTCACTCCGAAGCCTATCGGAATCAATGGGAAGACACGCACTGACACCTCTGGGTTGCCTGGCCAAAGCAGCAGCCCTCCAGCGGGGCTGCAAAAAGGATCACCTGTCAGAAAAGCACTGGGACACACACGCAGACACATTTTGGCTCTCAAATTTCATGTGGCGGTGGGAGGGGACCCACGGTGTCAAATCTTTTATCCCTTAATGAATTTTCACAGGAGCCGGGATAGCCCCTTTGAAAGGCTGAGTGAACTTGTGTGGGTGTCGACAACATGGAGCAAGATTTACAGCTCTGACCCATTCACCCCCACCAAAATTGTCAAGTTGGGTCCAAAACAGCTCAGTGAAGCTCAGATCATAAGTGTCAGTCAGTTTTATTCCTCCAGATGTCCTTAGCACAAAGTCACCCTCACAAAACCCCACGACCCAGGCTCCTCAACTCCACTCTAAATCAAGGCAAGAGGAGGAATAAAAAACATAACACCCTGAACCCTGTGAAGTAAAAGGCAAACACACACACACACACGGGCACGCAACCTGACAAGAAATAAACCCAAAGAAAACCAGGCCCTGGCCTCCCAAGCACACCCCGGTATCTGGAAGAAAACTACAGACTTTGTATAGGAAGCTTCGACTCGAGGGTTGAAAGCAACGGTTCTCCCGAGGTGTCTATTAAAACCGCCCACACAAACCTTGTTTTTACACTTGATTGCTCCACGCCGCCTGAGCGAGACCTGGCGTATCAGAAACCCTGCTGAAGTACCGCTGGCTCCAGGCAAGGCAGCCACATCTGCTGGTACAGTTATGCTAAATCCGAGTTTCCTCATGTGCCCCAATTCCCTACTGCTCAACAGAGTGCTAAAACTTTTCCAAGTTGCGCTCTTAAAACAATTACTGTAGGTAAAAGCAATTGGGAAGGAAGAAGAAGGAAAAAAAAAAAAATCACACAAAGTCGACGGCTGCATGCCAGCCATTAACTCTCACTCCATTTTGGCTTCGCTTTCTTGTTTTTCCTCTCTGTATTTTTATCCCTCCGAGACCGAGCACGCCGCAGTGTTTTGCAGAAGAGTTTAATAACCTCCCCGGCCTCCGGAGCCGGAGAACGGTCTGTCCCTCGCCGCGCCGCGCCGCTGCGAGCGCCTCCCGCTCCCAAAGCAGCCCCGCGGGCGGCGGCAGCGCCACGGGCAGCCAGGGGCCGCGCAGCCCTGCGTGACCTCGCGTAGCCCCGGCCCCGCCGCCGGCCCTCCCGGCCCCCGCACGGCCGCGGCTCCCGCACAGGCGCGCTGCTGCCGGCCGGGCCCCGCAGGCCCCTCGGCGGCTCCCCGCGCGGGACCGCCCCGCCGCCGCTCGGGCGCGCAAAGGGCGCGCAAGCGGCGCCGCTGCCGGCGCCCCCCCCCCCCCGCAAGGCGCGGGGGGCGGCGGGCGCAGGCGGCCGGTGGCTGCCCCCGCCGCCGGGACGGGGGTCGCCCCCCGGGGACACCCCGCGCACCCCGCGGCAGCGGGCCGCCCCGCCAGCCCGCCGCTGGGCCGGCTCTCGGGGTCCCTCTAGTGACACGCGTGGGGCCGGCGGGCAGCGGGGCCGGCGCGGCGCGGCGCGGCTCGGCATGGCACGGCGCGGCATGGCACGGCTCTGCCCGGCGCGGCGCGGCGCGGCACCGGGGAGCCTTCCTGCCTCTGCCCGCGGAGGGGCGGCGCGGAGCGGCGCGGAGCGGAGCGGCGCTTACCTTGGCGCTGCCGCTGCTACTCTCAACTTCTTGCGGCGGCGGCGGGCCGGGGAGGAAGGCAGGCTGCCGGCAGCGCTCATCCGTGTGTGCCCCGGCGCTTGACATGCTGCTCTCCTGCCCTGGCAGCGATCGCGGCTTTGGCTCGCCTTCCCCGCGCCCTGGCTCGCTCTCCTCGCCTTGCCTTTTTGGTATGTCAAGTCCCTCCTTGATTTTGTCTGAAGGATGTTATTTTGTTACGATCAGGTATTTTGTTATTCTAGAGAGCGAGCGAGCGAGCGAGCGCTTTCCTTTTCTTTCCTTTTTTTTTTTTTTTTCCTTTTTTTCTGGTTTTCTCCCCCCCTTTTTTTTTTTCCTTCTCTTTCTCTCCTCCTGCTTTGGTTGCCCCTTGGGTGGCTCTCACTTTTGTGTTTACTGACTGCGTCCCCCTGGCCGGGGCGGAGGGGCCGGCTGCCTGACTGCCCGCTGCTCCCGGCTGGCTGCCCCACGAGCGAGGAGACAGGCAGGGCGCTCCGGCTGCCCCCCTTTTATACCCCCCCAATGGGCATGCTCTGACTTCCCCAGCGAGCACCAGCCCGGCCACGCAGCCAATAATGTTGCAGAGCGGTCTAACCCCCTCTCTTCCCTCCCTCCCTTCCTTTCTTCCCTCCTTCTCCCTCGTAACCCTCCGGAGTCCAGCTCGGGGAGGGAAGAGGGGACAGAAAGTTTCTGCCGCACGGTTTCTTCGCGGGCTGCTCCCGGGTGGGGGCTTTGACCCACCCCGCCCGGCCCCGGGGGGGCGGGGGGCTGCGCGCCTCCCCCGCAGGTGAGGGGAGGAGGTGGGGGTCCGCGCCCCGACCCCCTGCCCAAAATGCTGGGGGGCACCCCCCGAGCGCCTCTGGCTGCCGAACGGCGAGCCCCAAGCCCTGGGGGCGAGGGGGGGCAGCGGGAGGTTGCCGTGCCCGCCCCGCTGTCGGGGCTCGCTGGAGGTGCGCCCAGGGCACAGGTGTCGGCGCCGCCCGCCTCGCCCCGCGCCGGCCCCCAGACTGCTGGGAAGGGCTCCCGGCGAAGGCGCGGGCACCCAGGGGTGCCGGCCGCACGGCCCCCCGGGCGGGCAGCCTGCCCCGCAGCCCTGCCCCGTGCTACGCGCCCCAGTGCGGGCAGGCGAGCGCCCGCCGCAGCAGAAGCGAGCCCCCGCATCCACCCCTGCACATCCGTGTGGACAACATGGACGCTCCCCCTCCGCAGGGCAGCGGCACTCGGGTTTCGCACCCCGCAGAGCACCTTCCCGGAGCCGTTCCTGCTCGTTAGGTCGCCTCTGCTTCCCGCGGGCTTCTGCAAGCGAGCACAGTTGCCTTTAAGCCAAAGGGACTTTTCCCAGGCTTCGCCGTGCTGTACAGCAGCGCGCCGGCTGAACGCGCTCCCGCTGCTCCGCCGGTACTGCATGGCAGTCGCGTTGTGCTGCATCAAGCAAAACTCGCCTTCTCCCAAAGACCTGCCCTCCAAGTCTGCCCCGCCGGGGAAGCGGCTGCCCCAGGAGAAGGGACCCGGCTTGCTTTCCGCCAGCGGCCAAGGCAGCCCCGGCCAGCCCCCAGGTGCCCGCACCCTGACCACTGCCCAGGTCGGTGCCCCCTTCCAGGGGCGCGTAGTCCAGCGTGCGCCACGGGCACACACCCTCCTCGCCATAGGTAGTGGTGTGAAAGAGTAAGGATGCAGCAGCCCTCACCCCAACATGCAATAAAGAAAACTTTTTTCTCTCTTTTTTTCAAGTTTGCACTTTTTTCTTTCACGGACAGGGGGCTTGGTGCAGCTCTGAACAGTCGGGATTGCCCTCAACATGCCCAAGACAAGGTCAGCAGGACTGGTCCTTTCTCACTAGGCTTCGGACATCCTTCTCCTCCCCAGCATCCTTCTGTTCTCTGGGTTGTCCTCTGGGCTGCGCTTCTCTGGGCTGTGTCGCTGCGTATCCCACCCAGTGGACATGGTGACAGGGGCTGTGGGCTTCATCGAAACATCAGCACACCTGGGAGAGAGAGATGATGCTGAGAAAGCAGTTCTGTGCACACCAGGTTCAAAGACAGGCATCAAGTCTCAGCGCCTGCATCAATATTTAAGCATGTAAAGAAGTGGCCTGGCCGTCAAAGAGACTGAGCATCTGCTGGTATGTGTCAGGGCTCCAGACTTCTCCCCAAAAGAGGCATCTCCATCGATGCTTACCTTTGGCTTTAGGAGTTTCTTCTAGATGCCCAGGACTTAGTAAGTCCAAATCGTGGGTCCTTGCAAACCACTCAGCAGAACTGGTCTCCTTAACAAAGAGCAACCACCTTTCCTCGCTGCAAAAGAAAACCCCATCAAAGGAAAGGACCCAACCTTGGCAGGGGGGTAAGCAGGGCTGTAAGCTACTGTTAATAGCTGAAGGAGCCCAACTCCCTTCCCTTCCCCCAGCTCACCACAAGGACCTCCTGAGAGTAGACAAAAGAAAGCTTGGAGGGTTAATCTCCCTGAGAAAAACAAGTGATTTTCCAGTAAACAACTGCAATAGCAAACAATGGGGGTGAAAAATAGCGATCATAAAAAAGTCTGCTCGGAGGAAGAGGCGACCCAGTAAGAGAGGTGTCTCTCCGGCTGGGGGAAAAGCAAGGCAGCAGTTTGGTGCAGCTTCAGCAGCAGCAGCAGCAGCAAAATAAACCCCACAAGTTGCCACTAGATCTACTTGTGTTTGTGCCTTTTGATCTTTTAATTGCTTCTTAGTTATCCTTCAGTGCAAATAAATAGTGCATTGTGTCAAGAAAGAGGAGGGGGGCGGGGAAGGGAAGAAAGAGACACAAAAGAAAGAGCTGTCGCCCAGAAGAGAAAAGGAACAGGTTCTTTCCCCCCACCTTTAAAGGAGTGAATATATCTGTGTTTGGGGGGTGGAGAAGGGGGAGAAGGGGATAGGATTAAAAATCAAAGCGAAATTGGAGAGAAACATATTAAGCCTCGGGCATCCTTACAGTAGGAAGAAAAGAGGGAGGTGGTAAAACCCTCTGGGAGTTTATTCGGTGAGTTATGAGAGGATCCACGAGTGTAATATTGTTAAAGGTCAGCCTAAACCTAATTTAAACTAGGGATGTGTGACCTCCGCCCTTCATTTAATACAGTCGTAAGGAACATTTCACTGCAGATAGCTGGAACAATAGCTGCCTCCACCCCAAACTCCAGCCCCTGGCATTGCCTGCAAGGAGGGCCTGCAAAAGGAGAGCAGGAGGAGGACCAGTAAAGCCAAGGATGTGGCTAACCTGAGGATAGGGAGGCAGAAAGAGAGGAAGAGGAGGGCCTCTGGACCACAGCACTGACCACCAAGGGGCTGGCAAAAACCACAGCATCCCAGGAAGCATTTTGGTTTGAAAGTGGATGGGGCTGCAGCAAAGCATCATCTGAAACCATCGGAAATGCAATAAAAATGGCTCACAGCTTCTTGCATTTGTCTGACCTCCGTGGTCGTCAGCACGGTTCGGGAGAGAAATCATGGTCATGGGTCCCCGTTAAATTCACGGGGAGCAAGGACAGTGTTTGCAAAGCAAAGGCAGCCAAAGCGAGCTGAAACTAAATGCATCTCAAGCAGGAGCTGGAATAAAAGCAACATCTGAAAGGTGCCCTGAAATGGCCAGGGAATGCCCGGGACTCAGAGAGAAAACCTCTGCTGCTGCAGCAGCTGTGGAAGCGTCTGGGCAGGCTGCAAAGCCTCCTGACAGCGCTGCCCATCTGAGCTGATCAAAGCTGCTCGTGGGTGGCCACCAACATGTGGCAATGGGCCGGTAAGCTTTCCAGGGAAAGGGGGAAGAACAGGAAAGCTTGGGCCAGCCTGGACCTCGCAGGCAGGGATGTGAGCTTCAGCAAAGGCAGAGGAATGTAAATAGCTGCAGAAATGCAGTGGTCATGGGCCAGAGTGGATGTTAGTGATGCTGCCGGTGAGCTAAGCCAAGCAGACACCTTCAAGGAAGGGGACATTTACATGACTTTTCCTGTCCTTTCCACCTATAATCCAAAGAGGGGAGACGTCACCTAATCCCAGCCCAACGAAGACACCCTGTGATTTTCTTTTGGCTTATTTCACAATTATATCAAAAATGACAAGGTGAGCAGAATGGGGAGTTGAGGTGCATGGTTCAGGTGCTGTGCCTACAGCATTACAGAGGTACCCCAGTTTGTAAAGCACCTTATATTCTCATACGTCAAGAGCGAGGACAACCAGGAGAAATCAGACTGCTTTACTGACATGCTCAACAGATTTGGGCACCACAGGTTGAGATGTGCAAGACAAGACACAAGGAGGGTGAGCGTGGGCCATGGGTTTGGGTCTCCTGTCATTGAAGACTAGGAGAAAAAGTCATCCCTAGTGAGAATGCAGAGTGATTAGCCAGAGTCCTGTACACAGCTGTTTAATGGCAGAGGAATAATTGTACTTGGCCCAGAGCATTTTTCAGTGGCTTTAAGGAAGTGATACCTTTTGTTTTGTACAATCCAGGAACCTGGCAATAACACCGTGTCCTTGCATGCTGCTAAAATATATTGATCCTGGGGCACACTAAACTGTTGGAACAGGAGAGATTCATTGGTGAAAGGGGATGTGATATATGGGAAGGTCCCTGCATGAAACTGAAGTCAAAGAACTAAGAGTGGGAGAAATAATTCACCTGGGGACCCTGGTCAACAAGGAGCAAACAAAAGCAGAGCCTGGGCAGGTCTGCTCAGGGCTCCTGGCACCCCTGGGTGGGGGGAGCATTTTGGGGCCATGCTCTCAGCCCAGAGGGTTTCTGCTGCAGGATTGTTATATGGGCAGGGGAAAAGCGGGGTGCCCTTAGGCATCAGCAGAGGACATTTTTTTGGCGTGTTCTGAGTGAAAGAGGGACCCTTGTAGCAGCTGCTGCCCAGGTCTACTGATGCCTTGGAGCACTCGTTGGACTTAGGTGTTCAGGAGGGGTGTTGGCAGATGCATCCTGAGGACCTGGAGGGTGCTGAGCATAGCAAAAATGAAGTTATTCCATTCCAAGGGAAGTTATTGCACTGTGCCAAAGGAATTTGTGACAGCAGTAAAAGGCACAAGTGTTTTCACCGTGTTTATATGGAGGACAAACTATGCATTCTTTGTGGGCTGGACAGACTCAGTATTCCTGTAGCGTCTTTTAAAATTCAAGGGGTAGGGAGGTGTCACGGTGGCCAAGTGTGAGGTAAGAATTGAAAAAGCACAAGCAATGTTCAGCAAGTGAAACTCAGTGGGTCTGCTTGTTGGGATGCCGTCTGCAGTGTGGCCTGAAAGAAGGAGGCCAAAGGGTCCCAGGGTCAGATGATCCCAGAAAGGGAGAGAAGTGTCTCCTCTCTCCTCATCATCTATGGAACAGCAAACATCTCTTGGTCATCCGTGGTTGCCAAAGTAGACTCCGTCTCAGCTAACAGCTTCCCAAAAGGGATTTCCAAGAAGGGTGGAATAGGGTAGATAAGGAGAAATGCCTGCCCCCTCCCCAGCTTCTTTTCATTGCAGAGGGAGCCTGGAAGGCTCCAAGTTTTGTCTGATTATTTGTGTCAAAAATGTGCAACAAATACAGTAGCAGAGAAGGAAGATGGGTCTGTGCCTATATTAACAGCTAAGCACATCACCATTTCCTGTTTTCCTTGTTTATTTTTCCTTATTTATTTTTTTTAAAGCATTTCCATGAAAATACTCACTGGAATGTCACGAGGAAGAAGAAGTCCAAGCTCGTTTAAGGACCAATAAAAGCTCCAGCAGGTACTATTAGTTCTGCCAAGCACCAGGGGATGAAGTTGGCTCTTTATAGCGTTGTGCAAATATGGGTCTGTCTACGGAGCAAGCCCTGAGTCAAAACAGCTTGCGAATGAAACACATTGCGGAAGGCGGTGGGAAACCCTTTGGACTAGAAGCTCTTTGGGGCGAAGAGTGCACCCCATAGCTGTGTCACTGCAAGGATGGCCTGACGAGGATGCTCTGGAAAGGCAGCGCTAGTAGTGGGCATCCTCATGTCTCCCAGGGAGGAGCTGAGCAGCAAGAAGGTGGGCTGCAGGAATGCCACCCACCTCCGAGCAGGAGCACGCCGTGCCCCCTAAGGGTGTCATGTGTCTCACCCCCCAGCACGGCACCCTCAGACACACCACTTCACTCTGCCCTCACTTGGAAAACTCAGGGTTCACCCTTAAAAATGTTTTATCATGCCCCCAGGAGCATCAGTATGAACTGGTCAGTCCGGCTGCGTGTTGCTGGATTCATGAGCAAAAGTAGGTGAGCTCTTAATAAATTCTTTTTCCTCAAAAACAAGACAAAGCAGTTGTTTCTGAGGTCCTCTCCAGCAGCTTCAACAGAGCAGCCATCGCTGAGTGGCTGGTGGCAATGCCTGCGATGGGCCGTGCCGGATGCAGTCCTTGCACTGATTTTTCCTTGGTGCAGCTTCTTAGAGAGCTTCCCCTTGACCTTGTCAAGCAGTCAGCTCACTCAGCAAAGCTGCCCAGGTGAGCGGGGCGGTATTTCCAACCCTCTGCCATGTCCTCTGGCATTTGCTACTGATGCAGCTCACGTATTTCAGATGCGCCCTTTGGAAGCACATGCTTTCAGCGCCTGTTCAATACTCCGCAGAAAATCAGACACAGGAGCCAGCTGGATATATCACCCTGCTATGGGTTATTTTTCCAAGTACCTGAGAGAGGCAATGGCACCAAGCACAGAGGGTGATGCATTTTAGGGAATATACGCAGGGCCCTTATTTGCCGCAGAGAGGTGGAGTGGTGCAGATACGTCTCTGTTGTGTAATTAATGGCTTTGAAAAAAAAACCCTGAGCCTGTTGGCTAAGCCCGAATACCTCTGAGGGGTTCAGGAATCCCAGCTATGTATCTTTCAGGCGTTTCTTCCTCTGGTGTTTTTTTTTTTTTTCTTTTTGCATTGCTGCTGTGCTTCAGTGTGGGTCTTTGTTTGCAGCTCTCATTGTCTTTGGACAGAGGGTTGGGTGGCAGCATCTCCCCCAGGCCAGGGTTTCACCCCTTATCAGGGACCCCCATTTCCACCTCCAATTGCCAGCCCCGATGGGGGCCACCCCATCACTCCTTCAGGCCGGGGGCTTTTTGAGCAGTAGAAATGGGCTGCCGGGCCCAGCTGCTGGTGCCCTCGGGCCTGAGCTGAGCAGTGAAGATCCCAAAGGAGGACTTGGGGCAGGTGGCTATGGACATGGGGAGAAGGGGCAGCACAGGGCTCCCACACCCTGAGTGCAGCCTTCCTCTGCCACTGCATCTGCACATCACCTTGGGCAAGTCACTTAGTTTCCCTCTGGTTTGCATCACCATCCATCAGCTTGGGTCAGGAATAAATCTATCCCCCGTTGCCTCATTCCCTTAGGGGCTGGCACTTTTGATACCTACAGCTGGCAGCGGGTGTACAGGAGTTTGCAATAAGGTCCTCACTGCTTGCACCCTCCCCTCATTCCCATTCCTGAAGCAGGTGACACAGGGACACCCTGTGCCCACCTGTGCTACCAGCATCCCCTCCAGACCACGCTGCCCTTGCTGCAGGTGATGGACGCCCACAGGGAGGTAGGAGGTGCAGGCAATTTGTTTTCTCACTTAAACAAAGCACTCTCTCATAATCATAACGAAGTAGGGGAGGCAACAGTACTTGGCAAAGCAACTTACACTAAGTGCACTTCACTAGAAATGTTTATACTTCGCCACTGAAAAATCCACTGAGCGAGGCGATAGCGTGGCGCGGCGCTGCCAGAGCAGAGGCAGCCGAGGTGGGGATTGTGCCCCGAGCCAGGTCCCAGCCAGGGTGGGCTTGGGGATGTCACCAGCTTGTCCTGGCAGGAGGCTCCTAGGGTCTCTCACATGGGGACAGCGGGTGGAGGGATGGGGAAAAGTGCACGGAGACAGCTTTGGGCTTCCTGCGCATGGCTCCACCAGGGACCACGCACCCTCGAAAGCCTCATCTCTACTGTCTCCTGTTGGCTATCGGGGCTATTTAACTTTCAGGGACAGGTGTATAGATGGGGTTGGCATCTCCAAGTAGCATTGCAGGGCAAACAGGTATAATGCAATCCTGTGTGATGGGGGGGAAGCATTTTTGTTGTGCTCCAGAAAGGCTCTGGTGGGAAAAGTAAGGGGTTTGTAGAGATCCCAGTGCTCCTGGAGCAGGAGACCTCACAGGGTAGGACCCTTGGGACTGCTAAGCTAATTACTAATTACTAGGAAGGTAACCCCCGCCAAAAAATATACATGTAGCTTTTCAAAATAGCAGGTGGTATTCTTGCATAGCACGTGCAGGCGTGCGTGTGTGTGCACACATGTATTTTTGTGCTGAGGGGGAAGTGAGCGCTTGGCTAAGTAGGTAGAGCCAAATGGCAGGTGATTCAGATGCTACCCCCTATTTCTGGCACCACTTTGGCAGTGCCACTTGAGTTCCCATCTCTTCATCAGACAAAGATAACAGCCTCCAAAAAGGCCCTCCATGAAGCCCCAGTGCAAGCCCCGAAGTCAACAGGCAAAGGGTTAACCGAATTCCCAAGGCAGGTGGGAGCGCGAGTCAGACGGGGTGATATCGCAGACATGTTATTTGAAAAGCTAAGAAATTGTGGAATTCCTCACCTAATCCAACTTCCCCACAGTTTAAAGAAAACTGCAACGCAAGATATGGCTATGGCCAAGGGAGACCCCCCACGAACCTTTCCCTGCATAATCCATACGTGGATATACGCACCGTCAGCCACCTCCCATGGTGCTGGGCTTCTAACCCTGGGTGAGTTTGCTCCCAGGGAAGGTTGTGGGATGCAGCCCCTACGATCAGCCCCCTAATGCCTTGACCCATAGGAGCTGAAGGTGGCTCCTCCATCCCTGTGACATTGCTTGTGTGCAATGCATGGCCCTCCCTCACCCTGCAGTGGTCCCTCCACCTTTACCTGAGCTAAGGGCCAGGACATGCTGCTCACGCCACAGTAGCCAGTGAGTAGTTAAAACACCTGCATGAACAAATGTTCGATGAGACAACACAAAAATTAGTGGAAATAATGCTCTTGACTTCAGCAGTCCTCAGTTTAGGGCATCCCTAGTTATGAGAGGTGGCTGCAGTGAGCCTCTGTAGCTATGCAAATACCTGGACATGATTAATGATTAGCAAGCGTAATTACAGCAATGGAAATTGCATCCCTGGTTCAAATCTGCTTGCCGCTCCTCCCTTTATTTTTCCAGGTGGGTTTCTTGCTGAGCCATCTCAGTCCACCAAGTACCTCTTCATGCAGAAGAAGATTTTTTTTTTTGTCTGGAAGTAAATTGCATAGATTTTTGTTTAGATTTTTTTGCATTAAAGGCAACCATTTCAAATATGTACAGATCACAAGGATGTTTTTTAGTCAAAACAAGCACAGTAACCACAAGAGGTGCCAGACTGGAACAACCTCTTCTCCACTAACCTAACCTAATGGGGAAAAAAAGAAAAAGATGTTTTCCAGAGATAGAATGAATTCCTTTGTCTCTCCATGTGATATAAGGAGAGAGAAAAATCTAGCAATGGATAGGAGGCATCCCCTAAAAGGGACTTTTAGAGGAAAGTTGCTTTCTCTCCAAGAAACCTTAGTGCCAGAACTGGGGAACTATTTCAGACGAGACCTGCTGGGTCCCACTCCAGGGCTCCTGTCATCGGAGGCAATGAGTGCCTGCAACTGCTGTTTCTTACAGGCTGTTTTGGTATCCCTTTCTGGGTGAACCTCACTGTTTCCAGTGAGTCAGCTCAGGGGCTTCAGGCTCATTTGGGCAGGCTGAGTACTGCCCTCGGTCCCTAATTAACTTACATGAGCACCATCTCATATTTGCCCGAGTCACTGGGGTGTTTCAAGAGCTCCCATCCCAATCCCTTGTCAAGACCCCAATCATAGAGGGCTGCAGGTCCTGCCCCAAGACAGAACTGTCTTGGTGAGGGCAATATTTCTGGGGTTGCCTCACTGGTCCCCCCCCATGCAGCAATGCAGTCGGGGCACAAAACCCCTCTGATGGCTGATGCCTGTTTCACAGCCGCTTTCTCCCACCCACCACCACCCTCACCGTTCCCGGAGACCCACATGAAAGCAGTCATAGCACTGTCGGGGTATACAACACAAAAGATGACTCACTGCGAAGCCTTTGCTCCCACCTTCGGGAGGCAAACAGATAGGGAGCAATCTCCTGGGGAAGGGGGGTGGAATTTAAGTCAGACTGATTTTTTTTCTGAAAACCTTTCATTTAGTCTAAACAACTGGCTTGGGATGTTGGCACTTGGCTTTTAATTTAAGTATGCTTTTCTGGGCACAATTCTGCCAGGATAGCAGCAGCCAGAGCCAGGTTCTGGTCTTGGGAGTGAAAACAGCCCCAGGTCCATGCAATAAAATGGGAAACGAGCCCTTGAGCTTCAGTAATTGCTTTGGAGGGTCTGCTCTGGCTGATGGGTAATTCGCGGGGAGGCAAGAGCCAGGGAATGGAGCTAGTTTGCAAGCAGGCTGCATGATTTGCACGAGGCCACCACAGAAGGCTGGGGCAAAGGAAGTAGTTTCCACCGTGCTTGGAGGTTTCAGCGCTGGTTCCCACCTTCTGGGCTGCTCTTCTCCCTGCCACCAGCACGTGGCCTCCGATTACCAAATGTGCCAGCCCCTGCGACCTGCCTGTCTCTGCCCACTGGTTTCCAGCACCAGGACTGATCCTGTGATGCTTTTAAGAGACCATCTGCTAGGGGTGAGAGCACTGCGAGCTCTTAAGCACAGAGAGAGGATGGAGCTCCCTTGCAGGCAGCAGCATCCTTGCATCCCAAACCTGGCTGCCCCGGGCACAGGGACTCCCACAGCTGTGGGGTGGGAGGTGGAGGATACCCACGCAAGGCTGCAAGAGACACTCAGACTAGACACAATGGGCCGTGGGGTGTGAGCACTTCACTCGGTTTAACCTGGCCGCACTCCAACTGGCTTCAGCATTCGGCGCCTGGCTGGGAAGGCATCACTGCCACACGTTTACCCAAACAGCAGCTACTTCCTCACCTGCCTCTCCTCTGTCTTTGCCATGGCGCAGGCTGTGGGGAGCCAGCCTCCCAACCACAGCCTTTTTATTATCATACAAGCTGCTCTGGGATTCTCCAACAGAGAACTGCTTTCCCCTGGGGCTTCCTCCCAGGGGCTATTCTCGGGCTCTGCAGCCACCCTGCTGCAGTTTGCAACTTTGTCAGGGAGGGAAAGCAAAGCATGCAAGCTGCAAACCCAGACAGAGCAGGGAAGGACCTGCAGCCCTGGCGCTGCTGCTGCTGCGAGAGGTTTCCTGCAGGACCTTCGCTGGTGCGTTGAACCTGGCTGTGCCCTGGCGAGTGCCCAAACAGGGCGCATGTGCTGGTGCCCAAATCTCTGCTGGGCTGCCTGGAGGATACGTGGTTGGTGATCAGAAATAGTCAGATAAAATGGTTTCCAGCACGGGTTTTGTAACAGAGGCACGGTATGGTAGCCAAGGGAAAAGGCATTGCCCCAGAGCTCTCACCACCCTGAGGGGTAAGTCTTCTCTTGCTTCTGCACCGGGCATCGGGTGTTGTCAAAAAGGGAATTTGTATTAGCATGTGTGGAGAATATTATAGACTAAGACTGACGGAAATTGTAGAGGGCTGCTCATATCTAAAATGGATTTGCTGATAGCTTGGTTGTGCTTGCTGATTTGAAGCTAACCACAACAAAAGACCAAGGAAATCACTGCTTGAGCCATTTTGCACTGATTTTTTTTCCCTATTCCTTTACTGAACCCATCGCAGTTTTTGCCACCCCACCTTTCTGAAGGCCTGCCAGTCCGGGTTTGCTGTGAGCGAGACAGGCTCAGGATTTGAAGGAGTCACCCACATCACAAGCACGTGCTGGCTCTCCTCTTAGATTTTATTTTGAGTAGCTATAAACTGGAAATACCAGGCTGTCTTGAGTCAAGGCATTGCCACCTAAAAGCTAACAGCACACAACATAGTGAGAGAGAGAGTGTCTTCTGCTGCAGAGCTGCATGAGATTTCTCCTGACCCTGGAGGAAGATTAGTTGCAGAGCAAGTGCAGGGAGGAGGGAGCAAGGACCTGTCTTTTCCTTGTCAGGGATTTATTCTCCTTGTTTGATCCTGGCTTTGGGAAGGGAACAGTAACATCAGCAAGCTGCCTGGGCTGGTGGCAGGGTTCACTGACACCTCTTGGCCGTGAGGGGGTATGGGCTGCAAAGTGGGGTTGTTTTCCAGCAGAGATCTTCACTGCCCATGGCTCCACCCTCATCCATGTATTGCTTTGCCCTGCAGATGAGCCCCTTGCAGCAATAGTATCGCTCCCCGGTGGCTCCCACACCCCCTCTTTGTAGGGTGTACTCACTGACACCCCCACCTTCTTCTCAGGGGACGAAGCAGAATGAGGGGCAGTGGGTCTGAGGCAGCAGTGAGATCATCAGGCATATGGGAGGCCTCAGCCACAGGTTTTGAGTGGAGAAAGGGGTATTTTCTGCCTGCCATGGCCAGAGAGTTGTACCCAGCTGCTCCCAGAGCAAACACCTGAAGTTGGGGTGAGCAACCAGGTCCCATTGAACAAGTTTCATTTTCCATTGATTCAAGCGATGTAAATCTTTTGTGTCGACAGCTGAACTGTCCCACTGAGTGTTTGCCACTTGCCCACCAAACGCCACTCCAGTCCAGACGGGCTTAACTTCACCTTCCAGACATTAAATCTTGTAAGGCATTTGGCTGCTGTTCACCATGAGGACTCTTCTCACATCCACCGTCTCAGATGCAACCAAGTCTCTCTCAACCTTTTTCCAGATAAGTACAGTGAGCTTCCTTGCTTTCTGGTAGAAAGGCAGGTTTCAGGCAGGTCGGGTTGTTCCTGCTGCTCTTTTCTGCTTCTTCCCCCAGCTCTCTTTCATCCTTGATGTATTTAGCGGTGAAAATGTGGCCCATTGTCTTTTATCAGACTCGCAAGGGGTGTTAATCAGCCTGTGGTTGTGCTTACCATACGCAACATCTTCTTAACACTCAGCTCTCTGCTTTCCCTACATAACCTCACTCTGCAAGTGATTTAATGACATATTTATCTCATCCACATCAGGATCCCCTTGCGGGCTTGTCCTAACTCAATCCCAGAGACACCTGACTTAGTTACATTACTCTCTCTGGTTAGCGATCTGCATAGACACAAGTTGCAAAATTGCCCATTGGTGCTTGAAGAGCCTTCTTTTAAAAACCTGGGGGATCTGCACAGTTAGGAGGGGGCCGAGCATGAGTCTTTGATGATGTGCATTTGGGCAACTAATTATATTTCTCTTATTTTAGAGAGGTGATGGGAGAGCTCCCTCCACCACTGAGGCATTTCATGGAGAATAATTTAGACCCTTTTCCTAAGATGAGAGTCTGTTATAGATACTGCCAGATGTTAAGTCTTTAATTCACTAAAGTAATACAAATTAGCTGTGTGTTGCTCTGTTTGGCCTAAATTCAAATGAAGCTCTGCCTAAAATGCCTGAGCTTCCCGCAGCTCGCAGCCCACCTACTCTTTCCCAGCTCCAGCACCGACATGAGGCACAAGGACTGAGCCGGTGCTGGGATGGAGGCACGAATTGCTTTGGAAATAAGATGCTATAGGAACGATTCCTTAATAATTGAGTTGCAGCAATGACTTGAGTTGGAAAGCAATTGTAAGAGCCCAAACCTAGAACTGAATTAATGGGGGAATTTCACTTGACGGCTTGGAGCAGGTGCTGCAAAATGACCCAAGTCTAAGAGGCTTGAGCGTGTCCCTCCCTGGGGATCCTCATCTCTGGCTCAGCCGGTACCCGAGGTCTCCAGAGGAGTTCGTGGCAGATCCATTCCCCCATCCTCTCACAGCTCAGCATCAGCAGGCTGGTGGCTGAGCCAGGGCAAACCTTTGTTTCAGCGCCCTATCGCTCGGGCCAGGGTTTAATACATTTTCCTGGCGCTGCCCGAGCCGTCCCGGTGCGCGGCTGAAGCTCTGAGCGCTCCCTCTGCTGGCTACAGCATCATTTCATAACCCCTCGCCGGGGCCTCATCCCCGCCGGGAGGAGATGCTGGCGGGGGTAGTGGCTATCCCCAACAGCAGGACTGCTGATCAAAGCTGTGTCACGGCCGAGGAGGAGGACCACGATGCCATGAAATGCCTTGTGATCAGGCGGGAGTGAGGATTTGAGCACCAGCCCAGTGGTAATGCTGGGTGGGGAGACGTCCCAGCTTTGTTTGAAATATTAATATTTATACTCAGGATATATATCTATGCTCTGGCAGTCCTTCAGTGCCAGGGCCAGCCAGAAGAGCCCAGGGTTTTGTTACACAGCACAGGCTCTTTGAGGCAGGAGGTTATTGCAGACCTAAACCTAGGTCTGCTCAAAAGAGGATTTCTGGCTCAAAAACACATGCCCATCTGACTCAAACCACTCCATAGGTATGTATGTGCTGCATCTGAGGAAATACTGGGCAGGGAAAGTTTCCCCAGAGCATACAGAGAGAGGTGTGCTGCAGGGTGGCAAGTGAACTGGTGGTGAGGATGCTCCAGGGTGTGAGAGCCGGGCTGGCAGTCCCGGCTTCAAGAGCCTGGAAGTTCAGAAACACAACCAAAATCCTCCTTGGAGAAATGCCACCTTTAAACGAAGACCAGAGCAAGAGCAGTAGCAACACAACTTGTTGTCACTCCGGGTCGCTGGCCGTGCCGGTGAGGGCTGGCATCGCCATCAGGAGCAGCCTGTGGGTCGACTGGCAGGTTGCTCGCAGTGCTCCAGCCATCTCCTCGCTGCCCCAGCTCGGTGGTCCCATGGCCTTGGTGCAAAGTCTTACTCCAGCATCACATCTCCAGCGAGTTTTCCTCCAACACCTTGCATGGTCTGTAGTTGTTAATCTTTCTGCCCTGTTTTGGGGGGTCCCTGGTGCCCGTGCCACCTTGCCCTGCCCTAAACGGTGCTGCCAGGCAGTGGCAGACAGGGCTGCCCTATCCAGCTGTGGGCTGCCTTATCCAGCTGTGGGCTGCCCTGCGCTCCATCCCCTGGCAGCAGCTGGGACTGCAGGAGAAGGGAAAACCGTCGCAGGAATCTGGCTTTAACAGATTCCCGGCATTTTTGTGGTGCCCTATTTCGGTGACAGAGCCACGGATAATTGCTTTGCTCTGAACAGATATGTGAAACCTCAGGATCTTTTCCAGGTTGTGAGGACTGTGAAGCCCAAGAGGAGAGGATGAATTCTTCAGGAAAGGTTCCAGAAACTAAAGCTGCACATAGGCTAAAGGAAGAAATCAGGATGTAAAAAGCCTTTTTGGAGATGAAGGCGGCACAGTGATGTAAGGTTAGCAAGGGCCAAGGCAAATGGCTTGAAAGTTGCTCCCAGTCCTATGTTCTTAAATGTGATGCACAGCAAAATGGGGCAGTCAAAGCAACGGCTCTGCAGGGTGAAGATTAAGGGAAAGTATCTCAAGGATGACATTGGGGCTCTGTAGTCAAAACCATAAAGGAAAAGCGGGCATGACGTCAGTGCTCGGTGCCACTCGGTGTCCCTGGGGTGAAGTCAGCGATCTTGCAGGAGCAAAGAAGCTGCTGGAGGAGCACTTTCTGAGAGGGGCTTCAGCCTTTGGTGGTCCTCCTGCCTCCTTGGCACAAGCCAGGCTGAGCCAGATGCCCCCTCCCCACCCCGGCTGCATGAGCCGGAGGGTGACCTTGTCCCCTCCCCATCACCGCTTCCTCACCGCCAAGAAGCACCCGCACTTCGGTCTGCCAAAATGCACATGGGTGCACAGGGAGGCACTTTGGACATCTGCCTTGTAACACCTGCACTGGGACTAGGTCTGAAAAATAACCTGCCTACATTTTATCAGAATTTTGTGGGGCCAGTTTTTTCCCTTGTTTGGGGTTGGAATTCATTATTTCAGGACAACGTGTCAGCATTTGGAAAATGTGGCCAGGTTTACCTTGCAGACATTTGAAAAGTGACTGAAAAAGCAATTTCAGAGGTAGGAGAGGAGCATGCTGCCGTTTGCACCCTGGATGTGCTTTTACTAGGTGTGGGTCAGGTCTTGAGCTGTTTCACTGTGATTTCTCTCTCTCCACTGAAATCAGCAGAAGCCCAGGGGGCAAGACAGCATGTATTAGGGATAAGTTTTAAAAATCACCCCAAACATTCCCATACCAGGTAGGAAAAGCTGGAAACTTCAGTGTGCAACATCTGCCCACAGGCACATCTGCAGAGCCAGGACCCTGCTGGGTTCCAGCCTCCAAGGTGGAGGAGGTTTCTGATAAGTGGAAAGAAGGGTAGAAATTTTTTCCATTGAAACTTCCACAGAATGGTTTATCGTCAATGTAGGGTGAGTGGTGTCATTTATATTTGATTTTCCATTTTCTGATTAGAAAAGAGGAAGCGGCATTATTTTCCAACGAAAAGTTACATTTCAGAAGTTGGCAGTTCTGTAAAACACCCCCCCACCCCCAAAATCCAGCATTACAAAGCCCAAACAACAACAGCCTGGAAATCAAAAGCCAAATTTATTTCCATTATCCATTTTCTTCCAAAATCTGAAAACATTTTGTGGGAATTTTCACTGTGAGCAACGACGCGCATCCTGGAAATCCTGGCATTTACCAGGCAGAAAAAAAAAAGCCATATTTTGGCCAGCTCTTTCAGTAACAGAAAGGAGCTTGGAGGCGCCCAAATGTTTCGTTCACCTCCCACCGCCAGTCCTGAAGCCGGCTGGGGATGGAGGGAAAGGATTAAGGCTCGAATCATTTCCTTGTGCGCTCCTACGGGCTTGCTTCGCTTCTCGTTTTTGTCCCGGATCTGCTCCCGCCTGCTCTGCCCAACAGGACCGGGGGGATGCGAAAGCCAGCCTGGCATTGGGCTTGGAAAAAAACAGCCTCCTTCCTCCCCACTGCACACAGGAATAATTCACCCAGAAACAATGCGCTGGCAATGACTTTCCAGATCAATTTATAGCCTGACCTAAAGCTTTCTTCCTGCCCAGGGTGAAAGGAGAAGGAAGAAGGGCTATTTTTTGTTCAGAATAGGTGTGTTTGAGGTCGGTTTAAATCAGAGGGAATTCGGGGTGTTGACACTGAATCTGCTCAGTGCATGCTTTCTAACTCAACTCATCACTGCAAGTCAGTTATTAAGGAATAACGCTGCAGATAAGGAGAGAGGCTATAAGCAGGTTTAAAATTTCCTAAAAAGCTGATAAGATGGTTAAAAAAAAATAAATCCCAGGGTATAGTCTGGCTAGTTCTTATATAAAGTGAATCTGTGAGTTCCCAGGGTAATAGACAGCATTCTTCTATCTGTGGCTTCCCGGAAAAGGAAATAATACAGTCGGATTAGCTTCAGGAAAGTGGCAGCTTTCCCTTCCTCTCCAGATAAGCCGGAGCAGCGCAGCCCATCCAGCAACCCAGAGGACACAGGCTGTCACCCGGCCACCAGGGACCCCACCGGTCAGTGCCCCGCAGCGGCTCCCCTCCATTCCCGTTTCTATGCACATCGCTCCCCTTTCCTCAAAACTGGAGTGGAGCCCTTTTGGGTAAGGTTTTACGCACGCCGGAAACAGGGGCAACTTTGGTCCTTTCTTTTCTAGGCAGTGTTAACAACTCTGCAGCCCAAAGAATTTGTCTTGCAATCCCCTCTGCGGCTCAGCTTTCAATTCTCTATTCAAGCAGCATGAATGAACCGAAGCTTTTATTTGCATTCTCTTCAAATTGCCCTCCACCACTAGCATGAGACCTTTGGAAGTTTGTTGCAAGAGTAGCAGAGCCAAGATATTTTAGCTGGGCATGATGCCCCACCGCTACCGCAAAAATCACTTCAAAGCAACTGCTGAGTCAGAATAAAGGGGGCTGGATGCATTTGCTTCCCAAGGATCACAATGCAAAGCCGGGCAGAAGGAGGAGCAAGAAGGGAGGTCAATGGATGCATCATTCCCTGTCCCTGAGTCACTTCTCCTGCAGGAATTCATAAGATCTGGCATCTCCCAAGCACATATGAGAGCAGGGAATGGCCTGGGCCAGGGCACAGAGGTTTGAGAGGGGCTTCATAAAGAAATCCCATCCTGGACCACAGTTAAGGACACTGTTGCCCATCCGCAGGTTTGGGTGGGGTAGGGGGCTAAAGGTGCCCACCCTGCCACAGCGCAGGGTCAGCTAGTCAGCAGCACCACGTCTGCAAGCTGAGGAGCTGTGTGCTCCCATGTGGAAAGTGCACAGGGCTGCCTTCAGGCTTCTTTCCCTGGAGTCCCAGAAAAAAAGGGAAAAAGTACCTTTGTTCTCCTTTGGCCTTCACCTTGCTGCAGCTTTTAAAAAGTGAAGATCTGTCCCTTTATGTTATTTTCAGTTCTGGAAAGCAAAGTGTATTCATAAGGACTTTTTTTTTTAGGTTTTCTACAGCTTTTAAATTGATGCAGTATTTTCTCCTGCACCTCCCGGAGAGCAGCGTAGCTCACCGTATGCCGTACGCCTCCAGGACAGCTCTTGCTTTGGGGAGGAAGGTAGCAACAGCAGCTGCATGTGCTCTGCAGAGAGCTCAGACTGCCCGGGTCCCCAAAGTGAACGTGGGGCCATCCCTCCCTCCCAGACCCTAGGTGGTCACCTCTCCCTCCTCTTCCCTTCTCTATCAAGGGACCTGCTGACTCCTTTGTCCAGGAGGCACAAAGGCAGGGGAATGGTGGGGACTGTCCATCATGGCCCCTTTCTGCTCCTCATCCTTCTGTCCTCTGCTCCAGCCCCAAGTAATCACCAGCTGGGCCCCCAGTGTGTCCAGACCCCCATCTCATCTAACAACCAAACCTGCCGAGAAAATATTGGACTGCATCTTGAGCTGAGTAGGAGAGGATGGTCCTGCCCCATCTTAGGATTTCAAAATAATTCCCACTCTGCGTTTGCTGAAACCTCCTGGAATTTTTCAGCAGAAGGAGACGGGCCCACCCTGGGGTAGCCCAGAGCCTGGCGGTTAGCATGTGGTCTTGGGCAATCAGATGCAGAGGATGAAATCCCTGCTCTGATGCCTGCAGAGCGGTCACCTGAACCTCCCTCGTCCCTTCATCCCTTCGAATCCTGCCTTGCTAAAACCAGTCCGGTCCTGCGGGAAGTGCTGATTTTGATGAATCAACATTTTCCAGCAAAAAATGTGACATTTGCAATTTCCCAACCAGTCCTAATTGAGAGCATTCAGAAAAAGCAAACAAACAAACAAGCAAACAAAACAATGGCAGAGGGCAGGAAACGAGCTGGGCATCTCCGAAGAGCTGTCCTCGCCCGAGCATCGCTGCCAGGGCAGGAGTGCCAGCAGATAAACAGCTCCAGGGTGGATGCAGGAACCACCATGCTCCACTGCGGCAGCTTGACCTTGTTGCAAGTGACTGCTGGTCCCTTTGGTGCTGAACACTTATAGGCTATCTCTGTAATGCAAGATGCAGCTCTGATGATAGTATGAGTGAGGGCTCTAGACCGCTCTGGTCTGTGCCTGTCCTCGGCATGACCCATGTGCCCCATTCCTAGAGAAGCCAGAGGTATCTCCATAGACTTCATTATATCCCTCTTCTCCCAGCTGTTTCCATCACCACTGTGCAGCACTTGGAGAAGTGCTGGTACTAGTCTGGCAGTCAGGCACTCAAGGCTCCTCCTACACCATCTCTTTCTCTTCCAGTATTCATACTTCCAACCTTTCCTGTCAGCAGACCTGTACAATTTTGTCAGGTAGGTACAGATGGAAATCTCAGATTCTCACTAGAAAGTCTCAGTCTTGTCTCAGAAGAGCCTCTCTACTCACTTGCTTTCCATGGACCCCTGACACTGAATGCAGGATCTCGGTCCTAGGTGATGCAGGACAAGTCCAGGTGACTCCAGCAAGTCTTGGGTTTTCAGATGTGGAAGGGAGCACTTCTCTTGGATGTGCTTTCCCTCCAGACCATGCCTTTGGAACGATCTGCCTTTGGAAACAGCGTGGCATCTCCTTGGAGCGGATGAATGTATGGGATTGCTGGAACTCTGTTGCATGCCTGAATATGATGGTGGCCTTACCATGAGCTCTGGTAGTAGCTCTGCTACCTTTACTGCAATAGTACTAGTCCTGATCTCTTGGGGCACCAGGACAGGTAGGAGAATTGTTTCTAGGGAGTCCCCTTTAGAAACCACTGGAGATACGTGCTGTGAGGTTTGGTGGAAGCCAAGTAGCTCTGAAACAGCAAATGTCTTGCCATGCTTTCATAACCACAAGATTTTGGCCCAAGGCTGCCTGTCACAGCTGCAAGCTCTGCTGCTGGGAATACTCAGCAGGGCCCAGAGGAAGGGTCGATGGATGGAAGGGTGGTCGGGGGGAGCATCAGCATCAGAGCAGCACTGGTGTGGCGGCTGCAGGAGGGAGACCCTGTCATGGGCTCTTGGATGCATCAAGGGAGCCCATATGGAGGCTCACTGTGGGGAATCACTGATGCTTTCAGATTTCCTATTTTATGGCTGTGTCTTCTTCTCAGCAGCTCCTCTGGCTGCTCTTCCAGCCCTTCAGTTTGCAGTGGTTTTGCCAGTTCTGTGCTCATGACAGGAGCAGGAGCAATGCATCCTGGCAGGGATGAGATGGCAGTTTCCATCTGCACGGCTCCGACGGAGGCAGTCAGATCTGGTTTGGGAAAAGAGGCTGTTAAAACCACAGCCTCCTCTCAGACCAGCTTTCAAAATCTGCCACCAGCAAAATGCAGCCCTGGCCACTGCTACCACCTCTGCCAGGCTGCGCCCATCCCATGGGGACCT
Source organism: Nipponia nippon (assembly GCF_047370975.1). NCBI lineage: Eukaryota > Metazoa > Chordata > Aves > Pelecaniformes > Threskiornithidae > Nipponia > Nipponia nippon. The sequence continues at coordinate 18,093,438 of NW_028262291.1, read as the reverse complement.
CCTGCATGGTTTCCACTACGCTGGCACAGGAGTTCCTCAGCAGAGGGGACATGACCCTTCCCCACACTCCCTGCCGCCTCGGCCAGCTGGCATTGCCATGGCAGCTTTTCCTCCCAGAAAGCGGCAATTTTGGGGCCAGATACTTGAAAGAGGTTTGCAGCGACCCTGAAATGCCCAGCTCTTGGCCAATACACTCAAAACTCCTTTTTGGATGAAATCTGCTTTCTGCACATGACTTGTCAAATACTTGTGAACGACAAGCGTGTTCCACAGCAGGGACTCTGCCTGGGCCTCCCACAAGCAGAAGGAGGAACTGGACACACTTTCTAAATTGGTCGTGGCGGTCATCCACGATTTTTCTGGGTACAATTAATAGGTGACTTAATTCTTTGCTTAATCTGAACTCTCCATTACGCAGCTGAGGAAGTTCGGTGTTCCAGCTGCCTCGCTATATTTGGGCTGTGAACTGCAGGAAGTTGATCAGCATGACATTGCCACAGATCTTGCCCTGTAACTTTTCCCTAGAAAGAGAAATCTCATTCAAACCTCTCTGCCCTGTCCTCCTTGCCCCCTGGGCACTGGGGATACCGGGTGCTCTGCCTACTGGCTCCAGTGCTGTGTAATCCTCCTCCCTCCCTCCCAGGGAGTTCATTTGGACAGTAGAAGGAGAGTACGATGTGATGGGTGGCTCCAGGACCCTGCCTTACTAGAGGACAATGACACCCTAAAGTAAACATCAGCGCCCCCTCCCTAAGATGTGGACACATGAACCAGCACAGTCCTTCAAATAGATCCACAACATTTATTCAATTGCTTTGAAGGTGCAGTAGCATAAGTGCGTGTTTCTGCCTGTGGCCTGCAGGCTCCCCGCCGCTGGCCTTGCCACTAGTTGCAGTAGTTTTCCAGTTGGTAGAGGGAGCACGTGTTGTGGCAGCATTGCTCAACGATCCCTCGCTTCACTTTCTCAAACTCCTCCTGCTGGAAGGGCAGCTCTCCTACCTCGCCATGCAAGGGACCGCTCACTGCCAGGGAAGAAAAAAATAAGCCATGGGATGTCACACAGCATCAGCCCTGGCTGTTGAGTGCCGCAGAGACCCCCTCTTTGCAGACACCAGATTTTTAAGCCAGAGTTGGCTGGAAAATGGTGAGGAAGTTGCAAGGGTTTCCCCGGTTTGATGCTGCTTGTAGCACCTTCAGGCTCTGTGTTTCCTCTCCAAAAATAATCCTATGGTGCTCAGAAGGAGCCAAGCTGAGTGGGTATCAGCAGTGTGAGGGACAAGGAAATACAGGGGCTTTATTGAGGTAGGCATGTGGAGGAGAAACCCTGCACTCTCCCTGGGGTGAGCAGCTAGTAAATAAGATGATAAAATAGGCTGGTCTGCTCCAGAGAGATGAGTTGTTTGGGACAGTTTGGCAGTTACCCACTCTTCTGTGAGCCTGGGCAAACAACTGGGATGTCCGAGGGATTGCAAGGACAGTCCAGTCCTGGGGCTGGATGCATTTCCCAGCTGGTCCTGAACAGCCTGCTCCTGTTGGCTGCCTGGATGTAGCCTCGAACCGATGGCAAAAGTGTTCATGTGTGTCCATGTTCACAGCTGGGGATGAGTTTTTAGAAGGAATGATAAATTGGCGTATTTGGATACAGACAAAACTCAACAGAACATCTCACTTGCTGGTGGGAACTGGAAAAATTGTGGACAGAACTGTTCAGGCTTTAGTTGCCCAATGAAAATACAGAAATTGGCAAATAAATCAGTGAATTTTTCCTGTAGGAAGAAAAGAGGCCCTAACAACAAAAAGAAAATGCCTGGAAAGCGACAATGAGATGAGGTTTCTAGGGTAATATGAAAGTACAGCACAAAATGCAAAATCCCCAAGCCCCCAAAGCATGATGCAATGAACAAGGCACAAGAGTAACAAGAAATCATTATGCTAGTGTGCTAGGAGGAAAATTTAGGAAAGGTTTAGTCTGACATTAAGTAGAAGAGGAAATAGCTAGTCAATGTTTTGTGATTTACTTGTCTTCATCCTTCAAGCCAGCTGTGAGCAGACTGTAAAACACAACCAGCTTATGTGACGAAGAGGTGGTGGCTCAGGCAAAAATCCTGGAACAAGAGGTAGCAAATCCTCAGATACTTTCAAACTGGTTGGCCCTGATGAAATTCTCAATACAGTATTTAGGGGATTGGCTAATGAAACTTCCAACCCACTCATGGTGGTCTTCCGAAACAAATCATCAGAGAAGAGAGCAACTAACAGCCCAGCTGGCCATTCAAAACAAATCATGGCAAACCCTCTGCTATGACATTACCTTGCATCACCTTCCAAAGACCTCTAAGACTATTTCACAGGATGGCTGCATACGCAGGAGAAGGAATCAGATAGAAATGAAACCAGTGTGTGATGGGAAGAGAACTGGTGGGAGAGGCCTATCATAGTCAGAGGAGGTTAAGTAATGGTCCATCTTGAAACGAGAGGGTTGAAATGACTGGGATTTGGCAGGGGTCTCTTCTGCATCTATCTATTCAAAGTCTCTGTTAGTAGCTTGGAAAACAGAAGGGAGAGTGTATTTGCTGGATTCATAGAGGAGCTAAAGCTGAGAGGAACTGCAAGTACCCATCTCCAGGAGAGACATCATCCTTGCATTACAATTGGAGCATTACAGATCCTGGCCCCGTCTAGATACAAACACCATGTTGAAGAGCAGCTCTCTGGACTGCCTCATCCCACATACACCGCCATGCAGACACAAAGTGCTGGACCAGGGGCGAGGGTGTGCCGGCAGGGCTGTCAGCTCCTCCTGCCTCCTGGCCCTCTCACTCATCAGTAGTCCAGGAGTCCTAAGGAGGGGAACAAAAGCAGCACCACCAGCATTTCACCACCATGAAATAAGAGACAATATAAAGCTGCGGGGGCTGCAAGCCTCTTGAAGGGCAAGATTAGTACTAAAAATTGCCTTTGAAACTATAGAAATTCTGAAAAGATGGGATGCTGTTCAGTAAGAAATGGGAAAGATGCTGAAGGTAGGCAGGAAGACTGAGTCGCGCATCCAGGACAAGGATTTGACTGTGGTAGCGGTCCTTCAAGGACTGCTGATCCACCTGAGGGAGGGCCAAGGCATCCAAGGGAGATAGTGATCACTATCAATCAACAGCGCAGCACTGTTTTGAAAAAGACAAACCACCTGCGTAGGCAGGAACATGGTGTGAAAAACATGCAATATCATTCTTCCAGTTTGCTCATTCTACTTGGCACTGGCAAGGCCTCAGCTGGGGTCCTGTGTGCAATTTGCATGGACAGAGATCTAGAAAATATGACCTAAGAGGGTAGTGGGGGGGGTGTAGAGGGGATTTAACTGAGGTTAGGTTAAAACTAGACATGGGAACAGTCTTCAAATATTTTGAAAAGCAGCTATAAAGAAGAAAGGAGTAGTCTCTTCCCCACCTCCACTATGAAGAAGACAAGAAATAATTTACAGCAAGGGACATTCAGGTTACGTACTGGGAAAAAACACTCAAGAAGAATGTCAGTTAAGCATGGGAATGGGCAGTTTCAGAAGGCAGAATAAGCTTCCTCACTGGAGGTTTTTATGAACATATTAGACAAGTGTGGGTCAGGAATAGGGTGGGGAAAATTGATCCTGCCTTGGGGCAGAAGGAGGCTTCCTGGGTTCCTTCCACCTTTATTTTCTGTGAACACTCCCAGGCCAGTGTAATGGCCACACAAAGAAATAGACAAGTTTGAGCTTTCAGCCACAATTCCTTTTGCCTTATAAATCCTCTTTCCCTGCTTGCCCTCCCATCTGCCTTTTTAACCTGCAGAGCTTTTCATTGGCAGTGTGATGCTGTTGGTATGTTAAAGATATTCCTGGCATTCCCCATCAAGGACATTCCTAGTGTCACCATCAAAGATAGGCAGTTGTTGCCTTTTGCATCGCATAGCATACAACTGCGTTCAAGGCAAGCCTGACTTACCTAGAGGCTGCTCAATGTCCCGTCGGGCTTTAGGGGAGTAGAAGAAACCCCGCTCTCCACACACCAGGTAGAGAGCCTCCACCAAGTGGGAGCCACAGAGGTGCTGGGTGGCAGCCGCATGGCTGGTCCCAGGGCCGGAAAGAGCAAGAAGGGCCAGGAGAGGCAGCGATCGGATCCAGAGAGCCATGGTGAGCAGGATGAGGCCTAGGGTTAAGAGGCAGAGGAGACACAGGGAGGTCTAGGAGGGAGAAATAGGTTGCCATCAAGCATCTTATGTCCTTCAGCTCCTTTGGCATGAAAATGAGACCAAAGTAGCAGATGGACCTTCTAAAGATTGCTTGAAAGGGAAGGAGAGCTTTCTGCATCAGGCTTTACAAGTCACAGTAAATGACTAATGATTATAACCAGAAGTCCATCTCCATCCACCTGCTCACATCAGTCCCGGCCTCCCTGCTGTCTTCCCCCAAAAGGCCAAACTAGACTGGAAGAGCCATCCCACTGAGCCCTGTAGCATACGTACCCAGAAAAGCCAAGATCAACAGACACCTTCAGAGGAAGAACCCTCTCTTCCAAGTCAGAAGGGGCTGTTCTTTATGATGATGGCCCAGAAACAACACAATGTGCTCAAAGACCTGAGGACACTTCATTTTCTTGGACTAGTGAGCCAGCACTTTTCACCACCAGCTACATCAACTTAAGAAAATAGTTCTGCAAAACAGGTAGAATCTAAAAGGGGAGCAATCACACTTACCCAAAGAAGTGGCAGCAAGAGATGGAAAGAAGTTTGCTCTGAGAGATGAAGACTGTTTGCTTGGTAGTAATATCCCCATTCTCTCTTTCCCGTATTTATATGCTTTACATTAGCCCAAGTGACACAAGAGCTAGCACAAGCCCCACCTCCTTGATGACACTCTAGCCAAAATTTTTGCTGCTTGTGCACATTAATTTCCCTCTACGTAGCATCAACAGGTCTTTATGCAAGTTAAGATAGAAGCAACAGTTTGCAGTTTCCATCTCATTTCATCCAACCTGTTTTTGCTTCCCTGTAGCTCTGTCCTGAGCCATCAGTGACCCTTTTAGCAGGAGATAATGGTGCTATTACAGCTGCAATGATCGCTAATGACACTAATGCTGGCAATAGGCACTGCTGGCATTGAGGTGGCTCAACAGCTGTTTCTAAAATGTAAAATTAAAGGCAAACATGTTAATCTGTTTGATTAATATCACCTTGGAAAGTATGCAGTGATGGGGCCAAGTTGTCGGTTAGACCATGCTACTGTCAGGTGTTAGAGGAAGGAAAACATATCATTGCGCTGAGGCTATCTGCGTCTCCAATTGCTGGCCACGCGGCGCACAGCAAGAGACACGTGTCCATGGCTTGGGCTGGGGGAGGAATAACATCTGCATTTTACAGGAGACCTTGGGCAGTTGTTTTAGCAGAGTGCGGGGCCAGAGTTAGAGCGTTTGAAATTTTATATGTGAAAAAATAAGACTTGCCCCCTTCGCCCACTGAAAGGCAGGTCCCCTCCTTCATCTGCCAGGTGCCCCTTCAAATTCCTGTTTGGGATTAAGCAGAGCAAAGACTCAGTCTCTGCTGTTTGCAGGTGAGAGCCCCTCAGCTCTTCTCTCTGGGTCTCTGACCAAAATTGTGTCTTCGACACCAACAAACATTTCTGGTAAATCCCAGTGAAAACCAGGAGATAGCTGATTATCTCCATTCTGGCTGGTAAGTTCACTTTTAATAGGAGATGATGGGCCAGGGATGGTCCACTGGCTTTCATGGGTCTGATTTTGGCAACAGATCTAGCGCACTCTCTTTTTCATCACATTACCCCATTTTTTTGATACCTCTGTGGTCAGCTTTTCTGCCACAAATAGCATGCTTGTACCTTTTTCTGCTTAAAGTATACTTTTTTTTTTCTGCCTGAAAAGGCCCATTTTAAATGCTGGGAATGAGATGATCTTCAAACTTCCCATTGCTCTAAATTTTGAGACTACAAGTGCTCAGCACCACTGAAAAGGAAACATTTTCATCTGTTTGAACTCTGCTGCTTTGTTTAACTTAGAATAAGCCTGATTCTCCATACATAATATAAATCAGAAGGAAGTTCACCAAAATCAGCAGAATGCCTTGAGACTCAAACCAGACCCTTGATTTCTTGAGTAGGCAAAGCAATTCCATCCATCAGCATCTAGGAGGTAGGAAGTCCCATATGCCCCTATCATGGCTTTAAGTGTGAAGTATCATGTGTTTGCTAAATGACTGCGATTGCAAAAAGGCTCGTCAGAAGTGCTAAATCTCTGATGAGCGTACAGGGAGAGGACTCATTTGCTCAAACGGATGCGAGACAAGGTTATCAGTTACATCCCCTACCATGTAGGTCTTTTGGCCTCCTGCTAATAAATCCAAGTTGTGATGCTCAACTACAGTTAAGAGCATCTGTGCACGATGCGTAACACTATCTCGGTCTCCCTTCCCCTCAAAAAAGATATTGGATGTACTTGAATGACCTAGTGGTATACCCATGAAGAGGGTCTCAGGTTTCAGCAAGATATGAGTATGGGAAATTCACTTACTCAGACCTTCTTTCTAGCAGGAGAAGATGGGGAATTAGCAGCTACACAGGATGAAACCTGGCATTTTACCCCATTTGAAGTAGGTTGTCAAATCCAGGAGCAGAAGCCCTGTGACACTCATGCTTCCTCCAGAGCAGGGAGCCCCCACCTGGCATCTCACATGAAGGGGACCACTTCCAGAATTACCCTACAGATCCCCTTAGCAGTCATTTTCCTGCAGTCACCACACTGTGTCAGGTCTGATGAACTTCAGTCCAGTGGTCACGTTGGAAAGGCTCCAGAGCAGGGTGTTCCCCAGGTTAATCACATGCTGAGATTTGCTGTTTAGGGTTTTCCTCCTTGCACTTTTGAACATTACCTGAGCTCACCTGAACTCATGTTTTATTGACAGTGGGACTTTGTAAGGAGGCTCCTCTATCCACTATCTTCTCCCTTCTGTGCTGGGCTTCCCCCTTCCCCGGGGCCTACCCCAGTGATGCAGCAAAAAAGCTATTTTATTTTGTGTTGGAAGTGCCATGTTGTTAGTCTGTTGCTTCTCTTACTCTTCGCTAACCAAATCCTGGAGGTAGCTTCGAAAAGTTCATGGCATTTCTGTAGCATGTCCCAGCAGGGGAAGGGCTGACTATACCCGAGCATTCAGGAATCCCTCTTGGCTCACTGTAGTTTGGGTGCAGAAATAAGCCAGAAGATTTATTGGAAGGAAAAAAGATATCATGCTGGCTCAAAGTTCAGCACGTGCCAATATTTTTGCAAAAGTTTCCTACTATGATTTTTTTTCCCTCTTCCAAAATATGATCACTTTGATTATTTATTGGAAACCATATTTTTTTACCATAAATGGTCCTTTGGAATATGAAAAATGCTAGCAGTGATATAAAAGGAGACAAAATGGATATAAACTGCGGAAAGTTTTGTCTTAGAGGGAAAACTCCCATGTCAGCAGTGAACTCAGAGAGGGGGCCAACAGGGGAGCCCATTTCTTGACAGAAAATCTTTTTCTACAGAAAAATCGCAGCTCACTCCTTCCAGGTTGGGCTTCCCCATGATTTTCATGTGATTAGGCAGTGACAGGCCAAACACTCATCCATCGTTCCAGCTACGCGTGCCTCCCGTGACCCCCCCCTAGATCCTCGGCTCCACATTGGGCTCACTTGACCGAAGGGTGGGAGCAGCTGGGTGGGAGTGGGCTGCTCCTGGCTCCTGCCCTTCGTGCTAAACCACCTCTGGACGTGACTTGAAGCCACCTCCCTCACTCACATCCTCCCGACCCTGAGCAGTTGCATCAGTGGGAACGAGGTTTAGGCAATCGCCAGTGTCATGTAGTCAAGTTTTACAGTCCTTTGCCAGCACAATAAAACCTTTACTACTGTAGATGTCTAGCATTTTCGAACCCTGTCCTGAAAAAATAACAAGCCTGCTATGGGGGAACTAGTTAACAATTACAAGTTTGAGCAAGTTTTACTGACAGCAAAGGTCAGGTCTGGAGGTGAGCGAGTTCTCGGAGAGCACCCGGGGACCCTGAAACACCATCTGCATCCCTGCCACTGCTTTCACACTCAGCAGCCACCGCTGGGGTTGCTCTGCCCATCCCTGGGTGTGTGTTACCCCAAAAGCAGCGCACAGAACAACGCAATGATGACTGTGTGCCTCCTTTTCCCTGGAGGGCAAGTTTGGTGGCTTGTGAAACAAAGCCCTGGAGGAGATGCTGCCTGCCAATGTACCTCTGTGCTGTGCCAGCAGCCTGCTGAAACATGGCCCCGAGGCACCCGGAGGGGTCTTCACCCCCAAGAGCAGCTTTTGGGGGTGGCCAGACCCTGGGAGGTGTCCCAGTATGGCCACTTGTAGCTGGGGATGTGTAGTTGGGGCAATGCATTCAAGCACATGGGCTGTTTGAGGTACAGAGGTGTAGCTTTTCACTCAGCACAGGGAAATGGGGACCCCCCTGGGGCCCAGCAGTTGCCCCCTCCAGGCTTTGCTCTGCTCCCTGTGCAGGGTGCAGCAGCAACCGGTGGCATGGCGCTGAGTGGGGAATCCAGCATCCTCAGTGCTCCTTGTCTCCGTGTGGTTTCCAGCAGCTGTGCTCCCATTGGTGTCTCCAAGCACGCGTGGAGCGGCAGTGTGCGACCGCCCCACCAGTGGCAGTGGCACGAGAGAAAGGGCGGGGAGGTGAACCTGGCACAAGGAGAGTGCTTAATCATGGGAATGCTTGCAACCAAATCCTGCGATGCCTGCAGAGATACGTGGCAGGTGGGGCAGCTGCCAAGGGCTCCGGGGGAGAGGGGGCTGCTACAGCAAAGGGTGAGGCTCTGTGGCTTATCTGGAGCCACACAATGAGAGATGCCCTTGCTTCAAAAGGGGCATTGTGCAAGCAGAGGAGGGGGCCACTCACTGGGATACAAGTAATCTCAGCTGCTTCTATAAACTAATCCAGGCAGCCGCCTGGGTGCAGGGCATGTGAGCCGTCCCCATCACCCGCCAGCCACTGGGCCCAAGGGAGACACTCCTGTCAGACTGAGGATTTCACAATTTTCCAGGCTTTTCCAGGCCAGGGACATTATCTTGCCACTTAGAGCACAAAGGGTTGTTTCATAAAGCAGAGGGTGTAACCCAAAGCCCAGTGTAACCAACTGGGTCTACCCATCAGTTTCCATCAGCTTTGGGTTAGCTGCTAACAGTGAAGAGAGTCGTGAGTACATCCACACCCCTGGAGATGTAGCTCACTGGTAGAAGGTGCTCCAGGGAGCAACTCCGAAGAGCCTGTAGCTTTCATTAGAGGATGAGGGAGTTTCCCCAGTGTACTGTGGCTCTGAGAATGGGCTCCTGCAACCCAAACCCTCCGGCCACCCCTCCTGAGCACACCGCGCTTCTCGGCAGGGAAATGCTGACTGTCGGCCAGCCCAGCTCACCTGGGACCATGGCACCTGAAAATTGGTTTGGCTGCACCTCGCTCAAGCCCTCTGGCCTCTGCAGTAGGTACAGCTACCCAAGCAAAATAGACCAAATTTAATGATCTCTAGAGTAAAGCTCCCAAAATCTTTCCCATCCACCTTGGGAAGAGCATATGCAAGATTATAAATATAGATGGAAAAAACAGGTATGCTCCTTTTAAGCCCATTAAAATATTACTGGCCACATTTTTTTTTTGAGAAGGTAGAGGAGAAAATAGCACCTGAGAGCTGCTAATAGTTCCTAGACACAGCTATTAGCAGATGCAGCAGAACAAATTAGTTTGTTTATCAATGAGGAGAAGATGAAATCTGTGGCTATTAATGGCCCAAAAGTAATCCTTGGCGTAGATAGAGAAACATTAGAAGAGATGATGACACCCTGCTAAAGGACAAGTAATGAACAGCAAAAGTAACAAATAACTTCCATAGAGTGGAGAAGCGCCGGAAAAGTAGCCTGATCAGCACCAATCCAAAAATACATATTTTCAGCACTGATACCACATCTGTCCTTCTTCATGTCATGCAAGTCCATGAGAACAACCAAAGAGGACCTTGACCTGGTCCTCAGGAAACAACCATGAGAGGGGCCATTGAGTCCATCAGGGAGTTTTCTCCAGTATCCACAACTGTAGGCAGTAAAGTCTCATGGTGCCACCACCATGGCTTTAATTGCAGCTGGCATCACAGGCACCTCTTGAAAAGCAAAGGCATGGATGACTTGGAGAAGCCTTGTAATATGAAGAAGAAAATCTGGTCCTTGGCCATTTTGCTGGAAAGCATGGGCAGGCCACCAGAGAGCAGCAGACGTAGCAGAAAGTGACGGGTGCTATAACCAGCCAAGGCAGCAAGGGGATAAGGACAGAAATGCAAAAAAATGAAGGAATGGTTTCTGCTGGCTCAGACTGGATTTGTCCCTTGCTGTAAAGTGGTCTCATGATTGAAAATAAATGATCATGTCACATACTTCTGTATTTTGTGCCACTGCTCATCTTTGCAGCGCAGCCACGGGTATGCCGTGGACATCTGCCATGGTTTCCCTGATGATAAAATTGGGGGCTGCAAGTGATACTGTAAGAGGACATTGAGGAGCAACACACTCATTCTCGCATGACACACTTTGCTGAGTTTAAATATGAAGATTTGAGACTCCATTTTCTAGAATAAACTTTACTTCAAAAGCCCTTGTTTTGCTATTAAGGTGCTCTTGGAGATTTTGTCTGACGCTATCCTGATGCCACTGCCCTGAGGCCCCGCTTTTCCCCACGAGATGTGGCTTGCCCTCTGGAGGTGCCACTCGCTTTTTTTGCCTTCACAGGGTGCTCCAAGCTTTAGCACTTCAGATGCCTCCAGATGGGTTGGGAGCTGAGACAGGGGCTGTGATTTCTTCCTCCTTCCCCCTCACTCCCACAGCGTCACCCCCATGGGAACTGGTGTTTTGCCGACTGGCACAGCTCTGCGCCAAAGGACCTTTCCTAACACAGCACCTGGCAGCCAATAAAACCCAACCCATTATTGTTCTTCCAAGCAGTGGATGCTTCCAGGCATCTGTCTTCCTGGTGTTATCGCCAACTACACTGGTTATTCCTCACTCCCTGGGATGCTCTGCCAGGGTTGGGAGGTGCCAAGGACTTGCAGAAGGGCTGACCCCCTCCCCGCTCGCAGTCGGCCGGGCCCCACTGTAGAGTGCTCTGATCTCCCCTGCCAGGACACGGGGACACCCAGGTCTGATATCATTAATTATCGCTGGATAAGTGGATCATTTTGAGCACTTAAAGCTACTTTAAGGATTTGGATGCACACCAGTAACCGGTCCATAGGCTTGCCTATGGGTTCCTAGACAAGGAGGTGTAAATCCTACTGATAAGGCTTGTTAGTGTTAGGGGACAGGGGAGGGGGAGGCGGGGGGTGTTTGGAGCCAGGCACAGGGATCTCCGGGGGCCAGGAGGGGTGAGCCTGCTGTTGCAGCCCCCTCCTTCTGCCAGGGAGCCCCGGGCTGGGGGGAGGCACTGGGGTGCCGCAGGCAGTTGGGGTCAGGCTGATTTACAGCAGTGGAGGAACCGGGGCTGTTAATTCAAAGTTGCCGCTTATCGGTGTTTAGAAAGCAAGCTCCGATCTGTTGGTTAGCGATTTGGCCTTTGCTGTAAATAGAGAGGCCCCATGCTTTGCTCTGACATTTTTGTCCTTATTATCTTGTCTCGGCCTCCAAGGGAGGTGGGAGAGTTATTTGAGGCTGACCTTAGTGGAAGGAAAATGAACAACTCCCTTACCCCACCCTGTTTTTCTCTCTGCCGTCCTGGGTAACAACTGTTGCATTGAACTGTCTGTGCGAGATACTTAATCCTCTACCATCCCTGAAAATATTTTGTAGATCAATTCACCCTGCTGTGTCCAGAGAAAATAATTGCAAAGAGACTAAGTGGAACTAATGTCAGGAGTAAAAAAAATGGATTTGGCATCACTACGCCTCCAGGAAAATCAATGAGGATGGGCCATGACCCCATCAGGCACTGGAGCTCACCGCCGAGCCCGTCCCGTCTTGCATCGCTGTGGTTCAAGTCTAATTCAAACCTGTGTTTCAGATGAGTTTCATAACCAGTTGCTCCATCCCAGACTAAACCTCTGAACATCGCATACAGAAACACATGACAGTGGCTGGTTAGAGCTGGAGGGAGTATTTTGGAGTTGGGGTCTGTATATTGGGAATTTAGATCAGGACCCAAACCCCCCACAGTTCTGGGGCAGAGGATTTGGGGGATGCACGAGGAGTCTGGGTGGGTCCCATCCCTGCTGGGATGTATGTGGTTTTGGGAGGCTTGCAGTAGGGAAGTCAACATGTGCACATGCTCCAGCTGCTCCTCAGTGATACGCCCCGTGTACAAGATGGTTGAAGTGAATTCGTTAACACAGTCATGAAGAAACCCTCGTTCGTTTGAAGCATAGCACTAGCAAGTCTAGAAAATGTCTAATCTCCAAACGCTGATTTTATTGACCTGCCACCGCCAACCATACCAGCTGCACAACGAGAGTGGTGGAAAGCTGTATTAGCACCTCTGAGGTGCAGTCACATGGGGTGTTAAATCCCTTACCTAATCTTTGCAAACCTCTCTATTCAGTTAAAAAAAATAACTAAAAAATAATCTCCTGATCAGTTTTCAAGACATTTCAGATACTTTCTGCTTTCAGACGTGCCAGAAAAATGTCAAAAGATTGTCTTTCCCCTAGAAAAACTAGCATTTTCCCCAAAATTATAATGAACAAGTGCAAGGAAACTGAAAACAAATTCTTCACAGTGGAAAGTGCAGTACCTTTTCTGGTCCCTGGGGAAAGAAACAAGTTTGATTTGAGCTGGATTAGCAGTACGAATGACAGCTCAGGTCAGCCGCAGCCTTGTCCGAATCAATTCCCATCTCCAGGGGGGCGGTGCATGTGTGCACGCATACCTGCGGCTGTAGGGTTTGTAAATAATTGAGTTCTTCTGATCTGTACCATCACAGCACAAGAAGAAAGATTTGGTCCTGAGGGGGCTGACAGAGGTTCAAGCCCCAGATCTGCCACTTAGACACTTCTTCCCAAAGCTGTTTAGGCATGTAATTACTTTTCAGGCTCTGCGCCTGGTCTGAGTCTCTCTGATTCTCTGCCTCCTTTTATCTGTCAGCTTTTACAGGGACAAGAGTACTCCTCTACCTCCCAAGCGTGTAATGAAGATGAATTCATTACAGCTGTAACACTTTAACGAGCACTATGAAGATACAGGGTATCCTTACAAGTCCTAAATTAGGAAACTCCCTCTCAGACAGTGCTGGGGTGCCTGGATGCATGGTCCAGACCTGTGCCGGCAATACATTAATCCACCTCTGTCTCTGATTCTGGAAGGGATTTAACCAGAGAAAGAGTCTGGCTTTCACGTAAAAGCCAAGCGTGCAGTAGTGACTGGAACAGGTTTCCTTAAACGTAAGGATAACTCTAGAGTAGGAAACACTTATGTGGCCTTGGGCATCTCTTCTGGTCTTTGGGGGTGCATTCCAATTCCTGGGCATCCTGAATCCCACATGGACACAGCAGATGCCTCAGGTCATCTAAAATAGTCCCTATGCTTAAGCAAGCAGGATCCACCCCTAATTACTCTTAGAAGGGTGTTCAACACACTTAGGACTGGGGTTGCATAGCCTGGTTACCGGCAAACCAGACTACGTTACTAGGCACAGTGCATATGCCAGCGTTCCTACATGGCCAGCGTTACTGGAACTGAACAGAAATAGTGACAAATGCTGGGAGAGAAAGCACGTAGGAAGGCAAGCCCCCTGCTGTGTTACTATTTAAAAGAGACCTCCCAACTACTGTCCCATGCATAATTGTGCAATTGGTAATAACCTGGCAAAGAAAGGCTTAGATCAGCTCATCTGCAAACAAGGGACCATTTTCCACCTCTGAACTAACATTTCACATGTGTGCCAGTTGCAGATCTCTTGCTGTAATGGGTCCCAGGTTGGATTTTGCGTACTACCTGCAGGGAAGACGGCCAACTTGAATCTGGACAGCAGAAGGATGAAAGAGCCAAACTCAAGATGCTAGACCAGAAATATATTTTTTTTTATTCTTAATATCATGTCAGCAGCAGCACGATTCCAAAATGAAAAATAATTCTGTTTCGTATTTCTTTACACAGAGAGACAGACAGACAGATCCACCCACAGCAGCAGCAGCAACAACAGCAAGAGACTGCTCAGCGAGGCACTGAGGCACTGGGACATGCAGATACCAGAGGGTACGGTTGGGTCTGGCTCAGAGAAAGGCTTTTCTCCTTTCTTCCTCCCTCGCCAGCCCATGCTCCATCTACAGGAGGGTTTAACCTGGGCTGACCCATCACCTTGGCTTTCTCCAGATCACTTTTTATAGAGCTTGCAGCCACGTTTGGTGAGGATTGGGGAAATGGCAGGAAGGTTCCCATGACCCACCCAAAGGACATGAGTCGTGTTTAGCTCTAAGCAGCTACATAATCCTACAAATCAGCTCCACTGTCAGGAAAAGGGAATTTATAGCATCTTTTGGTGGAGAGTGTGACTGGGTAGATCCTCAAAGTCGTCTCCTCTGAGCAATCTCATTCAAGGCATCTTACAAATCTGACCAGCCTTGTGCGCAATACTTAAAGGATACCTTAAGAAAATTGAAAGCATGGGAAAAATCTAAAGAGACTCAGGAAAAAGCCTAAAACCAGGAATACTGGAGGACTACAGGAAATCCCAACAATATCAGAGATTACGGCAGGGGCTGTGGGCACCTCTCCAGCCCACAGGAAGCCGATGGGTGATAGAGACCAAATGTTCCCCAATACGGGAGAGCAGATGAAGGGAGGCTCGAGGATATGCCACCTCTGTTAGCGGGACTGGTATGGGAAGCAGCAATAATCTGTGCCAACTGAGCCAAGGCAACACCAGAATATCAGCTGCTTCAATGGGAAAATTGTGTTTTAAAAGAGTCTATCAAGTGACTTGAAATAAGTTTGTCTTTAGAAAAGGAATACCATCTAGTGGCCCAAAAAGGCAATAAGGAGGTGCGATGGCAATTAGAGAATCAGATGAATTTAGAAAAAAGAGTAGGAAAAGCTGCAGAAGTAAGGAGAGGGATTAACATATATAGTGCAGTGATTCACCCTAGAGCAAGGGAGAGCTCAAAAGGGACCTGATCATAGTAAATGTGAAGCTAAAATTAGACACTTGCAAAAGCAGATTGGGATGCAAAAATTAAAAATAACTGCTGTAGCTGCAGGAAGTGGTGGAGAGCACTGGATCGGGAGCCATCAGAGGAAGATTTCAAGGATGATATGGGCAAGTGGGAAAAGAAAGAGAAGTTGAGAATAGCAGCATATCCCACAAAGACTTCAAGTGCCATCCTGGGGCAAACAGGTACGGCAGATCAAACTGCTGTAGCTGTTACAATGAAAAAAGTGACCCCAAGGCAGGTAGCTGCAGATATGAAGCCGCTGAAAGAAAGCACAACGGTAGAGTGGAGTGTAGGACTTAGAGAAACTGCTTCGAATTTTGAATTAAATGCGAATTCAGTGGTAAGTTGATTAGAGCGTGTGCTCCACCAGCTTTTATTCATTGCACATTGGGCACCTCCTTGATGAGCATTTAATGATGCCATCATGGGCATTTAATCAAATTGCCCAGCAGAATGGTAAGACAAGGATGCAATTGGCAGCATTAACATCAGTCCATAAGCTTGAGGAAGATGGAAAGTCTTTAATGAACTGATGGAGAGCTGCTCAAATGTCAGCAGGACATGATACCAACCACCCGCTCCCAACGGAGCACAGGTATCTCCACTGCCCCTGGCAGCCCCGAAGCTGAGTCAGGCTCCTTGGACAGCGGATGAATTAGGAGAGCAAGCGGCACAAACACACCCCCACGATTCACAGCAAACTCCCATATGGCAAAACGCAGGGGAAGAAGCAATTTACAGAGCTGCTTTCACATTAAGAGACAAACAATATACTTTTACTTGCATCCCACAGGGCCAAGCACCTGTCCCGATGCACACGCTTGCGTTAGGAAAGTGTTTGAATGATGGTATCCAGGGGACAAAGAAAAGAAATCGTCTTATGTGGATGATATTCAGGGTACCGCAGCTACAGAAGAAGAGGTACAAGAGAGAAGTAGCTGAGTTTTAAAATTAATAGACCAAATGGGATTTAAAGTCAATTTGAATACGGCACAATTAATGCAACCCCAGGTTAACTGCTTGGGAATTGGAACTGGTGAAACAAGAAGATGGACAGATGCTAGAAAGGTTAAACTTTCTGTGAAATAAAGACTCCCACTAATCAGTCCCAACTCTGAAGTGTGCTGGGAGGATTTAATTTCTATGGCAGCATATCTGTAACTGCACTAGTATCTTATGGCAGCATATACATCTTTGCTAGTACCAGCAGACCATTATGAAAACGACAAAAAAAGAATCAATCAGGAAGGGAGCTGGAGCAAAGAGCAAAACAAAGAGCAAAACATGCTTTATCTAACGTGAAAGAAGCTGCTTGAGAAGCTCCTGCACTAAAATTCACAGTCAAAGGAAAGTTATTCATAATAAGAATTTCAACATCAGCTGATTCTGTGGGAGCAGTACTGTTACAGAAAAATAGTGAAGGAAAATAGATACTAGTACCATATGAATCCTCCCCTCCCCAGGGGCTCGACCAAAATTTCCCTGGCTATGAGAAAGCCTGGTTAGAGGCAGTCTGGGCTATGATGGTTTTTGAGGCTTTCACCCTCAATAGTCCAGTCGTACCCCAGTCTACTCATGCTCTGCTCTTAAGCACAAAGAGAAGAAATGGATATTAATGTGGATATCCTTTTAAAGGAAACCGGTAATAAACCAAAGGTATTGTGCACCCATGGGAGTGCTAAATTTGAACAAGGAGGAAAAATAATCCAGGATACTGCGATTAGTGGAATGAGGGAACACATAGTGGGGAAACTAGAGAAAGGATCATGCCAAGGAGCTTACAGGCTGTCAGTAAAAGACATAAACCCCTCTGGCACAATATCTCTCTACAGATAGCCACTATGCTGATAATAGAATAAAATACTGGATGCATGATAGGGAGAAAGGCGATGGGAAACACATAATGGGACACCCACAAAGAAAACAAGAGGTTTATTTTACAAGCTTAGAAGGAGAGTAGGAATAAAATATATATAAAAGATGTTAAAGTACATGGGAAGACTGAAAGCAATACTAAGAAACAATTTAGTGAGCAAGGAGATAAATTGACTCAGAGTTTGTTTACTGCAGCCCCAACCAGGAATCAGCTAAAAGAGAAGATGGGATGGATACTGTGGTCAGCTGAATGAGAGCAAGCCGTCTTAGACTGTCATAGTAAGTTACATAAAGGAGTACAAGGTACTCTAAAAAGAGTGCAAAGAATTTATATTTGGCCCCAAATGAAGCAAGATATAGAGAACATAAATAAGAACTGCATAAGGTGTGCAATGATGCAAAATTGAACTAGTACAAGAAAGCTGCCAACTCTACTGTACTGGCTAAACCAAGGGCCTTGGCAAATACTGCAAAGGGATCATCCAGATAAACTGTTACACACTAAAGAAGGGTATCGGTATGTCTTTGTCACCGTGAATATCTTTCCAGGATGGGTTGAGGCTCTTCCATCTAAAAGGAATACAACCACTGCAACTGTAAAAATGCTGTTAAAGGAAATTATCCATAGATATGGAACATCAGCTGAGGTAGGATGAGATGGAGGAGGGGGCTTTGTAAGTGAAGTAACTTGAGCCTTAATGAGTAACTTGGGGATGAAGCAAGGACTGCATATACCCTACCACTTCCAATCCTCCAGACTCATCGAAAGAAATGAGTCAGACTATTAAAAATAGAGTAAAGAAAATTGTAGGACAATATTCAAAATGATGGGCTGAAAAGTTAACCTCGATATTAGTAGCTTTAAGAAGCAGTGACAGATTAGGGACTGGTTTACAACCCTACTAGATTTTGTTTGTATAGCCTGTTCCTTGGTGGTCCCATGTCCGAGACCCGAAAATATTATGTCAGGATAAAGAAGAAAACAAGGCTCGCGTAGAAGCAGCAACATGAGAAAAATAGGTAAAATGAGAAAGGAAGAATCCAATTCATACACAGCTTATGAAATAAGGGGCCAAGTAATGTATTTGATATCAGATTAAAAGGAACAAGCCTTAGAGACAAAATGGAAGGGAACCTATTATGTTACTAATAGGATAAGTCCTCTAAGATATTAAATAGACAAGGGCAATGGTAAATACAAATGGGTTCATGTTTCTCAGATGTCCCCCTAAGGGGCCAAATAATTCTGGAATCTGTCATTAATTTGTCAAGAACACAGCCACAGAAAATGCCCCAAAGAGGAACCTCGGGCACCTGTTCAGCCTAAGCTCCCGCACTCACAGCACAACCTCATCTCTCAGAAGCAAGGGGGTGCAGCCTGCGTGGTGTTTACCTCGCACATGGCTGCGGTAGATCTGTTTATATGCTTGCATACTAACGGGGCTGGTTTATGCTTTGAGTTTCCTTATTTTCTATTTTTGTAGGGCAACAGATTTTACTACAGCTCCTTGAACAAGCAACAGCTGACAGAGTCACGGAGCAGCAACGCAAACTCCAAGGCAAGGCAGAGGAGTTGACGGCTCCTGCAGTTGCAAGGATTTTTAACTTCGCTTTTCACTCCATATTAGTATCTTTGGTCTTTTTATAAATTGCATTAATTTTAGAGATTTAACAATGCAGATAGTGACCTTGAAGTCCTTTGGAGAACTAGAGGCGACCACCTTCAGACCTTTATGGGTTTCGAGGCCAGACCAGAAAGCAAATGCCTCCACAGAGACTCCCTGCTTGCTCCTGATCAGGACCCTGGCATCGCTGCAGGGTTTGCAGCATCCTTGCTGCACTCGCAGGCAGTAGCCCAGGAGCTGGAGACTACTAAAGGAGAGAAGGGACAGCAACCTGCAGGCCAGTAACATGGCATTGCTATTGCTAACAAGGCCATAAGCTGTGCATTAACTATACAGGTTTGATTGTTACATCTTGCCTGTTTGGAGCTTTATTTTATTTATTTTAGTCTGTTTTACTGGAGTAACCAATAAGATTTTCATGGCTAGATAGCCAAACTATGACCTAACCTGCCTTAGTCTTGCATAGCTTGCTCCAGCTACTTAATCTAATACTAATAACTTAAGACCCCAAATTAAAAATTGTTACAGCTCTTAAGGGAGCCTTGAGAGTTACAGCTCAAGATCTGGATCTGCCCAGATTGGGAAATCATAGCTGAACCTTTGGAAAAAGTGCTCTAAAATTACAATAACTGAATGAACTCAGCAGTTTTATTCATTTACAGGAAAATCCTCTGAGGAGGAATAACTTGAGGAGAAGCAGCTAGCCCTAGTATTGAACTGCTGATTTCAGTAATGGCCTTTTAAGCAATTTGGGAGGAATTTGGGGGGGGGGGGTGTCAAATAAGAAAAGAAATAGAAAGGAAGGATTGAAGCAGGTGGGAGACTAAGTGCTGTCAGTAGCTAAGTAGTTAAAATTTGAGAGAACTGGGGGTTAAGCATATGTATGTGAAGGTCTGAAATGGGATAAAGTGTAATGGATTGTAAACTATTATGACTGAGCCACAGTAAAAGTAACACTGGAGAGCGATCGTATACATAAGTATTGGAGGATACTTACATCTAATAGCCAAAACTGGACTGCTAAGCCTTGCATTACTTTAAAGAGGAAATTATAAAAATCATATATAGTGGATAAGGATGGTAAAAGCCTATACAAAAATGTTATAACTGACCATGCAAACAACTATGTGTAATTCTCCCCTTCGCTGTCCCCCACAGCTGTTTAGCTGTCTCCACACATCCCAAGCCCAGCTCTGATACTGCACAGCTGCATAACCTTGGGCCAAACTTCTGAGCAAACCGCTAAGTTATGAGACAGCCTGCAAGAAGATAAGGGCAAAAGCAGTGGGAGGAAAACTGAGAGCTTTGGGTCAGATCAAGCCATTAATATCTACAGTGAAAGCTGGACGAAACTAGGTTTGAGCATCCTAACCATATGTTACCTTCCTCAGAAATGGCCAGCAATAGCATTAGTCACACACCTGAGTTACATCAGGTGACACTGATATTGGGATATCTAAGAACAAGATGATGCTGTACCTGTATAATAGACTGGAAAAGTGAAAGCGTGTGAAATCCTCCCAAGGACTGGCAAACTCAAGACACCAGTGGCCCCACTCAGTCTGCAATAACCAATAAACTCAGGACACCAAGAGGCTGCTGAGGCTGCCCAGAGCCACCAGCACACAGGAACATCAATAGCCATGACTGCTGTCTGCTGTGAAGGATGGCAGCGGGGCTCTTGAGCTCCCTGCTGTGGGAGCTTTTAAAAGAGGGCTTGAAGGGGGTGCCCATGCTCTGGTCTGGGGTGGCCAGGGCTTGCTCTGTGGTGCTTGTGCTGGGGAAGATGCAGGTAGATCAGGGCTGCTCTATGCCAGACAGGCAAGTCCTGGCTTAGGTCAGTTTAGCGGTTCAGGGGAGCTACGATGCTTATTGCAGCCTGGTGTGGTGGTGCAGCTCAGGGGTTTGTGCCTAGGCATCGCCCTGTGTGAGACCCTGAGGGGAGGCTGGGAGCTGAAATTTCAAATCTCCTAGGGTTGGTTCAGGCAGAAAAGCTTCTAGAGCAGCTCTGCATTTCCAAAATATATGAGGCTGTAAGAGGCAGGAGATGGTGGGGCCTGAGGGTCCCTCATGAAGTTGCTATAGGAGTTGTTTTGGGGCTAAAAAAGCAGATTAATTTATTCTCTCAAACTGCAAAAAATAGGTTCTCTCTCTCTCTTTTTTTTTTTTTAATACAGAAGCTTTTCTCCTCTTCCTTGCACCCAGCAGCCTAGCACACAGCTCTTGACTTCGACTTTGTAGCCTGACCATGCTTTTGGTCTGTGCTAAGCCTCTTCCAGCAGTCAATAGAAAAGCTACCCAGAACGTCAGCAGACCTTGGGTCTGTCCCTCTGCCCTCCTCCGAGCTGGCCCTACATACAAAAGTGGAAAGCTGTTGGGGGTGCGTGGTGACAGGCAGCAGTGCAAATGTTTGGAGAAGACAGGTAGGAGTTATCAGCTAGGCGAGGGCAGAGCGGGCGGCTTTGGGGCTGCACGGGAAGAGGGGAAGGAAAGAGCCCAGTTCTCGTATTAACTGATAACATTGAGCGCGTTAATCAGTGAATGAAGCTCATCCCTTACACTCTCCAGGGAGTGACTGATTGTCTGAGGGCTGTCCAGGAGCTCGATGCTGTGGGTGTAGGGCTCATATTTCACCGAGAAGGGCCGCTTGATGTGTGCCGCGTAGCTCCTGCAAGGGAAGGGTGCAGAGGGCTTGGTACAAGATATGCATCCTGAGTCTGCCTCCTACCCATCACCATTCACCCAGATCACAATAGGTTAATCTCCTTTAGGCAGAGTTTCTAGGCTAGCACAAGAGCTCTGGTTTCCCACCTTTCCAGCTCCACAGGGCTATAGCAGTAGTTGAGATCCCTCCTGTTCAGCAAGGAAGACCATGAGTTTGACCACAGGTTTCCATGGGCTGACATCAAATGGGAGGGTGCACTGAACTGGGCATCTCCGTGGCTATCACCAGGCATCCTCTACTTCAATTTCTTTTTTTCTTTTTCAAAAATGCCAAGGAGATTTAGAAGCTAATTGCAGGGAAAGCCTGTGGTATTATAGTGTTATATTCCTAAATCCTTTCTGACATTCATTTATTGACTAATCTCTGCTTGGGGAGGGGGGAACTAACTGCAAGCCATATTAAGGATAAATTTGATAGGCAGTGGCTCAGGCCTGGGCAAGGGGAGGGTGCTATCATCACCAGAGCCATGTGGCTGAGCAACATTGCACTATTGTACCCAAAGTCAACTGGAGTCTAGATCTCAGTGACGAGCCTGACTTTGCCTGATACCTCTCAAGAGCAAGACCTTATTGATGCCTTTCTAATGGAGAAGTAAAACAATGATAAGGTTTCCCCAAAGTTGCTCATGTTCACCTCCAACGCTAAGGTTTGTACACTTGACAAGGTAGGGTTTGTTTTTTTTTTTTAGTGGCTGTGTAAATATGGAGCTGGGAATCTATATTTAGGTTACTCATGGCTACAATCTCATGCTGGAAAGGCCTGGGAAGATGAGGGGACAAACAGCACTAGCAACAGGTATGCTCCTCACCTCTACTGAAGGGTCACCCTTTCGCTCCTGAATTGCTTAGCTTAGGGTACCCTCTTGTGGCTACCATGGGTCTGCTCTGGCGCAGGGCTCGGGGGAAGCGCATCCCTTTCTCAAATGCTCCTCCAGCTGGTACTGCATGCCGTGGGGAAGCCTGGCCCTGAATTGCCGGGGTTTGGGGAAAACACCACCAGCTCCAGATAGGGCCAAGTAGCAACAAGGCCAAAGCCGCAAGCTGGAGCTTGCAGGGAGCTGTCACGCTTGCAGGGAAACTAAACCAAGTGCAAACAGAGGGGGTTTCTGCATACTCACACTGTCCACCTCCTAAAAGACACAGTTTATCTCAGTTTCCCCAGGCAAGGGCTAGCTCACCTCGCTTATTAGTGCTATCAGCCACAGTGGTGACTGTGCTGATGGTGTTCTAACCATTAGCACAGCTGCTAATGGTTAGAAATTTGCCCTCCAACACGGGTGTGTTCACTTGACACCTTTTTGAAGCATACAAGCATGACCTGGGTGCCTGAAAGGGCACTGGGGGTGTGTGTCCAACCTAGAAAACTGGTGGAAAGTTTTCTTTCTGGGAAAAGAGGCTTTTCGTGAGAGACAACACTGATAATCAGGTCCATGGTGGCAACTGCCAGTAATGCAAAAAAAATAGATGTTTTAATATTTTCACCTCATAGAGTAACATCTGTGTGGTCTTCGTGGTCTTTAAAGAGGATAATTTATAGTGCTTGTCACTGTCAAAACCCTCTAGCCTGATCTTGGCTATGTATGTGGTGTATTTTTCCTTTTTAAATGCAAGGAAATGACTCATTAGGCAACAGCTGGGTTTTTTTTAAAGCAGCCTAGTGCATGTGAGAGGATGGGCTCCCCAGATGCTTGCTTTTGAGCAGCTAGACTCAGGGTTGTATGAACAGTGCAAGTGAGGATAATAAAAGCAGAAGTTGAAATATAGCAGTCCTCGCCACCTTATTTATATGAAATACCACACTTGCAGGAACTGCAAAGTCATGTACGTTGTGTAATACTTTGTCTCATCCTACCCTTTTCCTAAGCTAAGATAAAATGGTGTAGGCAAAGTTTTCCTCTGTCAGTCAAATGTTAAAGGACTGAGCTTTCTTCCTGTGGGCAATTCTGGTTATGGCCAAGAAATGCTCTTCTGAACAGATGTCCATGGGTAGAGCTGCCCCCTTCCATCCTGTTTGCAGTCCCATGGGATGGGGAAACCCAATTACACTGGTGGGATGCTGTCTGGGGTCTACTGATGCATGTTAACCAGCCTAAGAAGCAAAAGTTCCTTTCTTTCCATGGATAAATCTATCCCCATCAAGCAAATCTTTTTGGTTTGTGTACGAGCTACGCAATGCCTGGGATTTTTTTGCTGGTTGAATCGTAAATGGGTAAGTTGCCCAGGAGTTGCTCAGAAAGACAAACATCTTTCTGCATCCTAAATTCAGAGAATGCCACCATTTTGAGCAGCTCTTCACCCCTCTCCTAAAACTTTCACCCACAGAGCAAACTTCTACATGACGCAGAAGCCCATGTTTCAGAAGGACACAGGCTGGTGAGATGCTCCTGTGAGGGACAGCCAGTACCTGACCTGTAGCACTTGGCCCTTCTGCAGCAAGGAAGCAGAGGGAGTCCTCATGGGTGGTTTGGGTCTCCGATTTCTGGACCACCAGCCCTCTCTTTTGTTGCTTGGCCTCCCCTGGGAACTGGAGATAATCTGTAACTCCTTCCTATGAGAACTGGGCAGATGAGCTAGATTTGTCCCTTCTCTCACTCCCTCAGTCTTGTCTTCAAGAGTGCCTCCCACTCCATCCCACTCCTCCACACCCATGCCTTTGAGTCCAGTATATTTTTGGGGGGCTCTTGGGCGAATCTAAGGGACTGAAGTTGGACCCTGTAGGAACTGGAGAATCACTTTACTTTGAAAGACCTGACAACAGTTTTCAGAGTACTTCTGAGACCTTGAACAGAAAGCAGCCATGGTGTCAAGTCCTGTTTCAATATATTTGTTTCCTTCTGTTTGGGTCTCCCTCACTGCCCAGTCCTACCTCAGTTTACTTTTGGCATCGCTGAAGCTCTCAGACACAAAATATACAGGCTGGTAGTTCTGGTCCTGGTAGGGCTGAACAGCAGCGGCATCGGGGTCGAAGTCCCGCACCTCTGGTTCATCTGACAAGGAGTGCTATGGACACAGCAGAAAAATGCCAGCATGAAATTAAGGGGATCGGAGATGACATATGTGATAGACAGAGGTGGAGAACAGATTGGGTAAAGTCATTGGAGCTGTGCAGAGGAAGAAGGTTTTTTGCTGTATAGGGTCTAGAGCAGAGAGGCAAGTTATGCTGGGACTTACTATGAGCTCCCCGTAGGAAGACAGGAGCCCAGCTCCATAGGCTTTGACTATTCCGTTCTGTCTGCAGAGCCCAAACTCCACCGTAAACCAGTAAAGCTGTGAAAGGAGAAAGAAAAATGCATAGGGGACACAGCTCCTCATCTTCATCTCTCTGTCACTTCTGAGCCCTTGCATCGCAGCCGCAGTCTGGGGTTGTTTAAATGAAAGGGCGCCTGGCACTTTGTCCCCTCTCCTTACCCCACACCCATCGCTGCCAGAGCAAAGTGCTAAACTAAGCTGCTGCCGCACTGGGACAGATGGAAACTGTGTCCCTGGGCTGGTCCCCTGTGCGCCCGGCTGCTGCGCGGTGCTGTGGTTTGGTGCCCTTGGAGCAGGACGGGTCACCTTGCCAAGGGAGAGCCAAAGGAAGCAGATGTCATTTAATCCCATCCCAAAGAGTCCCAGCAGTGCTGTCATGAGAAATACGATGCTTGATGATACTCTGGTGCCCGAGAAACTTGGGTTAATTTGCAAGTGAGCTCTGCTGTTTAACCAATCTCTCCTCTGGACAGTCATCGTGAAAGAGTAGGGCTGAGGCAGCTCGGGTAGGGGCTCTGAGCCTGCAAATCTGGGGAGACCAGGCTGGACCAGTCCCCCCGATACCACAGAAGTGCTGCTGGAGGGGTGGGGGCCCCCATCCAGCAAAGAGGAAAACTTACCGTTGCAAGTTTCTCAATTTCTTCATCAGTTGCTCCCAGAGATGCCAGCCCAATGTCCTGGGAAGAGAAGGGAAGGGGTGAACATCAAGACAGATTTGGTCTGAGGGCCTTACGTGTGGATTGTTCTGTTTTATTGCCTTGAGACAACAAATATTTTTGCCCTGCACTGCCATGCATCTGCTGGGGCTTCATCATGCTCTGACTAAAAACACTTTGCTGCAGAATCTGCTATTTTTACTCTGTATTAGGGTTCTCAGTCCATTACTAGGGCTGCTGAACATCGTGATTAATATAAATAAATCCTAGAACAAGAAGGGTTTAGGTGGTGAGGCTGGGGTTGGTTTGGGTTCCCACCTCATGCCCTGCCCTCTCGGGGGCGAGGAAGCAGACGACCACCTTACCTGAGAGAATTGGGCAAACGTCTTGTCGGCAAGCATCGGGACATGGCCCAGCAGCTCATGACAGCAATCCCTGCCAATGCCCAGGGGGAAAGGAGGAAAACGTGGTCAGCAGCGGACAGAGATTGTCCGTTAGGGAGAAAGGTTAATTGCTGGCCAGATGGGATGTCCAGGCAGGGGAGGCCATCGGGGTCGGGCAATACTCACGGCTCAGGGGAGTGCATGGGCGAGGATGCGTGGCGGATGTACTGTGTGCACTGGAAGACGCGGAAGGCCAGGCTGGCGAGGAAGTCCCGTGCCGACAGCAAGCCGGCCACCGGCCGGAGCTGGAAGCCAGTCCTCTCTGAAACAGTGCATACCATCTCTGTGGGGGTGCAAGGCCCACGGGCTGTGCTGGTGTCCCATGTTCCCAGCATGGACAGCAAAAGCATCAGTGCTGAAAACTAAAGGTTTTCTGCTGTGCCAAGCCTAATCTTTTTGCTCCTACTAGGGAGCAACATCTGCTCTTTAGGCGCTCAGTGGGATCATTTGACTACAGATTTGACCTTCAGTTGCAGCCCACTGTGTTTAGCTGCAGTCCACACCATCTGGGGTCTACCCCTGTCCTCTGTGGGCAATGCACAAGCCTCCACTCGCCCTCCTCCCAAATCTCAGGTCACACACCCCTCCTTCAGGTTTGGGTTTCCCAGCTGTAGCTGCCACCACCGTGCTGGAGCCCTGGCAGACCCTGGGCCTGGGTCCCCCAGGCTCATACCCACCTTTCAGGAAGCGGGAGACCTCCTCCAGCTGAGGGATGTTGTTCTCATTGTAGCCGCAGAATTTCTCAAGTAGATTGAAAGCTTCAAGGTACTCCTTGCAGGCGTGGGTGGGGTACAGGCTCTTCAGGGTGCTGTATACCTCCTTCCTTCAGGATTAGAGGTGGCAGACGTTCAGTGGCTTGATGTGTCTAGTCCTCTCCCACCCTCTGGTTATGCACTATCAAGGACTCACACCTCTAGGTTTCTTGTCCTTTTGCCTCTCTCTACCACTAAGTCTATGTCTGCGCGCGTTGATAGGGGTACATAAACATACAGACACACATTCAAATGAGCCTGCAAAGTCAGCAGTTGTACCTGCACAGACCTATTTCTGACCTTGAAGGTCAGAAGATTGTATAAAAGGTATTAACTTGAATTAAAATATTCCCTGTAGGTTAGCTCCTGAAGTTGCACTATGAAGACAGTCAATATAACCAGGAGATGACCTTGTTTAGGAGCCTGTGTACTCAGTTCATATGAGCTGGTCTTGTTTCCTTTGAACTTGATTATTTTCCAGTCACTCCTGCATCAGCACTCCTGGAAAACAATCATGTTCAAAGGAAACATTTTCTGAAGTAAGACCAGCAAGGTACCATGCAGATACTCACCACGGGCCTCATACTTATTTCTGCAGCTGTGATAACTGCCCTTTGTTTGGAGGCTGCTACTAAGTCAGGTCTCCTTAGAGAAGTGGGACTCCAAATTATCTACTTCGCTCTCTGGGGAGGCTCCTTTGGAGGAAACTCCTGGGGGCTGCAGCGTGAAAGTGCTGTCGGTGCAGCCCCAAGAGAGGAGGAGACAGAGCATCACCGTCTTGGAGGTAGCTTGCTCTCCTGAATGCAGTCCTTACCATAAAGCGCCACGCAATGAGTTACTGTTTTTTATAACAAGCCATTAAGTAGGATGCTTGCATTTCTGATACATTTTTTGAGAGGTCACGCCCTAACCATTTAGGTTTTGATTCCCAGCTTCTAGTGGTGAAGCCAATAAAGGTCACAGATTAAATCAGCGCTCACCAGGTAGCGATCTCCTCCGCTGTGTACTCCACATGAGGGATCGGGTCCCCACTGCAAGGCAAACACACCGTTACTGACAGCAGCAGAGCACAAGCCAGGCTCCTCTTCCCTTTGAGAAAGAGCCACTTTGGAGAAGCTCTGCATGATGTTGATCAACCTTCTTTAAACCAAACAAAGAGGTGACAGGAAAGACAAAGCCTTAGTACTGGGTCATTTGTACAGGTGCAACAAATACATAGACACAAAGAAAAGCATTAGTCTAGCCAGAGGTTTTAAATGGATAAAGGATGAGCAAAAGCTTAGCAGGCATAACATTTTCCAGAAAAAAAATGGTTTTCACTGGAAAAAATTGAAACTTTTTGTGAAAATAAATTAATTTCATGTGCCTGAACTTCAGGGGGCTGATGGCTCCCTGGGAAATAAAAGCAGGTAATAAGGAAAACTAAATGCATTTGAACTGCAGAAAAATATACTGTCAGTAAGATGAAGGATGGCAAGAAAAGAAAATCTTAACATTGTTATAAGCGTGAGCTAAAGAAGACTGACACTTTTTCCTTTTCTGCATCATAATTAGCAATTGTATTTCCTACATCCTTCTGTTCTGTATTTGAACAAATGACATATTCACATATTACAGTGATAAAGCATAGTTCCTTTTCCATTAATAGCCTGAAGGGATGCTACACAGCAGCTCATAAATGCTAACCTGCAGATGAGACGCGAGAGAAGACATCTTAGATGGGTGCATCATCTTAGAACAGTATTTCTTCCTGTGTCTGTCAGGACTCTCCTGCCGGCACAGTGAATTTCTGTGCATTTAGTATTAGTACAGGATAAAAACATCAATGTCTATATTCTGGGCTTCAAATCTGCAAAGAACATGAAACCTTACAGAGCAGAAAGCCATGCTGGGATCACACCAGTTACAGGGGTAACTCAAGAAAGTGACCCATATAATTTCCATAGCCTGCTTTCGGCACAACTTGCTACAGAAATCTACATTTAAAGTCCTGCTCAGAGACGGAGACGCTACGGTGGAAGGCAGTGTTACTGAATAGGATCTAGGGAATATTTTACAAACCCAGCTGAATATTAGAGCTCTGTTTGAAGTTGTAGTGAAGAGGCTGAGTGCTATCACTGCGTATATCAGAACAGGAGTATTAAGTAGGAGTACAAGAGATAGTCTTACATCTATATAAGACAATGATGAGACCATTACTGGAATCTATTTAATTTATCAGAGAGAGTTAGGAGGTGAACCATTTAGTCTATAAATACCCTCATAGCAAAATAATCTGATAGCAGAATTCAATCTAGCAGATGAAAGGCATGTATGATCCACTGGGTGAAAGCTAAAGCTACCGAAGTTCAGTTTAGAAATAAAATCCAAATTTTTTCACAGCCAGGATAATGAACCATTGGAATAAGTTTTCTCGGCACATGGTAGCTTTTTCAGTACTTGAAGCACTGAAGTCAAAACTAGATGTCATTCTAAAAGAGATGCTACATTTCAAAATGAAGTTTGATGTCTGGTGGAATTATATGTGGCTTTTGTTGTGCAGGAGGTTTATTCTGGCTTTATCAATGCATGCATTAATGACCAAAGACATCTTGTAATTAAGAGGAGACTGGAATACATAGAGACAAGAGGGACACAGAAAGAGCTGGCAAGGCTGAATGGGGAGACAAAACAGAAAAGAAGAGAAGTCTCATGCAGGTAGCACAACGACTTCCCAACAAGTTGCATTGACATGGCATTATCCCTGCATGCATGTTAGGAAAGAGACTTACTGCTTATAGTGAAAAGCAATTTCTGCTATCGATTTCCTTCTCTGGCGATATACTTGGTCAGAGTAGCCCTGTGACGACAAATAGGAATAGAGACAGGATTTTTAATCAGTTACTAAAATTTCATACCTAAAGTTCATCACTGGCTGGAGTTTCCTGATCAGCTGCACTAATAGGTGTTCTCCAGCTCCCTGCTTCTGAGGGAAGGCTCAGGACTCCAATGTGAGGATGTGCCCCCACAGACTAACTCACCGGGTGATCCAGATCCAAGTCAGGGTCAAACTTGGTGACCAAATGGTGGCACTTGTCCAATTCACAGATTTTTCTGGGAAACCAGTGAACTGTGGGGAGAGAGAAAGAGAAAAACTGGCTGTGGAAGTGAAGATGGATCATCCCCTGCTGAGAAGGGGTTGTGAAGTTGAGTAAGATATGTCTGACCCGGTGTACCAAATGCACACGCACAACAAATAGCATGTGACACAGCTGTGCCTTCCAGGCAGTAGTCCCACACTCTCAATGCTCTTGTCCTAGAGCTGAAACCAGGACACAGGTCTAATGCCATGATCTGCATCTCGTGACTTCCCTGCCCATCTCTCAGCAGAGTATTTTGTGACAAAAGTAAACAAGCAGGTGAAAACTGGATTTTACTTAAAGATTCTAGACTTCACATTAAAAACAAATCTGGAGGTCCAACTGGTTGTAGAACTATCACTGCAGATCTCTAGCGATATTTTACAATAAGAATCACCCTGTCTTCAGAACAGGATGGCATGGGGAGTGTCTTGTAGTTTAGTGCTGGATCCGTACAGAGTTCCTGACACAGAGGTAGGAAACTACTTTACATTTATAATATAAAACACCGGAGTAGGGACGGAGAACTCTGTAGGATAGGTGTGAACAAAGCATGAAATTTCATCTCCTATTTCTACTTTTTCAATCTGGCACCAGAAGAATGGGCTATGGACTCTGGAGTCTGTTGAGAAATGGACAAGAAGGGAAGTGGCTTTCAGGATTCAGGTGTCCCAGAGGCAGTCTTTTCTGTTTTGCTCAAATTCAGCATACAGTAGCCCTTCCCCTTTTTTGGGAATAACAAAGTCTCCACTCTGTTTCTACAGCTCAGCCTCTCCGCAAAAATGAAACAGTTTGTAAATTCCTTACATTTGTCTTCCTTAGTGGTCCTCACATCTTCTGCTACCCTCTTGATGGAGCTAATGAAAGTATTGAGGTCAGAGCTGTGGACTTCACAGCGCACAAAGTACTCCAGTTCAGCGGTCCCTTCACGGGGCTTTCGGCTAAGTCTGGTCTCCAGGTGGTGAATTTTAGCTTCAAATGTCTTTTGGGACATGGAAAAGAAGAACAAAAATGTTAAGCAACACTTGAAACACCTGCTGGTACTTCTCAAAGATGTCCATACGGATACATCTGGGAAGGACTCCCCCTTATCTTTTTCTTCTTCTTTCCCCGCCCCCACTGGGATAAACATGCTTATCCATTAATTCCACAGGTTTTCTTTCTGGACAGACAACCAGTGGGGCTGGTCAATAACTATCAACAGGAGACTTCCACAGTGGCAAAGAAGATCGTATCAAGAGGGGAAATTGATGTGGCAAAATGCCACCTTCTATTACCCCCTTTCCTTTAATCTCCCACTTCAGGGAAAGGTGCTTTTTTGCTGGTTTGGGAGGAAGGCGTTGGCGATGACGTAGCGGGGGCGGTGGCGCGGTGCTGGCCATGGTGCTGAACGGCGGGGCTGAGCCCTACCCAGGCTGCAGTAGCGTTCATTTGGGGCTCACTATCGGAACTGATATCATTTGGGCTCATTATTAGAACTGGTCTCCCCCAAAAATAAGGAGACAAAATGGAGTCTATAGTCTTCCAAAGGGCCCTGGTAGATTTGTGGATATTTTCTTTAGCTCAGTGAAAACTGACACTACAAGCCCAAGTCCCTGGGCAATGACCCAACCTTTCCAAAGTCTCTGCAAGGTCTTTGGTAGAGGAAGGGACATGATTTCTTTTGTTAATCAGAGGCAGAAAGATGAGAAGGAACAGATGCAATGCCACAGGTAAATTAAATTTAGGACTGTGTTTTTTAATGTACCTACCAACTTCACTATTACATTGTCCCCTCAACAATCAATACCTTTGCATTAATCTGACAGCTGTGATTGCATTACCTATGCTTTGGCTGCATGTAACACATACAGAAGAGTGAAACCAGCTTCCCTGCAGCCTGGTTCATGATGAGGCAAATGTCATTATACCCGTCTGCTTTCATATCTTGTACCTGCATTGCCAGAGGGATCTGGGAAATGAGTCTTCCTCTGTTGTGGCTTGACATGCTTGTCTTTTTATTATATTTAAAGCTCTCTCTGTGACAAGCTCAAAGAGCTAGGAGAGCTCTTGATGCAGCAAGTAAATTGCTCCAGGAAGAAACAAATAATATTTGAACATAAGCTGCCCCTGCTTCTTGCTTGATGTTTTAAAAATTGTTTAAATTATAGACTTTAAATGCAGTGTGACATAAAATCTACCAAGTACAAGAGCCTTTACTTCTGTGTTTCATACCCGCTAAGCAGTCTGTCGCATTTGAAATGTTACACTGATGGATTTTTCATGCCTTATCTGGCAGCGGTGCACTTCTAGGAAGGAGACCCCAATCATGGCAACACCAAGGCTTTTGTCTGACAACCTTGTCTTAGAGATTCTTTCAGTCTTGAGACAAGAACCATATGTTGCCCTGAAAACAGCTTTTCTTGCAACAGTCCTCTTAGAGGAGATGAAAGATGTTTGTAATTGCTGAAGATCTTAAACAATTTTTGTAAGATTATCAGAAATAGAACTGCACGGGCAATGAATAGCTAGAATGCCCTACAATTTCAGGGAAATACTTATCCCCCAAACACACTTTTTGTATGTTTACAGCTGTTACGTAGTGGTTTTGCTGTATAGTGTTGCTGATGATCTGTTTTTATCCCAGAAGTGGTTGCATTTCATGGAGAATAAGGTGTTATATAATTATCATGTGTATTAATATATGAGCTAGCAGCATGCCCTTGTGACGAGAAACGCCAACCACATACTGAATTGTAGTAGCAAGACTGTAGACAACAGGTCAAAGGAAGTAATTCCTCCTCTCTATCTGGGATGAGGGAGACCACATCTGGAGTACCACGTCTCATAGAAGAAAGACATTGATGTGTTGTAGCAGGTATAGTGGAGGGCTGCCAAGATGCTCAGGGGGCTGGAGCACAATGTTATATGAAGAAAGACTGAGGGAACTGGATTTGTTCAGCCTTAAGAAGTGAAGGGGCAGGGGAGACTGGTTCACTGTCTAGTAGTACCTGGTGGGAGGGTGTAAAGAAGACAGAGCCAGACTAATCTGAAAAGTACACAGTGGGAGGACAAGAAGCAATGGGCACAAGCTGGAAGCAAGGACATTAAAAGAAAAACAAAAGAGAAAAACCTTTTTACCATGAAGGCAGTCAAACACTGCTCAAGGGATCCAAGGAGACTGTGGGATCTCTACCTTGGTGATATTCAAAATGCCATAAGCACAGCCCCAAGGAACCTGCTGTGACTGGACCTGCTCTGAGTAGGAGGTTGGACTAGAGACCTCCAGAGGCCCTTTACAATCCACATGACTGATTAATAGGAACGAATTGTCCTGTCCTCTCACTGCTGAAGTCAATGAAATTAAACTACTGTAGATAAAACGTATCTCAGAACATCAATTTGCAAAACACTTTTGAATCCTTCTGGATGAAAATGTACTACATAAATGCAAGTTGTTGTGTTTTGATTACTGTTTAAACAGGCAGCACTTATCTCAGTCTCTCCATTCATGGTACTGAGATCCTAGATAATGCAACATTATATTCCTGGCTAGGGGGAAAAAGCTCAATTAGTTATCAGTTTTCCCTGGTATTAAAGACATATACAGGGAGCATTTCTGGGGGGAACCAACAGAACCCTTAACATGTGAATCAAATTAATCCCTGAAGTAGGGAGGTAATTTTGAAATCAATATACCAGTTTTATACCCAGGGTGACGTTGTTCCTGTAACTCTTTGACCAAGGACCAATGTGGCAATGCCATTCAGAGACTGCCAAAGCCTTGACCACAAGTAAGGCAGGTTTGGCCTGTAGCCATGCAGGGCACACGGCTTGCTTTCAATGTGGGATCAGAGCCTTGTGCATGAAGTTGAAGTGCTGAGCAGTGGAGAGGGCTGTCAGAGTATGCTACAAGTCACAAGGGTGTGGACTGTAGGTGTGAAACTGTGTGGCTGGATCCAGTAATTAAGCAAAGTTAAGCCCAGAGCTTAACAGCACTACCAGACAGAGGTATGGCTCATTCTTAGTGACAGAAAGTGAGGGCACACAGGGGCATGAGCAAAGCATGACTGTGGGGACATCAGAAAATTAACTGATAATTTGCAGTAGGCAGACCTAGTCTGAGTCTTCTTTAGTAGACTCAAGTGATACTTTTCACAGAACAGCCATGAAACCTGTAGTGTGTTCCTTGAGTCCCATGCAACAGGTCAAGTACTCACCTCAAATACCTTAAGTGCACGGGACAGCGGTGAAGCCTTGGCTCCTTTGAGCATGAAGAAGAGGTTCAGCATGGCTCTCCCATCCTTCTCCTCGAAGACAATGGTCTCTGTAAACTCTGCAGCATCAGTGGCTGCAGCTGCAGCCTCTCTTTCCTTCCTGGCATCTTCAATGAGGCTTTGACGTCTACCAATGAACCGTGGAGACTGAAGGCAGAACAGAAATAAATAACACTTCTGATAGAGCTGTAAGGGAGATCAGAGGCATCCCTGGTAGCTGGATGAGGTGTGACTGATGTGTCTCAGCAAAGGAAAAAGGGGAAGATTGGACTGACTTGCCTGGCTTTATAGAGGAAGGTCTGGTTATGAGGACTGAGGCTTTAGAATTGAACTTTTGGAAATGTGGAGCTTTAGGAAAAATCTGTGTAAAATATCCTTGTAGCACGACTAGAGAGTGGGCTTCTCCCCTCACCTTCCCTAGCAACAGATTTCAATATCCTTCAAAAAATAAAAATCAGGAAAAATCTTACACAGTTTTCAGGTGTCTGATAAACTCAAGTGGAGAGGCGTTAGATAAAGGTGAAGTCATCTGAGAAAAGATACGCTATGAGGGACAGCTGAAGCCCACAGCTGTGGCCTGGCCAGGAAACATGAACTGTTTGCAGGTGTATTAGCAGACAGCTTAGCTAAACTGCTCCCAGGATCCAACGCAACATTTTCTTCTGACATTAAGTGGATGCTTGCCCATTGAAGTGTAATTGGAACCGCATCCATATACCACAGAAAATAAATTCCTCCCACTGATCTATAGATTTGTTTTTTCCCAACAAACTCCTGCAGATTTCTGTTACTTGAAATTGCACCTAAAGTGCTGCAACTATGTGCCTGGGGTCATGTTAGGTCACTCATTTATATTTACAGTGAGCTACAAACTATTTCCATCTCTGCTGTTTCTTGTGTTATACAAATAACTCATATACTAACTTATTTGTTCTTGGTCTTTTTACAACCAGTTTTCCATTTTGAGGCAGCTCAGCTGGTTCCAATTTTCTGTGTTCAATATCCAAACCAGATGACAAACCCTCAGAACTTGCTAAAAGAAACCTGAGGCAGCACTGAAGAAGGAGCAGCACATAAAGCCATCTGGCACCTGCATATAGAGCAGGACTGGCTGCAGTTTTCCCTCTG
The DNA here is from genome assembly GCF_047370975.1 of Nipponia nippon. Classification (NCBI taxonomy): domain Eukaryota; kingdom Metazoa; phylum Chordata; class Aves; order Pelecaniformes; family Threskiornithidae; genus Nipponia; species Nipponia nippon. The sequence continues at coordinate 18,058,391 of NW_028262291.1, read as the reverse complement.
GTTACACTGAAAATATCTGGAAAAGAGATAGATGCTAACCAAGCAGTGCCTTCCCTACCTTGTGCAAATTTGGAGAATGTTTTCCTTTTAAAAAGACAGCCTGCTCAACTACTAAGCCCATTTTCTCTCTGATTTTCAAAGCTCACCATCAGTAACTGTTTCCTGTGAAAATCCTCTTGGCTGGTTTAGTGGTGTAAAGCTGACATTTTAAATGCAGCCTGAAAAATGTGGCACATCTAGGCACCAGCCCACACACTTCTATCCAGTCCTTTTTTAATAAAGATACCCCTCTGAAATGATATTTGCTGATCCTCAACCCCTTTATTCCTTGTGGCACAGAAAAACACTTTCTAACAAATAAGCACTTATTGCTGCTTGTCTGAATCAATGGTATTCATGCCCAAAGAGAGAAGACATCTAATAAGTATCCCAAGGCATAACTTTTAAAAGCTTGTGAGCATGTACTCAGCTTTAAGTGTGTGTTTTATATTGCTACTGTGTTGAAAGCTAAGCCGGTGTTTACTTTAAAGTGTCTGCAATAAGCAGGGCAAACAGCCTTGTGCTAGCCACAGTAACTAGGCTCTGCAGTAGTCCCAAGCCAGGCAGTGCTTTAGCTAAGGTTGTTTTATCACGCTGTGCCCCAAGGTGCAGAGGTGCAGCAGGATTTTAATTCTGAGCTGGAGTGGGGGAGAGGCGGGAAATTAGACCCCCATGTGTAGACTGTAAATCAAGTTAAAATCTGACCGGAAGGAGTTTAAATAGTGAGAAGACCTGTGTGACTGGAAAGCTACACCAGGAGAGGCAGCCACAACCAGTCAGACCCATGTGCTGGGACTCAGTGGCCCTGGCAGGCAGGAGCTGGGGGGGGGTGTGGTTCAGTCCCTGTCAAGAGGTCCTGGAAGCTACTTGGCTCCATGCTGGCACGTTTTGGGTGGGTAAATTTAAAAAAAAAAAAAAAAAAAAAAAAAGAAAAAGGCTGAATTTTGCTTGGGAGAAGAGCGCTGGGAGGGGTCTGCCTGCCTGCTGCCTCTTCTGCTGGGTAGAGGCTGCCTGGCTGCACGCTCCCCATCTCATCATCCTCTCCTCTGCCCCTCACATTTACACTCAGTGGGGTATTACCTCCTTTTGCTGGAAATCAGGTATCTGTCATATAAATTAACGAAACTGATCTCTCATGATAAATGCCTTCCTTTCTTCGGAAGGCACTGTTACATGGTATTTCCGAATTGCCTTGGAGACTAGCTCCCTGAGGGCATATGTGAGAAGTTTAATTTGATTTTGCAAAGCATTTATTTGCCCGACTGGGGCCTGAGTCTGATAAGGTCATTCACCTCTTATGAAGGGTTAGTTTGTTTTTCCTTCTTTGAATTTGCTGCAGCTCAGAGTACCCTTCCTAAGCAGTGTCATTAAAAATACTACGCTCTGAGTAAAGTACTTGGGCTTTTTTTTCCTGGCTCATTATTTGCAGCAAGCAGGAAGGATTGTAAAGACTTGTTTCCCTCCCTGCAGTGTGGGGACAGTAATGTCCCACCCCTGCTTCCCTGGGCGCTCCTTCCTGCTGGTTTGCCTCCCATGGCTGTCCGCTGCCAGGCTCTGTTCGTGTGCTCTGTAACCAAACCCTGCTCCAGCTACAGTCCCAGGGTGTCTTGTAAAAACTATTAGAAGCAGAAAAACTAAATACGTAACAAAAGTTTTTTCCACAGTGTGAGTTTGATGTTTGGCTGGCCCAGCTGCCACGTAAAATACCTGCCCATGTAGATGAGTTCTGGGATTGCAAACGTCTTTTTTTCTCCGCAGTTTGCACAGTTTCCCCTGCAGTGGGGTGCTGGTCCCTGGAGGTTAAAGGCAAAGGAACACCTCAGACCTGCCAGAGCTGGTGCAGTGGTGGGCAGGGGCTGGGTGGCCAATCGCCCATGGTCACGCCGACACCACAAGGGCCGGGGACACACGATGTCACATACAAATGCAGAGTCACGCCTCTTGCCTGGTACAAGCCAGAAAAATAAGTGACAGGATTGTGGAGAGCTCCTACACTAGGGGAGAGCAAAGGGCAAAGCCTTTCATGCAGCCTGCTCTCAGAGTGATTCTAACAGGGCTAAGGTTTTTTTTATTTTATTTTTCTAAGAATTTCCATCCAAAGATGGGCTGAGGTTTTATGTCCGCCCCAGGCCAGACGAGCCACTCAACCCAAGCAGGCTGCCACGCCAAATTCCTCTGGCCCCTTTGTTCAGTGGCCCGTTTCCCATCAAACACGAAGCAGCACCCCAGAGTGGGTAATAACCAAACACTCGCCCCTTCTCCAGACAGCAACGAGCGTCTCAAGTAGTGATTTGATGAGCAGCCTGGAAAATACCATGTTTTCAAGAACCACTTAAATGTTCATTATTTTGC